>NC_059104.1:154964103-155336071 GCF_020740685.1 Jaculus jaculus | reverse complement strand
TATTTGTTTGACAGAGAGAAAGAGGGAGAGACAGAATAGGCACACCAGGGCCTCCAGCCACTGCAAACAAACTCCAGACACATGTGCCACCTTATGCATCTGGCTAACATGGATCCTGAGGAATAGAACCCATGTTGTTGGCTTTTCAGGCAAGTGCCTTAACTGCTAAGCTATCCCTCCAGCCTTTTAAAAAAATATTCAAATCTTTAGATAAAACATTTTATACGCATTAAAAAAATAATAAGTCCCTTATTCTCTGCAATTCTGTGGAGTTTAGGAAGTACAGGGAACAAGTTTGAACCTAAAAAATTGGCTCATGAGGCTTAAAGGTTAGAAATAATTGCCAAAAATGAAAATGTATGATGAAGCAGTAAGTGGTAGCAGAGATGCTACAGCAAATTATCCAAGGATCTGGCTAAGGTTAGTATGATAAATGAAAGCCAGTATGCTAAATAACTGGCTTTTGGTGTCGTCTGATACTGCCTCATATCTGGAGTCTTTATCTAGGACTTCCATATCTAGACAGGAGAAGTCATGTTCTAGTTTCAAAGAAAAGGCAGACTTTCTTGTTAGTGGCTAATGTAGCTAGAGTCTGTATCATGCTTACTAATGAACACAAATATGTGCTGACTCTTGGGAATGATGTTCACTCTATTCTACTCATGTCTGGAAATGGAACAAAAAAGGCTGGATGACAGCAAATCTCTTCATAACATGTTTTATTGAGTATATTAAGCCTACTGTTGAGATCTAGATTTAAAAAAAAAATCCTTTAGTGCTGGAGAGATGGCTTAGTGGTTAAGGTGAATGCCTGTGAAGCCCAAGGACCTGGGTTCAATTCTTCAGGTTCCATGTAAGCCAGATGCACATGGTGGGGCATGTGTCTGGAATTCATTTGCAGTGCCTGGAGGCTCTGGCATGACCATTCTCACTCTATCTTTCTCATTCACTCTTTCTCTCTGACTCTGACTCTGACTCTAATAAATAAAGAAATAATCATTTAAAGTTGTACTGCTCATTAGTAATATTCCTGGAGACCCAAGAGCTCTTATGGGATATATAAGAAGGCCATTGCTTTCATATTAACACAACACCCATTCTGTGGTGCATGTATCAGGGGTAATGCCACTTTCAAGTCTTATTATTTAGGAAATATATTTTAAAACTATGACTGTCATTACTCTGTTTGGTAAAACCAAAGGAAAATGAATTTTAAACATGGAAAGAATTCATTATTATACATATCATTAAAAAATTTGTGAGTCATAGGTGGGGGTAAATAATAAAATCATTAATCAGCATTTGGACAAAGTTGATTGTTAGCATCAGGAACAACTCTCAGAGACTTAAGACTTAATGAAAGAAATAAAAACAGAGCTAGAAGTAGAGTTTTAAAATGTGATTGAAATCTGATAGCAAACTTTTAATAAATGAGGAATTGGGTTCTTTAGATGATAAATGAAGTGATTTCTTAAGATGTAGTCAATTTCAAGTGAATATGTTAGGAAAAATGTTAAGACAACAAGAAGTGACCTAGAGCATTATATGAAGTTAGGTGAAAATGCAGCAGTTGGAGAAGTTCAACTTCAATTTTGAAGGAAGTTGTCTGATGGGTAAAATTGCCACACATTGCATGCTATAGAGTAAATTTGTGAAAAAATGCACCACACAAGATAGAAACCTTTTTGTTTTGTTTTCTTTTGTTCTGTTCTGTTAATTTGAGGTAGGGCCTAATTCTATCCCTCGTTGACCTGAACTCACTATGTAGTCTCAGGCTGACCTTGAACTCACGGCGATCCTCCTACCTCTGCCTCCCGAGTGCTTGGATTAAACACATGTATCACCATACCTGGTATAGTAAACTTTCTTGATTGATTTATTCCTGACATTTCTATAACCACCCCGACTTTAGGCAATCACCACCATGATGAGCCAGCAGATTTCAAATCAAGCAGGATTCTCTTCCTACAAAATAGGTATGGCATATTGAAAATTAAAGTGATTATCAACAGTGTTTATCTCAGGCTCAGAGTCCATTGCAGAAAGAATGTAAGAGCCAAAGGAAGGGGGTAGGACTGTTTACCAACAAACTGTTTTGTAACAGTCACATATTTGTACAGACTTGATGCTATTGCACACATTTTAGACTATAGTATAAAGTACATCACTTCTTATGATAGAGAGAAAGAGAGAAGAATTGGCATGCCAGGGAGGCACTATAAACTAACTCCAGATGCTTGTGCCATCTTGTGTGCATGTGGGACCTTATGCTCTTGTGTCACCACATAAGCATCTGGCTTATGTGGGATCTGGAGAGTCAAGCATGTGTCCTTAGTCTTCACAGGCAAGTGCCTCAACTGCTAAGCCATCTCTCCAGCCCGTGTACATTACTTTTACATGGACTAGGAAACCAACCAAAATCTGTGGGACTTGCATTGTTGTGATGTTCACTTTGTTACATGGTTTTGATGTGAACCCTTAATGTCACCAATATATTCTTATCTTATAACTGTTTTCTAAATGGGTCCTTTCATTTTTATAAACCCTCATTTCAAAATGTTTTTATTACTTTTTCAGCTAATTTAAATTGTTAACATGAGTTGCAAAGAAGTTTTACATAGGATATTATTTATTTATATAATAGATTTTTTTTTCAGAAATGTTTCTGTGATCACCCAAATTTCTATTTTTCATAGCATCAGTCATTGAGTTAGGAACCATGCTAATTATCAAATTTCAATCTATATCTCTGTAAAGATCCTATTTCCAAATAAGGCTACAATCTCATGAACTAAGTGATAGAACTGCAACAGATCTTGAGGGTAGCAGGCAGTTATCCTCATAACCTAACTGACTTTATTTGTCTAAATACTAGTTCTTTATTTGCAAAGCAGTAGTAATACTGTGTGCTGCTTCCAACTACAAGAAGTCAGCTATAGAGAATCAGTTTGCATAGCAGCTGCAAGTGTTCAAATTATAGACATAAAATTTCTCCTTGTATTTATATTCCCCAAGTATTTTTCTCTCCATAGTATTCACACTAGAAGATATATTTCATTGCATTTGACACATTACATTTGAACTGCTAATCATTTGTTTAGCTTGGTACTAGTTTTGGGATTATAGACTATTGCAATAATTTTAGTTAACCAATATATGCTTTAGATTACTTTTTTGAATTTATTGATTAAATACAATGATGAATGGTCAAAGAAGAAAGAAATAATTTACCAAAGTATTCCATTAGCTGTGAATTTATGAGCAAACAAGAGTTTAGGTAGTATCTGCAGTATTCTGAGAGATATACAAGGCACTAGTTACCTGCTTAATATTTTTTCCACAGCTCTACATATTTGGATTTTTAACAATTCTAGGTATTGTGTACTATATTTTTCAGGCACTTTATTTTAGCACATATTCCAAAATAATCCTTTGGCATCTCATGTAATTTCTTCCTCATAGGACTCCACATTTAAAATCTTACCAGTAAAGATACTGCATATAATTCAGACACCCATCAATCATGGGTAATTTCTTTTGCTCTCATTGAGATAGTGAAGATACTGAAAAGATTTATATTTTTCAATAAAATTATTTTCATCTATTTACTATTTTTTGGAGGAGCAATACTAGTGAATTCACTATTTAAAGTAAAAGAGGTGAGAATAGTATTCTAATAGAATTTAAAACACATTCATATCCTTGAATACTTCCACTGAAGTGATTACAAAGGAAATGGACTGACTTATAACCAAAAATTGCTTTACAATAATGACCTGCAGTTTGAAATCCATGCTTTATTTAGGAGCCTGAGCTAATTATTCATAATACTGGAATGGCCTGAAATAATCTTTTATAATACTGAGCATAAAGTTATGGGAGAACAATCCTATCTTTTATCTATGTGCATAAAATAATTTCATCATTACATTTTCAAGAAAATCAAAATAACTGCCTTATTTTCCATCATTTTGCTACAAAAATAAGGCCAAGCAAGAGTTTTTCAGCTCATTATATTTATATTTACTTTTAGCAATATCATTTTCCCTTGTTCAACAGAGATAATTGTGTCTAGTTTATTTAACTTGAGCTTAATCTATTCACAAACTAATCTTCATATTTTCTATTCAGTAAAACCTTAGAAGACTTGACAAGATGAATATTAACAGGAAAAAGTTAGAAATGGATACTCCACATTGTTTATTTTGTGTTCCTGCTGCCTGTACATAGAACTTTGCTGGTGGTATAAAGAATGCAATAGAGTCAGAAACATAGTTGACTTCTAATGTACATTGATGAACACACACACACACACACACACACACACACACACACACACACAGAAGTGCACACCTTAGAGTGTGTTACAGCTAGCTTTGTGTTCCTGCCAGAAAACACATGGCCAAGAGCCACATGTGGGAGCAAAAGGTTTGTTTTGGTTTACCAACTCTGAGGGAAGCTCCATGATGGCAAGGGAAAATGACGGCATAAGCAGAGATGGACATCGCCTTCTGACCAACATAAGGTGGGCAACAGCACCAGGAAAGTATGCCAAACTGGCATTGAGAAGCTGGCTGTAAGTCCAATCACCCTGCTCCAACAACACATCACCTCCAGGAGGCGCCAATTCCCAATTTGTCACTAGCTGGGTACCTAGCATTCAGAACAAATAAGTTTATGGGGGACACCTGATTCAAGTAAGCACATTCTGCCCCTTACTCTCACAAACTAATAAGCATACACGATGAAAAATGCAATGCATCCAGCCTGACCTTAAAAGTTCCCATATTTTTTATGAATCTCAATGATAACCATAGTCCAAAGTCTTTTAATTGTGCTGTAATACCCAAAAAAAGTACATGATGACACAAAATAAATATTCATACTGCAAAAGATGACCTTTGGTATAGTAAAGAAATATTCAACCAATATAAGGATTAAAAACAACAGTATAAACATCAAACTTTGTAGCTCCAAGTCTGGCAACTGTAACCAGTGACAAGTTTCTGAGTCAGATAATTCTGAACAATAATGAGTCTCTGGAGTTCCAATTCTGCCACTCTAACTTGGCTACTCATAGCACCAGGTATAATCCATCCAGTGCCAGCAGCTCTCCTTGTCAGCCATCTCATAGTCCTGAAATCTCCAGTGGGTCTCCACTGTAACCCACAGTTCATTTATATGGCTCAGTCAGGCCTCCACACAGATAATACAATATGCCTGCATCACACTGCCTATGGCCATTTCAAAAAAAAATTGCAAATTCGATGACCTGTATTTATTGTACTCCATAATACGAGGTGAGACACAAATTTGTTAATCCAAGGGGATAAAGCTGACTTTGAAGAACAGCAAAATTCTTTAGCATTTAGACCGCTTAATTCAAGAAAATTCACTTTTTTCCTGATGTTCCAATGAGGAGCCACTGGCTCAGTCTCAATGATTGTAAACTCTCAAACAATTGCAGTTGAATGGGCAGCAGTTTTGGCCCAAAGATTTCTTTTCTTTTCTTTTCTTTTTTCTTCTGTGCCATATCTTTCTGCTCACACTAGTCCATTTGTACACAATGTGACCCTGCACAAATTCTGTGGACATAGGCAGGCAGAACAAAGCAAGTCCCTCACACACTGCTTCTAGAACAGCCCTGACATAGTTCTTTTTCATCCTCATAAGCCAAGTCTCACAGTCCATAATTCTTACTGAATCCAGGTCTTTCAGCACTGACCAGAACAGTCCATCAAGCTTAGCCCTGCAAGGCATCTCTTAGGACAAGGTTTTCAATTCATCCACATTCCTCTCGCAACTCAGTTCCAAAAGAACAAAAGCCAAGCAGGTTTCTAGCAGCAATAACTCCACTTTTAACTGCCAATATAACTGTAGCAGTTAAATAGTGTTTCAGTTAGCTTCATGTTGCTGGCAGAAAACACCTTACCAAAAGAAGCTTGTGGGATGAAAGGGTTTATTTTGTCTTATAGACTCCAGGGGAAGTTCCTTGATGGCATGGGAAAATGATGATATGAGCAGAGGTGGATATCACCTCTTGGCCAACATCAAGGGGACAACAGCTTCAGGAGAGTGTGTCAAACATTAGCAAGGGGAAGCTGGCTATAACACCCACAAATCTGTTCCCAGCAATACATCATTTCCAGGAGGCACCAATTCCCAACTTGCTACCAGCTGGGGACCTAGCATTCAGAACACATAAATTTATGGGGAGGGGGCACCTGAACCAAACCACCACAGAATGCATAAAGGTAAGAATTATATGTGAACTGATGTGCTTGTAGATATATGACAATGTTCAGTCTAGGAGGAAACAACTGACTTTAATTAAACACTCCCAAGGATAACCAAGTTCAAGTTTACATGGTATAGTTCCTAAACATGGAGTTGGAGAAGACACACAGAAGGCCATGTGGCAAGTCAGAGTGACATGCTGCATGCACGTCAGCACTTCTTGGAAACTATGCGAGGAATGAGAGAAAATTTTACAACATAAAATATTAAACAGCCTAATGTGAATATTTAACCTGAAAAATCCTACATACCCAGAATACAATAGTCTAATTAATATGTCAAATGCATAAATCTATAGATATTTCAGTAATAAGATTGAGACAAACCTTTATTGTACATTTCACAAATGTAGTAAAGGGCATGATAGATTAAGTTTTTTGGATCACTGCTTGTTTATGTCAAACTATGCTATGCAAAGGGAGCTGAGATGGGTAGGGCATCGCTTCTATCTCTATTTTCTACAGCAAACCACTACGAAGGTAATTGCAGGATTCAAATTCCAAGTAATAAAGTGGAGGTCAGCATCTATCCTGTAGCCTAGGGAATGGCATTTGTCTTGGTCTGAACCAGGGTAACTTTTGGGGATCCTAAGGCTGCTAGAATCACTTCATGAAGCACAGCTTCTACTATGTTACAGGCATTCTTATTGCAGAGCACAATACCCTCTGGCCCACATTTGAAACAAGCTCTGAAAACTTCACGGAGGATAAAGTAGATCTATGATTTTGTGGGGATGATAAACACATTAAAATCTTTGGGCCAGATTAAAAATCCTGAATGGATCCTACAGGAATTTGGCTGTGATGGTCACAGGCAAGGAGAGCTCTCGTGGCAGGCTGGGGACAGATAAGCTATGAGCTTCATGTGTAAGATTAGTGTACTCATTTGCCTGTAGCATCTGTTTCCTTGTCAGTGAAATACATGTTCTCTTCTGGATAACAATATAAAAAATAGCTACTGTTTGCTGTGTGACTTCAATACTATTTAAGTATTTCAGATACATAATTCACTTTAATCTCACAGAAGATCAGTAAGTGGCTATTTTTCTTTCTTTGTTTACATTACAGAAATCTGAAATGATTGTAAGCTCCATAAACTTCCCAGCAAGGAAGGGACAGAGGATGATTTACAGCTTTGTATCTCAGGCATCTCATGGAGTAATTACAGGCTTTTTGTTATTTATTTATGTATTTATTTATTATTAATTATTATTATCATTGTTTTGTTCTTTGAGAAGTTGGAATACTTCCCTAAATGCTGAGATGGCTACATGGCAGAGCTGGGACAAATTGAAGATCTAGGCTATGCCCCTTTGTGACTATGAACCTTGTAAATGAGCCCTGGAAATGCCAGGGAAATTTGCCACCAAATCTTCACATTAACTTTTCAGCAATATTCCCCAGTTTACTAATTAGGAGGGAGGCCTATCTTTCCTTGGCCTTTGAAAACTGATCATTTGCTTGATTGCTCTCAATGGAAAATTTCCCATAGCCTCTGATATTTTCTTTTCATCTCTTCTGAGTTGTTTAATTTTAATTACTTAACATTTTTATAGCCGCCTCTTTTGAATGTATCTCAAACTTAGGGCTAAAGAGCCAAATGCTTCAATTTTGTTCCCCCACCTACTATGCAAACAGGCAAAAGGAATTCAGTAATTAAGTCATGTTATTTTTTTTTTCATCCACAACTTTGCAATTATATGTTCAATCCACACTTAAGGAATACTCCCCAGCAATTCCTGCTTTACTTTAACTGGATAGATTCTTCATATTCTAAATGAGTAAGGTTCCAAATACTCCCCTACTTCAACTCCACCTATCACCTTAGTACAATATCTTTTCTTACAAGGAAATTTTCATGAGTCATCTATCTTTTGCATGAGGTGCAATGTAAGCATTAGTCTAGAATAACTTGAAACTTACAGAATGCCTATAGATGCCTATAGCTAAATCTTACTTCTGTTGTTGTTCCATGGGAAAGTTTTTAAAGTTTCTCTCAACCTCAAAAATTTATTTGTTCAAATTAGATAAAAAAAAATCCTCAAAACTTGTCTTTTGTAGAAATTAGGAAGAATATATATATGTATGTATGTATTGTCTGTCACAGTGGTCATTCAAGAATATTAGTATTTGCTCAAATGATGAATGTTAATAAAAATGTACATATTCATAGATGACATATTCATTTATGGAAACCCAATGGTGGACTCATAAATAGAACTTTTCAGTGCAGCCCTGAATACACTCAGTTATTCCTTGATTGCTCTTATAGATTCTGAAAAGGAGTCACAAACAAAACCTAGAAACAAGAGATGTACAGATGGCTTATCAGTTATGGCATTTGCCTATGAATACTATGGAACCAGGTTCAATTCCCTAGTAGCCACATAAGCCAGATGCTCAAGGTACCTCATGTATCTGAAGTTCATTTGTAGTGGCTAGAGGCCCTGTGATATCCATTCTTTCTCTCTCTCTCTCTCTCTCCTTCTTTCTCTGAAATAAGTAAATAAATAAATAAAATATTTTTAAAACCTAGAAACAATCAAATATAGAATTATATACAGAGAAACAAATCAGAGTACAAAGATGGGCCAAGCAAAGAAAGTGATAGCTTTTATGAAGAAACAAGAGACAGGCAGACTTCAGATTATGGTTAAAATCATTCATGTATCTGAGTAGGAAAAGAGTTAGGAGTATACCTCTGTCTTGAGGAAAAGCAAATGATAAAGTCTTGAGGGTAGGGGGCCCTGGCATCAAAGAGCATGTAAAATGATTTGTTTGGAGGGAGGGAATGTGAAGGGACTGTTTGGAGAGTTTGAGCATGAAAGTGTGACTGATTGTCAGGATCTGTTGTCTAGGTAAGTAAGGACTGTAGCATTCAGACTGAGTGAGACACAATAACATTACAAGACAGGACAAAAAATGATGGCATGAACTGCAATATGCTTCTACTGAGAAGAAACACATAACCAGAAACAGTCAGATAAGCTTGATGATCAAGGGTCTAGTATCTGACTGATGATAAAGATCTATCCAGAAGCACATATTAAAGAATACAGAGAGAATGGAATATGAGGTGTTGGCAAGTCAAAGTCAGCTGCTCTCATGAAAAGGAAAAATGAGCCAAAGACATTGTGATTGTGACAATGTCACATTTGCTGCTTTCACAAAATAGAATACCAACATATCTTGTGTTAGGCCTACCATTCAATTATCTACAGCAACACATGTTGAAAAAAAATAGATTGGAAATAAAAGCTACCAGCGTGCATTCTCTGTTACTATCTTGGATTATTATGGAGGTCTTATTGTCTAAAGAGTATTTTTAATTGGAATATGATCATGCAATGACTCATGGATTTTGCTGAGGATATGAATGTCTCATACACCCACATGCAACCAGAAAACACAGTCTGGCTTTGTCCATATAATTTATCTGTTGATATTTGAGGGGAAAAGGAATTTTCTTCTTATAAGTAAGCCACACTCATGGAGAGACTGGGAAGAAGGGAAGAATAGGGCAATAAATTTTGCCCCCTTTCTTGTTCTTTCTTTATCTCTTCTCCCTCCCTCCACCCCTCTCGTCCTTCCTTTACTGCATTTATTCTTTGAAATAGGGCCAATACTCTCCAGCTCAGTGGCCTTGAGGTGCCTGAAGGCAATCTCCCTGTCTCAGCCTTATGCCTGTTTGCATTACAAGCATGAACCGCCATATCTGGCAGAAGGTGGCCATATTCATGAGTAGGCTGACAGAAGAATCCTGCATGAGAGCAGATCACTGGCCATAGGAATAATAGGTAGGTCCTCTTGTTAAATCAGTTCTGCTGGAAGACTTAGTGGCATGGTTTCAAGCGCAGTTTCATGTCCTCTCCAAAGCTTACTCAAAAATGTATTTATTATTCACCGATCTAATGTCAGACACTGACAAATGTATGTAACCAGAAAGTACTTCATGACTATAGACAGTTTTATCACTAGGATGGAGCAAACCTACAAGAGCTGTGGACAACCAGCAGGAATGATATTTGCTGTGTACATGCAAATCCTTATTTATTTATTTATTTATTTATTTATTTATTTATTTATTTATTTTTGAAAATAAAAGTTTGAAAAGAAAGGGCATAGAGAACAACCTAAAATTGTTAGGGGTATTAAAAGTACTCTCAAAATTCATAAAAGGTTTTAAAAAACTACTTGTTTACATACTAACTATGTCCATATCTAATAAAAAAAAAGTCCCAATCCAAAGAAAATACTAAGTTGTAAAACATCAAAATAGCTTCTATAGGGCTTCTTTCTCCAACTGTGACATGAATAGATGCTCATAACATACTGTGACTTACCAGCTCCATTACGTGTGAATTTAAAATTCCTTGAAGATGTCAAAAATGACTTTTTGGGTGCAAAATTAAATAATATATTATATGAAATGATGTTTTCATTGTGTGTATCAAAAATGAACAAAAAATTTATAAACCAATAAAACGTATTGAGCAGTGAAAATAATCTACTTATATCACAGCAAAAAGAAAGTCGAAAATTACTGATTCTTGATGCTTTGTAAACGTCAGCTTTATTTCAATTCTTATTATTCACTTGTGTGTGTGTGTGGCATTCTGTGTGCACATGTTCTTGCAGGGGAGAGGACAAGCATATGCCACAAGACCCTGCAGAGTTAAGAGGAAACTTTTAGGCCATTGAACACCTGTTCGCCTAGGCGAAGTTTCTCACTGGGGATCCTCCCTTTATCTGCCATCCTTTGCTGCACTCTCTGGGAGTTTCTAGGAAATTCTCTTCTCTCTGTCCAGCCTCTCCCCTTTGGTATCAGTGCCGGGGTCACAGCAGTCCCTGACAGTCTCCAGCTCCTTGGGTCTGGAACTGGAACTCAGGCACCTCAGCTTGAGTGGAAAGTGCCCTTTCTACCAAGTTACCTCCCAATTAATTTTACAACAATTCTGAAGCCAGACAAAATTACTTTTACTTTACACATCAATCAAAGGCATTTGTGGTTGGTGGCTTATTAAAACAAAAGTGCTTCTCAAATAACTTTACTAGTTTTCCTCATATTTCAAGGACATTTATGAGTCTGAAAGTTATTTTCAAGAAGTAATTTCATTAGATGTTTTATCTCTGTAAAGTGATTCAAGAATTCTATAATTCGACTTCCGGTTAAGATGGCGGCGTAAGTACCACGCCAAAGCAGCCTAGGGGGGAAAAAGACCAAAAAAAATCTCAGCAAAATACACACTTTTACTAATAAGTGAGGTGTATAGGAAATTGAGGTGGCAGCAGAGAAGTAGAAGAGTTATAGAGCATTCAGAGCCCGCACAGGCGGGAAAAGCAGCTCCGGCAACATAAACATATATGCACCTAACATGGGGGCTCCCAAATTCGTAAACCAAACACTATTAGAACTAAGGTCACAGATAACACCAAACACAGTGGTGGAGGGTGACTTTACCACGCCACTCTCATCAATTGACAGGTCATCCAGGGAAAGAATAAACAGAGAGGCATCTGGACAACTTCAGGAAAATTGGAATAATTCCTGGCATTCTATCTGACCACAATGGAATTAAACTACAAATCAGTAGCAAGAAAGGCTATAGAGCATACACAAAATCATGGAAACTAAACAATGCACTACTAAATGATGAGTGGGTCAATGAAGAAATCAAAAAGGAAATCAAAAAATTTATAGAGTCAAATGATAATGAGAACACAACATACCAAAATCTCTGGGACACAATGAAGGCAGTTCTAAGAGGTAAATTTATAGCCTTAAGTGCCTATATTAAGAAATTAGAAAGGTCGCAAGTAAACAACCTAATGCTTCACCTTAAAGCCTTAGAAAAAGAAGAACAAGGCAAACCAAAAATTAGTAGACGGGAAGAAATAATAAAGATTAGGGCAGAAATAAATGAAATAGAAACAAAAAGAACAATCCAAAGAATTAATGAAACAAAGAGTTGGTTCTTTGAAAGGATAAACAAGATTGATAAACCCTTAGCAAATCTGACCAAAAGAAAGAGAGAAGAGACACAAATTAATAAAATCAGAGATGAACAAGGTAACATCACAACAGATTCCAGAGAAATTCAAAAAATCATAGGAACATACTATAAAAGCATATACTCCACAAAGTATGAAAATCTGAAAGAAATGGATGATTTCCTTGATCTATATGACCTACCTAAATTAAATCAAAATGAGATTAATCACTTAAATAGACCTATAACAAACATGGAGATCCGAACAGTTATCAATAATCTCCCAACTAAAAAAAGCCCAGGCCCGGATGGATTCACTGCTGAATTTTACCAGACTTTTAAGGAAGAGCTAACACCATTGCTTCTTAAGCTTTTCCAGGAAATAGAAAAAGAAGGAATTCTACCAAACTCCTTCTATGAGGCCAGCATCACCCAGATACCAAAACCAAGCAAAGATAGAACAAAAAAAAGAAAATTACAGACCAATCTCCCTCATGAACATAGATGTAAAAATTCTCAACAAAATATTGGCAAACAGAATACAAGAGTATATCAAAAAGATCATTCACCCTAACCAAGTAGGCTTTATCCCAGAGATGCAGGGATGGCTCAACATATGCAAATCTATAAATGTAGTACATTACATAAACGGGTTGAAGGACAAAAATCACATGATCATCTCATTAGATGCAGAGAAAGCATTTGACAAAATCCAACATCCCTTCATGATAAAAGTCCTACAGAGACTGGGAATAGAAGGAACATATCTCAATATAATAAAGGCTATTTATGACAAGCCTACAGCCAACATATTACTAAATGGGGAAAAACTGGAAGCTTTTCCACTAAAATCAGGAACAAGACAAGGGTGTCCACTGTCCCCACTTCTATTTAATATAGTTTTGGAAGTCTTAGCCATAGCAATAAGGGAAGAGACACACATAAAAGGGATAATTGGAAAGGAAGAAATCAAGTTATCATTATTTGCAGATGACATGATTCTATACATAAAGGACCCTAAAGACTCTACTAGCAAGCTGTTAGAGCTGATCAAAACCTACAGCAATGTAGCAGGATACAAAATAAATACACAGAAATCAGTAGCCTTCATATATGCTAACAACAAACACACAGAGGATGAAATCAGAGAATCACTCCCATTCACAATTGCATCAAAAAAAATAAAATACCTTGGAATAAACCTAACCAAGGAAGTAAAGAATCTATACAATGAGAACTTTAAAACACTCAAGCGAGAAATTGCAGAAGACACTAGAAAGTGGAGAAACATCCCTTGTTCCTGGATTGGAAGAATCAATATCGTGAAAATGGCAATCTTACCTAAAGCAACCTACACATTTAATGCAATCTCTATCAAAATTCCAAAGGCTTTCTTCATGGAAATAGAAAAAACAATCCAAAAATTCATTTGGAATCACAAAAAACCTCGAATATCTAAAATAATACTGAGCAACAAAAAAGAGGCTGGTGGTATCACCATACCTGACTTTACCCTATACTAGAGAGCCATAGTAACAAAAACAGCATGGTACTGGCACAAAAACAGACATGTAGATCAGTGGAACAGAATATAGGACCCAGATCTAAGCCCAAGTAGCTATAGCCACCTGATATTCGATAAAAATGCCAAAAATACTCATTGGAGAAGAGACAGCCTCTTCAGCAAATGGTGTTTTGAAAACTGGATAAATATCTGCAGAAGGATGAAAATAGATTCTTCTCTCTCGCCATGCACAAGAATTAAGTCCAAATGGATTAAAGACCTTAACATCAGACCGGAAACTTTGAAACTGCTAGAGGAAAAAGTAGGGGAAATCCTTCAACATATTGGTCTTGGCAAAGACTTTCTGAATATAACCCCAATTGCTCAGGCAATAAAACCACAGATTAACCACTGGGACGTAATGAAATTACAAAGATTTTGCACTGCAAAGGACACAGTGAAAAAAGCAAAAAGGCAACCTACAGAATGGGAAAAAATCTTCGCCAGCTATATATCTGATAGATGATTAATATCTATGATATACAAAGAACTCAAAAAGTTAAATAATAAGGAATCAAACAAGCCAATCAAAAAATGGGCTATGGAGCTAAATAGAGAGTTCTCAAAGGAAGAAATACGAATGGCATATAAGCATCTAAAAAAATGTTCTATGTTACTAGTCATCAGGGAAATGCAGATTAAAACTACATTGAGATTCCATCTCACTCCTGTCAGATTGGCCACCATCAGGAAAACAAATGATCATAAATGTTGGCGGGGATGTGGAAAAAAAGCAACCCTTCTGCACTGCTGGTGGGAATGCAATCTGGTCCAGCCATTGTGGAAAACAGTGTGGAGGTTCCTAAAACAGCTAGAGATTGATCTACCATATGCAGCTATAGCGCTCCTAGGCATATATCCAAAGGACTCATCTCATTTCATTAGAAGTACATGCTTAACCATGTTTATTGCTGCTCAATTTATAATAGCTGGGAAATGGAACCAGCCTAGATGTCCCTCAACAGATGAGTGGATAATGAAGATGTGGTACATTTATACAATGGAGTTCTACTCAGCGGTAAAGAAAAATGAAGTTATGAAATTTGCAGAAAAATGGATGGACCTGGAAAGTATTATACTAAGTCAGGTAACCCAGGCCCAGAAAGCCAAGCGCCACATGTTCTCTCTCATATGTGGATCCTAGCTACAGATGACTGGGCTTCTGAGTGAGAATGAAAATACTTAGTAGCAGAGGCCAGTAAGTTGAAAAGGAGACATAAAGGGTGGAGAAAGGAAGGGAGGAGGATACTTAATAGGTTGATATTGTATATATGTAATTACAATGATTGTAATGGGGAGGTAATATGATGGAGAATGGAATTTCAAACGGGAAAGTGTGGGGGTGGGGAGGGAGGGAATTACCATGGGATATATTTTATAATCATGGAAAATGTTAATAAAAATTAAAAAAAAAAGAATTCTATAATTCTAGAAGTGATTGTATTTAGGAAAATTATTTTTATTTTTACTACACTTTCTAGATAGTAGCATACTAACATGTTTATGAGATATAAATATAGATAAATTCTCTTAAAACAAATATGTAAATGCCAAAAGCTATCTGTAATTCTTTCTGTAATAACCATAGTTGAGAATAAATGAATATGACACTTATATTAGAGATGGAAAAAGTAGCAAAAGTTGTGAACTTTGGTATATATTAGCTACATTATCTAGGGCAAGTCATTTAAACATACTAAGGACTTTCCTCACTGCCAGAATTTCATTGTATAACATATATTCTGAGGAGCAGTTCAATGGGTTAAGACACCACCTTTGAAGGTGGAAAGGTGTCTGCACTGGATAAATTTCATTTGGAAATTAACAGTTACAATTAACAAAAATATATAGTAAGTGAACATTATGGCAGAGTTTAACTTCCAGATATTTTATTTTTCAGCCATGAAACTTTATATATAATTTGGTTTGTTTATGACATGTGTCCTCATCCACTCCTGAACATAGTTATGAGAATTAAGTTTCTATGTTTAAAATGCCTGCAAGCTTACAAGGCATATAGTGCCCACCAATACTAGCTAGTACCAACTCTACTAGCAGCCAAGAGGCTACAACTAGAAACACTCAATAGCATAGAGCACAGAGCCATCTTCTCCTGTGATTTATGGTCCTACGCAGTCCAGACTTGCCACTAGTAGCATGCATGGCCACAGGAAGCAAGAGCAAGCTCGAGAATAAGAGGAAAAAGAATGTGATACTGGTTAAAATGAAACAAAATGTTATGCAGGCTAAAGTAGTCTTCTAGCTTTCTAGCATAGATGCATTGGTAGATGACATAAATAGATTACAGGTAAATAATTATTGGTACAATTTAAACTGTCACAACTTTGCAGATATGTATAGCCACCTATGTATTTGAAATTATTACTGCATTGAACACTGATATGGGGATTTAACATTTACAAATTGGAAGAACAGAATAACTTAATTTTGATGACCTAGAGCGTTAGATTAAAACAGATGTGAATTAAAACCCAGTCCTTTGTTTAATAGCTGTGCAATTTCAGGAAAACTACACAACTCCATGAGTCAATGGTTTATACAAAGAATAACATTAAGTAATGTTACTCAGAACAATTATAGATTTAATAAAACTGAATAAAGACATATATGTGACTATAGAATATTATAGAAGAAAATCTGGCAACATTGGTGCTAATAAAATGGAACCATTAAAATTGTATGTTTTGCATGTAGTTCATATAATTTGTACATGTTTACACCATTATTAGGCATTATATTTTAACTTTTTAAATTTTTATTTATTTGTTTATGAGGGGAGGATGGAGACAGATAGAAAGGGAGAGAGACAGAGAATGAGAATGAGTGAGAATGGGCATTCCAGGTTCTCTTGCCTGTGCAAATGAACCCCAAACGCATGTGCCCCATTGTAAATCTGACTTTACTTGGGTACTGGGGAACTGAACCTGGATGGACAGGCTTTGGAAGCAAGTACCCTTAATTACTGAGCCATCTCCCCAGCCCTAGACAAAATAATGTTGGATGATTAAAAATATAAGTAATAGTATTGAAAGTGATTATAAGCCAATTGCAGGAAGGAAATATTCATTAAATTATTGTGGTAATTAAAATGATATAAACCATGCAATAATACTTTATGTAGTGAGTTTGCAATGTGGTCTTGTGTTTTGGAAATGGCCATGGGCAGTATGAAGCAGGTTTGCTGGATGCGTGCATGGAGACCTGATTGAAGCACAGAAGATGGACCATAGTTTGCAATGGAGACCCAGTCGAAATACCAGGACCATGAGATGGATGCCAAGGAGTGGTGCTGGTATCAGATGAAGTTTTCCAGGACTGTGAGTAGCCTAGCTGGAGGGGCAGAATTGGATCCCCAGAGACTTGTCATTGGTTAGAATTATCAGACTTTGGAGGCTTGTCGCTGATTAGCATTGTTAGACTTGGAGCTACAGAGTCTGATGTTTGCCCTGCTTTTTTTTTCTTTCTTTCTTTCTTTTTTTTTTTTAATCTTGGATTGGTTGACTATTCCCTTGCTATGCCAAATGCCATCATTTGCAGTGTGAATGTTTATTCTTTGCCATTATGGGTTTTTAGGGGATGTAGTTTTGGTATTATGGCACCTTAGACTATGTGGATGTTTGAACACCATTGAGATTGATTAAAAACTATGGGGACTCTTAGAGCTGTACTGAATGCACTGCATTTTATATAATGTATGGATATCAGTTTGTGAGGGTTACTGTAGCACTTTATTTTCTAGGTATATTATTGTATAGTCCACAAATATTACTTTTTAACTGATGGGTAGTCATTATTATTACCCATTGTTTTCTGATAATGATCTGTATTGCTATCTGAGTTTGACATAAACTTCTACCAAGCATTTCATTTTAACATGATTGGTAAGATTTCAGAGTGCCTATTGAACAAATTACATTCACCAGAGTAAGGTTAGCCATTTGCATGTGGCCCTTTTGTTCCTCCTCCATTCCATTAGACAACTACTTAGTCTTAATATTTTGTTCTTCTGAAACTCCACTTATTTCCATCTTAACAACCAACTGATGCTAACACTTGGACTTTGAGTCTGGATGCTTCACTTGGAGGTAGTGAGTTGAACACATATATCCCAATCCAGCTTGCTTACCCAAATTGTGCCTGGCATTAACAGATACTAGGCAAACTAAGTGGACCTTCGATTCCTCATTTATCTATATTCATGAAGTTCAGAGTTGCCTTGAAGGGTGCAAAGAAATAGGTGATGTATAAGGCATGGTTCTATTAATTCTGGGTACCTCACACCAAACATTATGTAATAGCAATCTAAACTCCATTTAACACTTAGTATATGAATAAAGCTGGCAACCTGTTTCGACTTATCCAGTGTCTGGCTCAATGAAGCTTATGTGAGAACTGACGTGGTACTCTAGGCCTGTTCATGACCTCTTCTTTTCTTTTCTTTTTTAATTTTGTACTGCCTTGTTTGGATGGCTAAACTGACATGTCATTCTAATTCATTTCTAACAGTTATTTTATTTTTATTTTTATTTATTTATTTGAGAGCAACAGACAGAGAGAGAAAGAGAGAGAGAGAGAGAGAAAATGGGTGCGCCAGGGCCTCCAGCCACTGCAAACAAACTCCAGATGCATGCACCCCCTTGTGCATCTGGCTAATGTGGGTCCTGAGGAATCGAGCCTTGAACCAGGGTCCTTAGGCTTCACAGGCAAGCATTTAACCTCTAAACCATCTCTCCAGCCCTCTAACAGTTATTTATCTACATGTTTCCTTACTTTGAATCACATACATTTTTTTCTATGAATAAACCTTCTTAATTATTTTATCCCGAACAGTTTGCATACATGCATGTACACACACATGCATGCATGCACACATGCACACACACATTATAATATATATTATAATTTCTTTTTGTATGTCTGGCATGTTACAATTCATATTTTCCTCTTTATGACTGTTGGTTTGTTGTTTTTACTTTGTTTCCACTAATATGTGAACCCCTAGAGTAAGGTAGTGACAATGTGTTTCTTTTACACTTCTCTACGGAGCCTATACTCTGCTTAGCACATGTGAAGAGAAGAGTATTTATAAATGCTCCCCCACCTAATATCAGTGCTTAAAGCTCTGAAGAGAGCAGAATAGTTACTTAATTAATAATCATTGTGAGAACAAATAAGATTGGTCTTGGCGTTTGACTTTGTTTCTTCTCTCTCAATACAGCAAGTATAAATCATTTGTCATTTAAGCTTTATATATGCACATATATATATAAGTGTGTGTGTGATTTCTATTTTATATTAACATATATGTAACATACATATATGCATATTATATAATCAATTTTATGCTGATACAAAAGTTTATTTCCACCAGTTAACTATTGTAAATATTTTAGTAGTTACTCACATACAGATATCTGTTGAGTTTTTTTTTTCTATATTTTTGAGCAACATACTTAGGAGTGGAACTTTTGTATGGTAAGTTTATGTTTAACTTCTTTGTAGAAGCACAAAACTGCTTTATATAGAAATTGCACAATCTTATATTGTGTTGTGTAGTTTCAATTGTCTGTTCTTGCAATGAGATTGTGAGAACAGAATGAATTAGACTGAAACTATTCTTCATAGGCACATCTAAAATTGTCAAATGTTTCAACAAAGAAATACCACCACCTGTTCCAATTTGAAAAAATTATGTTTGCAAAAGCATGAGAGAGGAAATAGGAAGAATTTAAGGATTACACCAAGTAAGAACTAGCCATTGGAATAATTTTCGGCATCAAAATTGCATACTTAAAAATACAATGAAATATATTTTGTTTTGTGTACAGGTAAGTTCTAAGCCCTGTACAACCTGAAATCTACTAAATGTCTTATGAGTTTTGCTTTCTCTCATTTATGACAGCTAAAGAATAAAGATGGAAAAATAAATACAAAGTCTTCCTGGTTTTCATTTACTAAGTCATTTATTTGAAGAGCACCCTAAACTAACAATGCACACATTATACCATATTTGAGAAAAGAGTACTGCTTTATAAATAGCAACATCTATTTAAAATCTTTCTAGATTTTCCTACTGACTAGCCTCTTCCCAAGAGAGAAAGAAATCCACCACAGAGATCCTAAGAACTTTAAATATAACCAGCTCCCATTGTTTGCTAAGAACCATTCTAGGCACAATCCTAATTGGCAAGCATTAGTTACTCAGAATAATAAATTCATTGTTAACAAGTCTTTCACCTACACCTACCTACACCTGTGCCTATGTCTACACTGACACTGATGCCTACAGAATAGCATAGCACAAATGGTGTCTGTATCTTCATCTTTCTTCATGCACTCATCTACCTTCTGTATCTTCCTCATTTTTCTAATGAAAAAAAAATGAGTAAAAATTACTCAAGGCAAAATTAAAACAAAAAAAAAAGAGGCAAAATCAGGTTGATTATTTGGTGCTCTATGGAAAGCTTTCTCTCAATACTGTTAAGCTTATGTGATGGGAAATGTAAGAAGATTATTTCTGTAACACCAGGATTTTAGCCTAGGCAGGGCACAGAGTATACAAACTGCACTGGGTTTCACAGAGACTTTGTTTTAATCCTGGCATTACTAATTACTAAGATTTCTGGCTTTATTTTTAATAAGCCATTGGAGGTCTGTAGGCTACTTCTTTACTTGAAAAATGAGGCAGTTGGAATACATTACCATTTATATCTGTGGAATCTCAGCAGCTAAAGTAGAGGTGAGGAATAAGATTAAGTACAGCTTGTTAATTGATACTCTTGCTTCAAACTCAGTACTTTTATTTTCATCTGGCTATTTGTGTTTTTGTTTTTTGTTTGTTTGTTTGCTTGAATTTGTGAACAATTTTAGGTGGGGAGTAGGAAAATTTCCCATACTGGAGATTGAACTAGTCTATGACAATAAATTCTTTTTCATCCCATTATGAATGACACTTAGATACTTAATATAGAACTGCTACAAACGGTAGCCAACATCTAACTAGCTAGATTGCTGAGAAGAAACTATAGCTATCACACAAAAAGTAGTGAAGAAGTTCAGAGGAACATGTGTCTTCATAATGTACCAAAACAAAGAGTAGTTCATTCAGAAGCTCAGACAGAGGAACATAAGTCATAGTTCTATTCCTCAGTAGGAATTTGTACACATGTGGATATGTTCATGTATCTATATCTAGCTATCTATATGTATATAGATAGATATAAATATAACTATATATGTATAGATAGATATAGATATATGTTTATACATATTAACTTACATATATAATTTGTGTGTACATGTTTGGACATATATAGAGAGATATCATATATATGCATATAATATATTTATTTATTTTAGAATTCCCACTTGTTGGTCCTGCTTTCACAGTTATTGTCAGAGGGTGGTTATGGTTTTCTGCTGATTCGGTATAAATGTTAGTTGTCCTTTCATTGAAAGATCTTAAACCATATAGGATAAATTCTGTATCCAGCCCAGGCTGTAAATAATTTGACATTCAGCATGTAGATGTTGTGTTCTATTAAGGCAGCCAGTTCATATATGCTTTTGGAATCTCTGTAGAAGTCTAAAGTGGACCTTCTTTGCTTCATTCAGCAGCTGATCTTCTTCCATGCTTATAAACACCATCTATAGGCTACTAATACCATAATTTCCCTTTCTACTAGCAATAATTGGTTTTTTTGTTCTCAAAATATAATAAAAATTATAATGAGCTGCCTAGGGACCATGGCAAAATTAAAAATAAAAGCCAAAAGAAAAATCCCTATTTATTAATTTTTTTAAAAAATGAACTTTGTAGCCAGGCGTGGTGGTGCACGCCTTTAATCCCAGCATTTGGGAGGCAGAGGTAGGAGAATCACCATGAGCTCAAGGCCACACTGAGACTAAAGAATTAATTCCAGGTCAGCCTGGACCAGAGTGAGACCCTGCCTTGAAAAACCAGAAAAAAAAAAAAAAGAACTTTATTTGAATGAAATTACAATGTGATTACCCTATTGTTTGGTATTGATATTCAGAAATGCATGGGACAGTTAAAAATTCCTTATTAAGATTTGCAGTAGTTTTGTTATCAACTTTTTACAAAAATAAGAGAATACATTTTCCTAAATACAGATTCGTCAATAATTATAATACTCAGAGCAAGAGTTAAGACTACCACTATCTAATCTTGCTAAAATATTAATCTAATCAGTTTTAGAGCAACAAAAAATATAATTAAAAAGAGAAAGGAGGGCTGGAGAGATGGCTTAGCGGTTAACCGCTTGCCTGTGAAGCCTAAGGACCCCGGTTCGAGGCTCGGTTCCCCAGGTCCCACGTTAGCCAGATGCACAAGGGGGCGCATGCGTCTGGAGTTCATTTGCAGAGGCTGGAAGCCCTGGCGTGCCCATTCTCTCTCTCTCCCTCTATCTGTCTTTCTCTCTGTGTCTGTCTCTCTCAAATAAATAAATTAAAAAAAAAAGAGAGAGAGAGAAAGGAGGGCTGGAGAGATGGCTTAGCGGTTAACCGCTTGCCTGTGAAGCCTAAGGACCCCGGTTCAAGGCTCGGTTCCCCAGGACCCACATTAGCCAGAAGCACAAGGGGGCGCACACGTCTGGAGTTTGTTTGCAGTGGCTGGAGGCCCCGGCGTGCCCATTCTCTCTCTATCTGCCTCTCTCCCTCTCTCTCTGTCATTCTCAAATAAATAAATAAAAATGAACAAAAAAAAAATTAAAAGAGAAAGTAAAAGCAGGAAGTGGAAAGACATGAAATTATCCATATGTATACCCTGAAATTTTTCTAAAATAGTTTTATGGGATTACGTCACAAAATGCAAACCAAGCAAACTTTGTTGCCAGATTTTTAGACCGAAGGCTCAGTATGAATTTGGTTTATAAGCCAGTGATTTTGGAGGTAGAAGGGTTTCTAGGTCATATTAGAATAATTATTGCTGAGCTGAAATGTAATTAAGTGAAAAGCAGTGACATGAACACAGTTCTTCATTCACTTACTAGGAAGGAGATGTTTGTACTGTGGCTACCACAGCTCCCCAAGCTAAAATCAAGTCAATCAGGAAGGGCTTAGATTCTTCTTGTTATCTAATCCAAGATACATTGCTATTATACACAGTATTAACTTCAAATTCCATTCATTTTATGTTTATGGATGTCTCTTGGAACTAGGTCTTGAACAGACACTTAACTACCCAATTGCTAGTTCGTCGGGAATATTTTTACAATGTGCACAGGTTGTAAGCAGGAGTCCTTGAAAGATCCTTTAGGCACCATTAAAACCAAACCTATCTTCAGATTGGACATCCATGGAGAGATGATGTGCTTGGAGCCATAGCGTTTTGTTGTGCAGATTGCATTCCCTGTGTAAATATGATCATTCTACAGATTCAAAATTGCCTATATAATAAAATGCCAACATAGTATTTAGAGGAATATGAAATGTTTACTTAAGTAAACAAGAAAGAAAGTGTTCAGAGTAGTAAAACACTCAGAAAGGCCAAAGATAAAATGAATGTCTAGTTAAGAACATGAATTGGAATGGTACCTATATTAATGATCATGCCACTTTTCTTATTAAAAATTAAAAATTTATTTTTGAAGGTCAGAGATATTCTTCCAGAAGTTACTACCATAGGTAGAAACCACAAAACAAAACTGAAAAGAGAGAAGAAGTGAATGATGTAGTTAAAAAGTTACTTAGAGCCGGGCGTTGTGGCTCACACCTTTAATCCCAGAACTCGGGAGGCAAAGGTAGGAGGATCACCATAAAGTCGAGGTCACCCTGAGGATAGGTGAATTCCATGTCAGCCTGGGCTAGAGTGAGATCCTGCCTCGAAAAACAAAACAAAAGTTACTTAGTTTTGTTTAACCACACAAGGTGTTAGAAGATACAAAACTAAAAACTTCATCAGGCATTTGGAAAGAAGTACGTATTGCCATGTTTTAAATAAAAAAAAAAAAAACAATAATAAACTGGGCGTGGTAGCACACACCATCAATCCCAGCACTTGGGAGGCCGAGGTAGGAGGATTGCCATAAATTTGTGGCCACCCTGAGACTACATAGTTACAGGTCAGCCTTGGCTAGAGTGAGACCCTACCTTTAAAAAAAAAAAAAGGCAATAATAGGCATTGCTGCTAATTGTTGAATAGTGACTGTACACTGACATGGGTTTAGGTCCTCCAACTTCAGGAGATCCATTGATACTACTTCAGAACTGAAGAAGTAGGATAAGAGATGCTGATTACTATTCAAAGTTTTATTTCTCTTGTCTTTGTCATAGAAATCATTTTCATTCCCATTTCCACCATATCCTCCACTGTAATTTTATACTATTCTTAGTCCCATTGGCAACACAATTTCTGACCTATTCCTCCTATAATTCTCTTTTACAAATTTGGCATATCCCATGCTTATGAGTAATCCTATTCTTGAATCCATATATAATATCCACAGATAATACCTGAGAGTCAATTGTGATGTATTACAGTGATTTAAATATTCACCTAATACTCAGGAAACACCTCAGGGAATTTTTTTAAGATGCTGGACTTTCTGTTTATCTGTCTCCTTTCTCTTTACTTTATAAGAGTTCTACACCTAGAAACAGTTGCGTATACTTTAGAAGAAATGTAGATCTGACAAAGATTATTATCTCTCAACACTGATCCTGTCATGCAAATGCCCAGTCATGGTGGTGAGCAGCCGTCATATCTACATCACAGGTTAGATAGGTTCACCTATTTTCCCATACAATTCTTTTATGTATCTAAAATGTGTGTTGTTTTGGACCCACTCTTACAAGTAAATTCATAGGAAGCTTAGACAACAGAATGTGTTCTAAGAAAAACCCGCTCAGGTATTATTTTACTCTTAGATTTCAATGTGATAATAATATCTTCTCTTTCACAGTGTCATCTGTGAAAACTGGTAGACGCTCTGATATTTTATCAAGTAAAAGAAAAATATTATATTTCTTGGATAAAGTTAGTGAGTCACTAAGTTCCTTTATATTAACTGTGTAAAACATCATAAAACTTTCAACCCATTCTGTCCTCATCACTAATTTCATAACTTTATGTGCACTAAAATTAATGTTAACAAGAACCCCCATTACTTTCTACAAACACAAACACACACACATGTACACACGTGCGTGCGTGCACACACACACACACACACACAAACACACACACACAATGATTCCATATGGAACAGAGACCTGAGACTTTGAAAGATTGAGAAAATTATGGAAAATACTTTAAGATAAGGCATGCCAAAGACTTGCTACATATTACTTCTGTTACTCAGGAAACAATGCCAATATTTGCAAATGGGATCTCATGAATTCAAAACAAATTCTTCATAGCAAAAGAAACAGTTAATTGAGTGATGAGACCAATCTTTGCAAGCTATATATCTGACATAGCATTAACATTAACAGTACACAATGAACTTAAAAACATAAATAAGATATCAAATAATCAATAACTGGGCTAATGAAATGAACAAACAGTTCTAAAAAATAGGGCCACAAATGGTCATTAAGTGTATATTAAAAATATCCATTCAACCTCACTAGTCATCAAAGAAATGCAAACTGAAACTATATTGAGGTTTTAAGGGCAGACATTAAGAAAAGAAATTACAAATGTTGGCCAGGATATGGACAAAAAGAAACTTATACACTAATGATGTGAATATAAACTAGTCCAATTACTGTGGAAGTCAATATGAAGGTTCTCCAAAAAACTACAAATAGACCTATCACATGGCCCAGCTATACTACTCCTACTTATTTACCTAAACATTCCAAGTCAATTTCTCACAGATATATTTGCCCATTCATGGTTATTTCAGTGCTATTCACAATAGCTAAGAAATGGAAACACCCTACAACTTCAGCAACAGAGAAGTAGATGGTGAAAATGTTGTACTTATACACAAAATAATTTTTGGCTCTAAAAAGAATGAACATATGGTTGTTTTTGTTTTTGTTTTTTTAAGAAAATGGGTGCAAGTGAAGATAATAGTATTAAGTGAATTAAGACAGTCTCATCAAGTCAAATATCACATTTGCTCTTATGTGTGGTTTCCAGAATGTGACAGGTTTGGCATGAAAGTAGAAGAAAAACTGTCTAGGGGAACAAAGGAGACTAACAAGGTTGAGAAAGGGAAGGTAGAAAGATATTATGGGGGAATTTGCTCAGTATAAAATGTATGCTTATTCTCCATGTAGACCAGCTGACAGAAAGCTGGAAGAAGCCACTGTACATGCAGTTCAATGGGAGAAAGAGATACCACCAGTGAAGATATTCAACAGTGCACACTGCAAGCCTTATAATTGGCCAGCCAGGTCAAATGAGCCAACAGGTGCAATAGTGGAACATCTATCATGGTGGAAACCAACTGCCCTCCAATTGGACTAGAGGCCCAATCCATGGGAGGGAATACATCCCTGATACTGCAAACTTAAAACAGGGGGAGTAATGAGTCCTAGGGGTGTAACATCTGCTGATGTCTGGATAAATGTATATACTATGCTTATCCAACTGCCCAGTAAGAACTTCACTTAATATTCATACCCTTATATTAATGCTACTTCCACTTTAGGTACAGAATCTTCTCTTTTCAGATGGCAGTAACCTTGGAACGACTCAGAAGGTATCATAGTGTTGGAAAGAAGTGACTGGAGTACTGAGTAATCTCAACCACACCTTCCAAGGTTCAGGGTCTAATGCAGAAGAGGTGGCAGAAAGAATGTAAGAGCCAAAGGAAGGGTAGGACTCCTTACAACATGCTCCCTCCAGACATAAAACGGCCTGGATATCCATGACCACATAGTGCCTGACACTACTTTCACAAGACCATCATAAGAGGAGGAAAAGGTCATGACATCAAAATAAAAAACATACTGATAATTTTGCAAGAAAATTTAAAAAAAAACAACCTGTTCTTTAGTTATTTCATGTTGTCCTGCAACAATCTTTTTCTTCTTTCTTATCACCATATTCCAGGACCTACAGTAAGCATAACATTCCCTAGATCACAGACCACCCTAGAGCTATTTCCATGTTCTGATCACTATTGAGCCTGTACTTAAAAGGACAGCTATTTACAGACCATGGCTACCTGAAACATGCTTGTTCACTGAATCAAGAATCTGACTTCTCTCTTTACTATGTAGTCATTTGTTAAATATCTAACAATTGTGCTTCCACTATTTATTTAAGAGTTAAATGTTTTTAATCTTTAGCTATTCATGCCATTCATTGAAAAAATGATGTGAAAAATTGCTTTTGTATTTTAGGTAGCATTTCTTTGTAGCTTTCTTCTCTGAAGTATACAAAATTAGTGAAGACAATATTAATTTGTTGTTAGACTCATGACATCTTGAATAAGGTCTTTATCTCACAGTGGTTTGGATGACCTTAGCTGCCTGCTATGGGAATAAAGGTAGCACTCAAGGGAAGGAAGGCTATAGAGTTGTCCAGGAAGCTCTCTGTTCCTCTGGGCCCTCTCCCAACTCTAGTACTATTTTCACATAGCCAAATCCCCAGACTTAAAATAAAAGCCTTTGGAATGCTTGGCAGAAAGAATACATTCTAGAAGTGGATCATTTTTGGATTGCCTGGCTGTCAGGAAAAAAGACATCATTCTTTATAATCTACAATGTGAATGAGAATTTTCAATAAAGAATTAGAAAGCACCTCAATTTCAAAGCTGCATTTGTCAGTGTTTAACAAGAATACATCTTAAGACCCTAAATGTTTTTAATAGACTGTTTCTACTATAAAGGATTTTTTCATAGCTTTGGTAATTTGTCAAATCATTGAACTTAATTTGGATGGGCTAAACTTTGTCTCTTGGCAACCAGAATGCAGAGGAATTGGTCATGCTCTCTCTAGAGGAAGAACATGCTTTTCAATATTAATGAGCTACCTTATTAACTCCTCAGCCTTCTCTCTAGTTAAAGGCTGGTCATCCCTTCAGAGTAAGTCAGCAGTACAAGCAGGAAGGAGTTGCACACCCTTTTTGCTCTTGTGTATGTGTGTCTATGTTTACATATATGTGTTTAATTCACTTTATCATGATGAGATAAGAAGATGTTTGTGTTTTAAAAACTTCTATAAAATAAATAAGCCAGGCATGGTGGTGCACGCCTTTAGTCCCAGCACTCAGGAGGCAGAGGTAGGAGGATCATCATGAGTTCAAAGCCACCCTAAGACTACAGAGTGAATTCCGGGTCAGCCTGAGCTAGAGTGAGACCCTACCTTGAAAAGCCTCTCTCTCGTTCTTTCTCTCTCTATATATAACAAATGTACTACTTACAACTCAAATGAATTCTTTAACACACACCATTTCATTAAAGTGCTATTTGTTAAAACAGAGAGGACACCATACTTTGAAAATACCAAACAAGATACCTCAATGAATTTCAGAAGCAGGTTCTAGAAACCCTTTTCATTGTTCCTCTTCTGCTCAGACAACTTAGAAAGCAAAGGGCAAGAACACCAAACTGAATAAACAGCATGCTATTTCTAGTACGGATAAACAAAGCAGTGCTGTTCAAGAGATCAAATGGAGTTGTTATTGTTATTCCCCTCTATAGAAGCTATTAGCCTGATCATTTTACTGTGGAAAATCACAAATCCCATTTGGGGAATAAATGCTCTTAGTACCTTATTTAGAGTCTTATTTGTGAAATAGATAAAATGTACATGTGTATATCTATATGCATGCATATATGATTCTCTTTCTCTTTCAATATATATGTATGGATAACATATTTTGGGAGTTTTCCCATGGTTTGCCTTTGAGCTGACATGATAATGCTATTTAAATCTTCAGGTTTGTGTGCAACTATTTACATATCATATATGCCAGAAGAGCACAATTGTCCTTTTATGAACATGTCCTAACACTAAGCCCTTCTCTTAAGAGAAGGAACAGTAATTCAACAGCTTCACAGATAAATCCGCTTAGACTGGCTTCAAGGCCAAGAGGCTTCTTAAAGACAGTAAAATACACAACTAGTGCCAGTAAGTATAGAAGAAAGAAATCATATTGAGGCAATGGGTGACATGAAAATATTGAAGGATAATCTATCAATCATTTCAAATGTCCCATGTTTTAATATCTATTTAGAACAATAAAAAGAATTCATGTTTCATTGGAAGGTACATAAAATTCTACTCAGAAGACATTTTCTAGTGATCTAATCCAAAATAGTGATTTAATAGGCATCAAAGAGTTGGCTATTTACATACCATTTATTTATATATTTATTTATTTATTTAACAGAGAGGGAGAGAGATAGATAATAGATAGATAGATAGGCAGGTAGGCAAATAGATAGATAGATAGATAGATAAATAGATAGATAGATAGATAGATAGATAGATAGATAGATAGATAGATGGATGGATGGATGGATGATTGAATGAATGTGTGCACCGGGGCCTTCAGGGATGGCAAATGAACTCCAGACACATGCACCACCTTGGTGCATCTGGCTAATGTGGGTCCTGGGGAATCAAACGGGGTCCTTTGGCTTTGCAGGCAAATACTTAAACTACTAACAAATCCCTCGAACCTTTAAATATCAATTTTTTTAGCAACATGTTGTGGTATGGTGCTATACTCCTATAACCCCAACATATGGAAGGCTGAGACATCAGGATACCTAATTCAAGGCCTGTGTTGACCACACAATGACTTAAGTCATGGCTACATGAGCTTTGTCCCCTCAAAAAGTTATTTTATTTCTATACATACAAATATATAGTAGTAATAACAGCATGCATACCTAACAATAAAATATTATCTAAGAAAGTTATGGTATAATAATAATAATAATAAAACACTAATCAGCCATTAAAAATAATATCTACACAAATTTGATATGAAATACTTTACAGTATATGTAATGGTTTGCATAGTAATTGTACATAGTGGGCATTTAATTCAGTCTAGCTATTATTATTTTCAATATCTTTTAAAAAGAAAATCATCATCAGTATAAAATAATAAGATAAATCTGTAAAGAATGATTTAAGGTAAATGAACATATTTGGCAATGTCTTAAGGGTTGTAAAAACTCAAACATGCCATTAAGGCTTACATGTGAGTTATTTCACAACTAAACTCTTTAGATACTTTTGGAATTATGAGTATTTTAAATAACATTTATTTGCCTTACACAGAAATTAACTATAGGCAAAATAGTTAAACAAATTTATCAGTGCCCCTGTAATCCACTAAAGAGTATTTAAAACCTGAAATTGCCAAATTATCAGGCAGGTTTTCATTAAAGACCACCTAAACTCCAACCATTTAATTTCTAATTACTTATCTACTTGGCCTGACCTACATGCCTCTAAATCATGTATATGACCTTTTAACAAATCAGTTTTATGTGGAAAAACATACTATTTTGGCTTCCTTTTAAACATCTGAGAGACAAGCCTTCTAAATGAGCAACCCATAAAGGTCACAAACAAGGAATTAACATTTAAACATTAGTTTCATACCTTTAATACTCTCAAAAAGTTAGGAGGGGCTTGAGATATGGCTTAGCAGCTAAGGTGCTTGCCTGTGAAGCCTAAGGACCCAGGTTCAATTCAACCCATGTAAGCCAGATGCACAAGATAGCACATGCTTTTGGAGTTTATGTACAGTGGTTAGAGGCCTTGGCATGCCCATTCTCATTCTATCTGCCTCTTTCTCTCACTCTCTCACTGTCAAATAAATAAATGAATACTTTTCAAAGTTGGGAGAGTTTTAGACAATACTTTATCTCTACATTCAAATGTTTTGGATAATTCAGTTTTGTTAAGCATATGTGTTTGTATTCAACACACATATATATACTTAACCATTTACTTAACTATTACTTAACTAAATGCAGTGATCAAGAATTAAAATAACAGGCATGGTTGTTCAAAAGGAAGCCCGTGAATTGATTTTCTTTCTGTGAAATATGTTATTTAAGTTGTGATTCTCCTGTCCCACTGTTATACTTAATAAACTTTTAATGTATTGGTTCAAAGTTCAAGTCAGTAGTTTGCTCCACTGTTTATACCCTCATGGCCAACTATAATAATCCATGAACATGCTGCATTGTCTACATCAGAGTGCGTATGTGTGTGTGTGTGCATGCATCCACGTGCACATACATAGACAGGAGGTTGATGTATGGTGTCTTCCTCTATTGCACTCTTCTTTGTTTTTCTTAAGCAGAGTCTCTCATTTGGGCCCAGAGTTTACTGCTACAGCTAGACTAGCTATCCCACTTGTAAGGAATTTCTTGGATCTGCGTCCTAGAGGCTGAGATTATAGTCAGTGGTCACACTCCCTGGTATTGGATGCTTGGGATCATAACTCAAGCCTCATGTTTTATGCCAGCATTTAACTAACTGAAACATCATTCCAATCATTACTTCTTCACTTTTTTTTTTAATTTAATTTATTAGTTTCCTTTTCAGTAAATACAGGCAGTTTGGTACCATTATTTAGGTGCATTAGGTTCATCTGTGATCTACCCCCTCCCATTAGACCCTCCTTGTTATTGAAAATGGGTCGTGCATTGTGGAGTTAGCCCCCAGTTATTAGTATGATAAATGTCTCTGAAAATCATGACCCGACATGTAACTCTGACATTCTTTCCGCCCCCTCTTCCGCAAGATTTCCCTGAGCCATGTTGGGTTCATTTTTGGTCTGCTTCAGTGAATATTCAAACATGTTCAGTAGTGTTTTCACTTCTCAATCATTCTGCATTATGTATTCAACCCATTATTTACTAATGCATTAGATGCAGACCATAAAAACTTGGAAGTCAATATGCTTAAAAATATTAGTTAGGTTATTAATTTTCTTACATGTACGTTGCTCAAACTGTTCCTGGTAGTTAAGTAGAAAGCCTCTTTTTATGTATTGAAATCACACACACATACACACATACACACACGTGTGTGTGTGTATATATATATCCTAATATATATATGTGTGTGTGTATATATATATATATGTGTGTGTATATATATATATATATATATACACACACACACATACATATATGTATCCTAATATATATATATATATATGTGTGTGTGTGTGTGTGTGTGTGTGTGTGTGTGTGTGTGTATCTCCTAATATCTATTTTATATTTGCCTCCTAATGAACCCCTTCTTACCAAATAATCCCTCTCCTACCTTGTTCTCTTTCTCTTTTTTTCTTGTGTGAGGGGTGAAACAGTAAGTTTAATTAGAGTGGCATGCAAAGGCAGCGGTGGGTTCATGAGAGATTATAGTTATTCCTTCTCACAATAAATGGCTAGGGTAATCCATCACAGGTGATAGATATTGAAGTGAATATAAAACTGAACTAGAGCTAAACATATTAAAATAAAAATCTGCCCTGAGAAATGAGCAAAAACCACAGAGGGTTTATAAGCCAGTACAACTAGATCTGCCCTTATTTTACTAACAATATTGTTAAAACAGGTAGAGCATTGTACAAATCATATAGGCCTTACTATGACTAAAACAAAAATAGAAAACAAAAAAGCCTTTTTATTTACACTGAACTGTAATTTACTTAGGTAATTTTCTATATTATGAAAATATTATAATCATCAAAGTGATTTTTAGAGGTTTCTTCTTAATCCTTACAGTCTTCTCTAAATAAGAACTTTTCAAACTCTGATCTCTGTACTGTAGTAATGGAATTCACAATGAACTTTAGGTATTTGCCAAACTGTCAAACAATTTTAGAGATAACTCAACAAAGTTAATCACTCTTATCTTCTGTATAATAATCCAATAGCCAAATACCGCTTGACATTTCAATGCACAAAGCCACATCTGCTCTGCCATGTACTTTTAAGTGAAAAAATGACATATTTAATCTGTAGATGATGCATTTGCATCAATTGAAGGTTAAATCATTTGAGGGTCTAATGCTCAGATAAGGCATTGGAAGGATCACTGTGCGCTGAGCGGCGTGGGAGTGAAAGGATCCCCAGGCTATCGCAGCCCACAGTGGGGAGACGCATGCCCATGGGAAGCAGGCCCAGAACCACACTCATGAAGCACATCATGACTGAAGTTTTACGATAAGTTGTCTTCTTCTGCAACCTGGAAGGAACATCTGTGAATGCACAGCTATGAAGGCGTTTCCAGAGAGTCTTAACTGAGGAAACAGGGTCTCCATCTTGAATGTGAGTACACCTCCCACGGCCGAGTACCTGGACTGAAGAGCGAAAGAAAAAGGTGAAAGTGACTGAGCACCAGTGTCCTCTTGTTCAGCACGTAGTGTGCCCAGCAGCTTCCCACTCCTGCTGCCACAGCTGAGAGCCACTTCTGTCACCACGGTGCCATACCATGATGGAAAGAACCCTCAAGTTATGAGGCAAAATTAACCTTTCTTCCTGAAGTTGCTTCTTTCCCTGGTATTCTTGTTGCAACAATGAGCAAAGTAACTAATACAAACATTGAGCACCTTAAATTAATATGTTTATCTAAAGTTTACTATATTTTAATTTACTTTAAACTTAGTTTGATACATAGATCCAATTTTAACTGTATAGATTTTATAAACATAGGTGTATAATTTGTAATGAAATTATTTATATTTCAATACTACTAATAAAATGCATGAATGATAAGAATCTGGGTAAATCTACTTTACTTTAAAGGGGCATGAAATTTAAGCCTGGTGGAGTGTTACAATATCCCATTTTGTAGATTGGAAGAATAATAACGTTAAAATTCCCATACTAGTTAAAATAACCAACATAATCATTGAAATCAGTAATAAATGGCATTCTTTATAGAAAAAATATATAAAAATATATATGGAACCCCACAGTAGTACTGATACCCTCACAAGGCCATCAACATTTTGATATGAAGAATGGAGGACAAAAGGAATGAGACAACAAAACAGAGGGAGGACTATCTTGAAAAAGAGGATCTTCAGGGGATGAGGGGCAAGGAAGAGTGGACAGAAAAAGAAGAAAGGGCAGGAACTTGATCAAATTATCATACATTCATGTATTAAAATTCTCAATAAAAAATAAAGCAAAAAGTTTACATGAAATAATATACCAAATTGCTGAAGCAATCTGGAACAGATGATGAAAGTAGAAAACATAAAACTACCTTGGAAATATAATACAAAACTATAGAAATCAGCTGGGTGTGGTACACATGCCTTAAATCCCAGCACTCGAGAGGCAGAGGTAGGAGGATTACTGTGAGTTCCAGGCCACTCTGAGACTACAGAGTGAATTCCAGCCAGGACAGCCTGGACTAGAGTGAAACCCTACCTCAAAATAACAACAATAACAACAAAAACAACCCATAGAAACAAAAATATCAACATTTTGGTATGAAAATAAATATATGGGTCAATGCAACAGAATATAACCTGGAAATAAATCTACACATATATAGCCATCACAATGTTGATAATTATGATAGGAACACACACACAAAACACACACACACACACACACAAACACACATTTTCTCTCTCTTTTCCCCTCCCCCTCTCCCTTTTCCTCTCTCCTTTTCTCCCAGGAAAGGATAGCCTCTCTGCTTTTCCCATAAATACTGCAAGAAATTTAGATTTTCACCACTTATCAGCCACAAATATCAAAAACCACCTCAAAATGGATTAAACATTTAAAGGCATAACCTGAAACTAAAACTCTTGAAATAATACATGGGAAATGTTTCAGACTTTGGAATAAGCAAGATTTTTTTTTTATATATCTGAACTCAAAAAGCATACATAAAAAAGTAAACAAATGGGATTCTGTCAAACTGAAAGTTATAGCAAATGAAATAATCAAAAGGGGTAAAGAAACAACCTTCAGAATAGGAGAAAATAATTTCAAACTATAGCTATCAAGAAGTTAAAATCATGTTTAAATTAGGAAATCAAACAACTCTGTAGCCATAAAATCAATTGTCCAATTAAAAGAGGAAAATATTTTAATATGCTTTTTTTCAAAGAAGTTATATAACACTATTTGAAGAACGTGCATAACCCCCAATCATCAGGTAAATACGATAGAAAACCACCATCACACAAGCTATAACCTCGCACCAGTAACAACATCTGTGAACCTGAATGGGAAAGGATAACAAGGCTGATGAGGATGTGGGGAAACAGAATCCCCAAAAAATGTTAGTGGAAAGGTAAATAAATACCATACACATGGAAAAAGAGTGCTGTTATTCCTTAATAAATAAAATGACAGCTATTGTATGTTCTATTAATTTCACCATTGGGTAATTCATTTCAAAAGAACTTAAACAAATAGGTAATAGAGAAAGCTGCCTCACCACTGTTCACAAGAGCTGAAAGTGGATTCAACTTCAGCCACCATCAACAGAAGGTCAGATAAAGGAACACACACACACACACACACACACACACACACACACACACTGCCATAAAATTTTTGAAATGCTAACAGTTTTGACAACATTATGAACCTTGAGAACCTAGGTACAGTAACATGAAGCCATTCACAGTTGAAATACTGAAAGATCTGACACTTGGTGTGTGGAATCTAAAAACGTATTTACCTGGAAATAGAGGATAGTACAGTGAGTACTAGAAATTAGGGATGATAAAACTGTTGGGGGATAGGTTGGTTATTAGGAGGAGTAAATTCCAAAATTCAAATGAAATCAACAGTTGTGTGTTGCATAGCACCAAACCAAGCCAGAGGAAGCACCAAGCATGGATCTGTGAATGACGCCATGGAACAGTTGTGCTGGAAACTCACTCCCAAAGATTCATGCTGTTAGCACTGGGAAGAGAAACTCTTTGTACGGTGAACAGAGGTTACTGCAGACTCACAACTTGTTAAACTTCTGAGTCTATGTGAATTTTGAAAGTTTACCTAAAAGGGTCCTCTAAATCACCCTCTTGTAGGCTCAGAGAACTTTGCAGAAGACAGGGCAGAAAGTTTGTGACAGAGGACGGGAAGGCATGCTACAGAATGCTGTCTTTTCTGCATGTCATGGCAAATGCACTCAAACTCTTCAGCACTGTGATTACATGCACACAGCCTGCACAGGGCTGGGGTGTGGCGTTCCATCACGGGAGGGTGAGCTGCTCATGAGGCTCTGGCCCCTCCTGAGGGTCTACAGGCAGTTAATGGCTGCTGGGGAAAAAGATATTTTTTTTTTCCAGTGGTATAGGAGCATATGCTGTAGTAAGTAATCCCTCACTCATGTGTATGCCAACAACCCTAGTTAAATTCACTGGGTCATCATCACCAAAACAAAAAAAAAAAAAGACATGAAAGTAGAAGGGGACTATTTATGAAGAAGAAGGGCATTCCTCATTGACTGTGAGGGAGTGATATGGAGGATAATTGGAAAATGTGATCAAAATACATTATATATGTATGGAAATGCATTCTTAAACCCATTGATATGTTTAATTAATATGTGCTAATAAAATAATGTATTGTCTATTTTAAAATAGCTAGAAGATAGTACTTTGACTATTCACACTATGGATGGAAATATAAATCAATGCAGTGATATAAGTACTCATTTATCTGATTGTGATTATTATACAATGGGTATGTGTGTGTGTGTGTGTGTGTGTGTGTGCATCAAAAGAATACTAATGAGTGTGTGATATCACATGTCAACTGAACATAAGAGGGAAAGGAAGGAAAAAGAAATAAGAGACAACAGTCAAAATGGTTTGCCAAATTCAATTGTTAAAAACTGGTTATAGCCGAGCATGGTAGCATATCCCTTTAATTGGGAGGCAGAGGTAGGAGGATGGCCACGAGTTCAAGACCACCCTGAGACTACATAGTGAATTCCAGGTCAGCTTGAGCTAGAGTGAAACCCTACTTCTAAAAACCATTAGGAAAATAAAACTAGTTATAAGAAATGAGGGGGCCAAATTGAAGTACCATGCTCGATACAGTTGAGATTAGACATCACATTTTCAACATAGGTCTATGGAAACTCTTAATAACTCCAAGGAGAGAAAAACATGGAAAAACTTAAAGATTGGGGCAGGGCTAGTTAGAATTGTAGTTCATTTGAAAAAGTGCTTGCTTAACATGCAGGGAATGCTTGGTTTGATTACCAGTACCATATGAACGAGTTGTGATGGTGCACACCTATACCCCAGCACATGGGAAGCAGAGGAGGGAGAACCAGAAGTTCTAGCTCATTCCCAGCTACATAGCGAGCTTGGAGCTAGCATGAACTACATGAGATCCTGTCACAAACAACAAAACAATAACTGAATAAATAATACATGAATAAATAAGTTGGATGACTTCAGAAGAGTCTCATAAATCTAAATGATAAAGGTATAATTTTCAGACCCTGATTTGATTTGACTTGACTTTTTAACAATCTCATGCCCTCCTCTTTCAAAAGAATTGGCTATTTGCTAATGTTTCAGGATCTTCCCTGTAAAGCCATGCAACAAATGTTTTCTCATTTTGCAGAGTATTGAGGGCTCTCACTAAGGGCAAAGTGCAGCTCATGTCAGATCAAAGTTGTGTTCCACCCTCTCTCTTCTAGGGCAAGGGAATGAAAAGGGAAACTCATCAATGGCACCTAAGAAATGCAAATTTTACAGAATGAATAACCTCTGTGCATTAGCTGCTTATCATATTTTTCTCATATGATTTTTTTGTTAATTATGCTTTTTAGAAAAACATACCTTTAAATAGGCATTGTAAGATTTCTGGAAAGATAAGCTTGAGTGATTCATATTGTATTTATTTGTAATAAATATCATTGAATATATTTAATATGAAACTAAATTAAAGTGCTAGTTCTTTCTGATAATGTTTATGTGACATACAGATTGAAAATATTTTAATGTTTTGCTACATATAATACTACAACGTAATCTCCCCTTTCTTATGAATAGGCAGTCAAGAGGAAGGTCAGACTGTGTTTATCCAGGCATGGTGGCTCACACCTTTAATCCTAATACTCAATAGGCTGAAACAGGAGGATTACTGTGAGTTCCAGTCCAGCCTGAGACTACATAGTGAATTCCAGGTTAGCCTAGGCTAGAACAAGACCTTACCTTAAAAAAAAAAAAAAAAAGATTTAAAAAGCCCAAGACTGTTTATCAAGGTCCAGGCAGTGATGAAAAGTGTCAAACAGATGAGTGTTCACATTTCAGCCACTAGCTGCTAAGACTTGAAGAGTTATTTAAATTCTCTAAGACTTAGGTTATTAATCTGAATAGCATCTTCCTTTCAGGAAGGTCTTACAATTAAAAATAACTTAGGAAGGTGTTTAACTAGGATGGACCTGGAGTCTGTGTGCAGTAACTGTTATTACAGAGTAGAAACTATTTCCTTAAGTCACAGTTTGAAAAGCAAAAGCATCTTTTCGGAGGAAGCAGAGGCAAGTCTCCTGGGCCAGCTACAGCAAGATGCATCTGAGTCACCCAACTCTCTGTTGTTTTCCCCTCTCACACTTCCCTATGTGTACTATTGTGTCAGAGGAGATAATAAAGGTCATGGAAAACTATGTGAATTGAGGTAGCATTTAAGATTCAACTGGAGGAAAGCTGAAATATCAAGGCAACCTGGTGAAAATTATGCATTTAAACAAAGATACTAAATATTAATTTTCAACTTCTTTGGGTATAAAAGCTACAGTTAAAAATTCCCACCTATAATGTTTTTAGCCTGCTAACATTAAACCGTTATTGTTTGATAATGATAGTATCAACAACCCAATTATTCCTATTCAATTATCAAGACACACTAACATCCCAAAGCATAATCACTCTAGTACTACTACGGCTAGACTATAGAATTGGAACAGGGTGAGAGAGGAGCAGCTTCAACATAGCACTCCTTGTTCATTACTGTTCGTTCCATGCACAAGCTGCACATAGTTGTTCTACAGTGCTTTCATGCATATGTATGTGTGGTGTGTGTGTTTGCACATGTGTGTGTGTCTGTGTGTGTGTGTGTGTGCATGCTATGGTGGATAGAAGTGAATGTTAGGTGACGTGTTCATTGTCAACCTTATTTGTTGAGACAACCACTCTCAGTTGAACCCAGATGCAGCGAACCCCCTGACCAGCAGGAGAAGAATGACCAGCAAACGAAGATCCTTCTTGATCACACTTTATTGGAGAGCCTCTTGGTTAACAGGAAAGCTGATGGCGAGGTGCGAGGGGCGCAGGAGTGTAGCTGCTTTTATAGGGCAGAATACTATGGGGTGCCTGCTGATTGGCTGCCATAGGCTCACCCACCCACAGGAGCCACGGGATAGGTTTGGGACAAGGTGCATCAAGCACATGCGTAACCTCAAGCGAGGTTGGCGCCAAGGCGCTGCCTAAATAAGGAATTGTTTACCTCAAGACTGGCAGGAAGCCAGCGCCATTAAGATGGCATCTGCATTAGCTTCCTACACCCAGAGAGTTAGATTTGGCTAGTATAACTAGTCAATTTGACATGGGTATGACCTATGTCTGGAAGCAGGACATTATCATTACAGGCAGGCAGCCATGCTTGCTTGGCATGGATTTGGCTGCTGTGGTTCTGAACTCAGTTCTTCACACTTGCCTGACAAGTATTTTACTAAATGGTTCATCTCAGCAGGACCTGTTCTAGGTTCTGAGGTGCAAGGAGTAAAGATGGAGAGACTGGAAGTTAGACAATGTATAAAGCCCGTGCTATGATCTATAATGTATTTTAGAAGAAAATAAATGTGTTATGTTGAGGAGGGAGGGGATAATCAAAAAACCAGCAGAGATGATCCTCAAAGCCATGCAAAGACAAAAAAGGAAAGATTCCTATGGCTCTGGAATTTCTAATCGGACAGACCAACAACCTTGTTCCTTCACAAATGCAGATATTGTCATGATTTATTTCACAAAACATGCTATCTTATATATTGCCTTTATTGTACTTAATATCAAATAAAATGACATTACTAATGCTATTCCCTCAGTGGAACATAGAAAACAGGGAAGCTATTTGGAAAATGGAGTTGATAAAGCAATATTCATTTTACTTTTCTTCATAATGCTCTCCTTCCATCATTTATAACTCTGAAGTCTGATAGATTTCTCATTTTCAAGATAATGGCAGTGTAGCCCAAAATGTATGCATCTCTGTTTAGCAGTGGCAGTTTTAAGATGAAGTAAAAGAAAAAAAACATAATAATTGCAACAACCAGAATTTATCCTGAAAGGCCCAAGAATTCAGAAGCTCAGAAATACTATCACGCTCCAAGGGGAGCTTAAGCGGGCTCCCTGCATACCTCAAACTCCAGGCTTTACTCTCTGTTGGAAGCAAGTAAAGAATCCCTCTTCTCATTATATCAGAGCCCACTCCTAATATAAAACTAGGTAAAAGGGCATGAGATAGCCCTCAAGGATGGGAAATGAGTAATGAAGTGAACCACTTATTTGGTTTCTGTAAATAGCCTGCACTATAAGCCTTACACTATAAGCCTTAATAGCCCACACTGTTAGCCTTAGTAGCTCGCACCATAAGCTGTAACAGCCTGCCTCAGACCACCAAGGTCATAGGAGGCTGATACCATACTCTGCTACCCCCACCTAAGGAATTGCACAAAGGCTGACCTCCAAGGTCATAGGAGACTGGTACCACACTCTGCTACTCCCACCCAAGGACCTGCGCAAATGCTGACCACCAAGGTCATAAACTAATTGGCTTAGAAACTATTGGGTGGCACAAGCTAACTGGCTAACACCCTGCGGGGCTCCTAATATTAGAAAATGATTGGTCTAATGCACAGGCTTTGTTAGAAACCCTATAAAAACTGTCCTGTTCCTGCATTCGGGGCTATGCAGTCCTCTACCCCTGTGAGGTGTACGACTGTGGGCCCCAGCGCGCTTGGAATAAAATCCTCTTGCAGTTTGCATCAAGAGCGCTTCTCGTGAGTGATTTGGGGTGTCGCCTTATCCGGGCAGAGCGTGGGGGCCCCCTGCGGGGTTTTTTTCCTACAATCCATCTGGATGTTTATCCAAAATATATTCTCATTTGTTAGAATGAAAAATATATTTCCAAATGAATTTCTGTCAACATATCTTTGAGTTCTACATTTCAGAATGTCTCCTTTAAAGGACACCTTGAGGCACTCACTGACATTATATGATCTTTTATTTTATAAACAGATTTTATGGCAAATCCACATATAGAGTTTCCAAACTTAATGCAGAATAAAATCAGAAAACATATTGATAACTTTCATATTTAAAAAATTGAGGTCATACAATCATCTTATACGATAATTATGGCTCTGATTATTTCTTTTTATAATATTTTATTTATTTATTTGAGAGAAAGAGAGAGAGAGAAAGAGAGAGAGAGAGAGACTCCAGCTACCACAAAAGAACTCCTGCACTCCAGAAGCAGCGCTACCCTCCTTGCTTATGTGGGTACTGGGGAATTGAACCTGGGTCCTTAGGCTTTGCAGGTAAGCACCTTAAATACTAAGCCTAGCTGGTGTTCTGAATATATATGCACACACACACACACACACACACACACACACACATATATATATATGTATGTATGTATGTAGCTGGTGTTCTGAATATATATACACACACATACATACATGCATATATATATATACATATATTTTTTTTCTTTTTTTTGTTGTTGTTGTTTGTTTGTTTGTTTTTCAAGGTAGGGTCTCACTCTGGTCCAGGCTGACCTGGAATTAACTATGTCATCTCAGGGTGGCCTTGAACCCATGGCAATCCTCCTACCTCTGCCTCCCGAGTGCTGGGATTAAAGGCATGTGCCACCATGCCCGGCTTCTGTTATTTTTTTTTTTTAATTTTTGTTCATTTTTTATTTATTTGAGAGCTACAGACACAGAGAGAAAGACACATAGAGGGAGAGAGAGAGAATGGGCGCGCCAGGGCTTCCAGCCACTGCAAATGAACTCCAGACGCGTGCGCCCCCTTGTGCATCTGGCTAACATGGGACCTGGGAAACCGAGCCTCGAACCGGGGTCCTTAGGCTTCACAGGCAAGCGCTTAACCACTAAGCCATCTCTCCAGCCCCTGATATTTTTTTTAAAGGAGGAGGTGTTCCTTAAAGAAATCAAGTGTTCCATCTGAAGTCATATAGTCAATAAATGGTAGTTCTCTGCTCAGCATTTCTGATTCCAGAGTCTAAGTTCCAGGCGTTCTGCCTGTGATCATTGCTTTCTTATCCCACCAGCAGCATTGTGGGCTCAAGTCAAAGCAGGTCAATCTTTGCATGTTTCACTAATCCACATTAAAAATTATTAATGATTTTTTTTTTAAATTTTTATTAACATTTTCCATGATTATAAAATATATCCCATGGTAATTCCCTCCCTCCCCACCCCCACACTTTCCCGTTTGAAATTCCATTCTCCATCATATTACCTCCCCATTACAATCATTGTAATTACATATATACAATATCAACCTATTAAGTATCCTCCTCCCTTCCTTTCTCCACCCTTTATGTCTCCTTTTCAACTTACTGGCCTCTGCTACTAAGTATTTTCATTCTCACACAGAAGCCCAGTCATCTGTAGCTAGGATCCCCATATGAGGGAGAACATGTGGCGCTTGGCTTTCTGGGCCTGGGTTACCTGACTTAGTATAATACTTTCCAGGTCCATCCATTTTTCTGCAAATTTCATAACTTCATTTTTCTTTACCGCTGAGTAGAACTCCATTGTATAAATGTACCACATCTTCATTATCACTCATCTGTTGAGGGACATCTAGGCTGGTTCCATTTCCCAGCTATTATAAATTGAGCAGCAATAAACATGGTTGAGCATGTACTTCTAAGGAAATGAGATGAGTCCTTTGGATATATGCCTAGGAGTGCTATAGCTGGGTCATATGGTAGATCAATCTCTAGCTGCTTTAGGAACCTCCGCACTGTTTTCCACAATGGCTGGACCAGATTGCATTCCCACCAGCAGTGCAGAAGGGTTCCTTTTTTTCCACATCCCCACCAACATTTATGATCATTTGTTTTCATGATGGTGGCCAATCTGACAGGAGTGAGATGGAATCTCAATGTAGTTTTAATCTGCATTTCCCTGATGACTAGTGACGTAGAACATTTTTTTAGGTGCTTATATGCCATTCGTATTTCTTCCTTTGAGAACTCTCTATTTAGCTCCTTAGCCCATTTTTTGATTGGCTTGTTTGATTCCTTATTAGTTAACTTTTTGAGTTCTTTGTATATCCTAGATATTAATCCTCTATCAGATATATAGCTGGCGAAGATTTTTTCCCATTCTGTAGGTTGCCTCTTTGCTTTTTTCACTGGGTCCTTTGCGGTGCAAAATCTTTGTAATTTAATTAGGTACCAGTGGTTAATCTGTGGTTTTATTGCCTGAGCAATTGGGGTTGTATTCAGAAAGTCTTTGCCAAGACCAATATGTTGAAGGGTTTCCCCTACTTTTTCCTCTAGCAGTTTCAAAGTTTCCGGTCTGATGTTAAGGTCTTTAATCCATTTGGACTTAATTCTTGTGCATGGCGAGAGAGAAGAATCTATTTTCATCCTTCTGCAGATATTTATCCAGTTTTCAAAACACCATTTGCTGAAGAGGCTGTCTCTTCTCCAATGAGTATTTTTGGCATTTTTATCGAATATCAGGTGGCTATAGCTACTTGGGCTTACATCTGGGTCCTCTATTCTGTTCCACTGATCTACATGTCTGTTTTTGTGCCAGTACCATGCTGTTTTTGTTACTATGGCTCTGTAGTATAGGTTAAAATCAGGTATGGTGATACCACCAGCCTCTTTTTTGTTGCTCAGTATTATTTTAGATATTCGAGGTTTTTTATGATTCCAAATGAATTTTTGGACTGTTTTTTCTATTTCCATGAAGAAAGCCTTTGGAATTTTGATAGGGATTGCATTAAATGTGTAGATTGCTTTAGGTAAGATTGCCATTTTCACGATATTGATTCTTCCAAGCCAGGAACAAGGGATGTTTCTCCACTTTCTAGTGTCTTCTGCAATTTCTCGCTTGAGTGTCTTAAAGTTCTCATTGTATAGATTCTTTACTTCCTTAGTTAGGTTTATTCCAAGGTATTTTATTTTTTTTGATGCAATTGTGAATGGGAGTGATTCTCTGATTTCATCCTCTGTGTGTTTGTTGTTAGCATATACGAAGGCTACTGATTTCTGTGTATTTATTTTGTATCCTGCTACATTGCTGTAGGTGTTGATCAGCTCTAACAGCTTGCTAGTAGAGTCTTTAAGGTCCTTTATGTATAGAATCATGTCATCTGCAAATAATGATAACTTGATTTCTTCCTTTCCAATTTGTATCCCTTTTATGTGTGTCTCTTGCCTTATTGCTATGGCTAAGACTTCCAAAACTATATTAAATAGAAGTGGAGACAGTGGACACCCTTGTCTTGTTCCTGATTTTAGTGGAAAAGCTTCCAGTTTTTCCCCATTTAGTAATATGTTGGCTGTAGGCTTGTCATAAATAGCCTTTATTATATTGAGATATGTTCCTTCTATTCCCAGTCTCTGTAGGACTTTTATCATGAAGGGATGTTGGAGTTTGTCAAATGCTTTCTCTGCATCTAATGAGATGATCATGTGATTTTTGTCCTTCAACCCATTTATGTAATGTATTACATTTATAGATTTGCGTATGTTGAACCATCCCTGCATCTCTGGGATAAAGCCTACTTGGTCAGGGTGAATGATCTTTTTGATATACTCTTATATTCTGTTTGCCAATATTTTGTTGAGAATTTTTGCATCTATGTTCATGAGGGAGATTGGTCTGTAATTTTCTTTTTTTGTTCTATCTTTGCCTGGTTTTGGTATCAGGGTGATGCTGGCCTCATAGAAGGAGTTTGGTAGGATTCCTTCTTTTTCTATTTCCTGGAAAAGCTTAAGAAGCAATGGTGTTAGCTCTTCCTTAAAAGTCTGGTAAAATTCAGCAGTGAATCCATCCGGGCCTGGGCTTTTTTTAGTTGGGAGATTATTGATAACTGCTCGGATCTCCATGTTTGTTATAGGTCTATTTAGGTGATTAATCTCATTTTGATTTAATTTAGGTAGGTCATATAGATCAAGGAAATCATCCATTTCTTAGGTCTATTTAGGTGATTAATCTCATTTTGATTTAATTTAGGTAGGTCATATAGATCAAGGAAATCATCCATTTCTTTCAGATTTTCATACTTTGTGGAGTATATGCTTTTATAGTATGTCCCTATAATTTTTTGAATTTCTCTGGAATCTGTTGTGATGTTACCTTGTTCATCTCTGATTTTATTAATTTGTGTCTCTTCTCTCTTTCTTTTGGTCAGATTTGCTAAGGGTTTATCAATCTTGTTTATCCTTTCAAAGAACCAACTCTTTGTTTCATTAATTCTTTGGATTGTTCTTTTTGTTTCTATTTCATTAATTTCTGCCCTAATCTTTATTATTTCTTCCCGTCTACTACTTTTTGGTTTGCCTTGTTCTTCTTTTTCCAAGGCTTTAAGGCGAAGCATTAGGTCGTTTACTTGCGACCTTTCTAATTTCTTAATATAGGCACTTTTGGCTATAAATTTACCTCTTAGAACTGCCTTCATTGTGTCCCAGAGATTTTGGTATGTTGTGTTCTCATTATCATTTGACTCTATAAATTTTTTGATTTCCTTTTTGATTTCTTCATTGACCCACTTATCATTTAGTAGTGTATTGTTTAGTTTCCATGATTTTGTGTATGCTCTATAGCCTTTCTTGCTACTGATTTGTAGTTTAATTCCATTGTGGTCAGATAGAATGCAAGGAATTATTTCAATTTTCCTGAATTTGTTAAGATTTGCTTTGTGTCCTAATATATGGTCTATTTTAGAGAATGTTCCATGTGCTGCTGAAAAGAATGTATATTCTGCAGCCTTTGGATGAAATGTCCTGTATATATCTGTTAGGTCCATTCCTTCTATGACCTCATTTAGTCCAGATGCCTCTCTGTTTATTCTTTCCCTGGATGACCTGTCAATTGATGAGAGTGGGGTGTTAAAGTCACCCACCACCACCGTGTTTGGTGTTATCTGTGACCTTAGTTCTAATAGTGTTTGTTTGACGAATTTAGGAGCCCCCATGTTAGGTGCATATATGTTTAGGATTGTAATGTCCTCCTGTTGTAGTGTGCCCTTAATCAATATAAAGTGACCTTCCTTATCTTTTTTGACTAACTTCGGACTAAAGTCCACCCTGTCTGATATTAGGATAGCAACCCCTGCTTGTTTTCTAGGCCCATTTGCTTGAAACACCGTCTTCCAACCTTTCACCCTAAGATAATGTCTATCCTTTGTAGAAAGGTGAGTTTCTTGAAGACAACAAATTGTAGGATCCTGCTTTTTAACCCAGTCTGCAAATCTATGTCTTTTCGTTGGGGCATTGAGACCGTTGATATTAAGAGATATTATTGAAAGGTGTGTATTTATGTTTGCCATTTGTGTGTGTGTGTGTGTGTGTGTTACTTGTTCTACCTGTGCTCTCTTCTGTTAACTGGTATTTGAGTATGGCTGGTTTTTTCTAGGTTCCTTATATGTGTGCTTTTCCTTTTGTTCAGCATGGAGGATTCTATCAAGTATTTTCTGTAGAGCTGGTTTTGTCTTCAGATATTCCTTTAACCTGCTTTTGTCATGGAATGTCTTTATTTCTCCATCTATTTGGATGGATAATTTTGCAGGATAAAGTAACCTTGGTTGACAGTTGTTATCTTTCAGAACTTGGAATATATCACTCCAGGCCCTTCTGGCTTTAAAAGTTTGTGTTGAATAATCTGCTGTAATCCTGATGGGCTTGCTTTTGTAGGTAACTTGATTTTTCTCTCTAACTGCTTTCAATATTTTTTCTTTGGTTTGTGTGTTTGGAAGTTTGAGTATAATGTGGCGAGGAGAGTTTCTTTCTGGGTTTTGTCTGGCTGGGGTTCTAAAGGCTTCCTGTATCTGTATTGGCACCTCTTTCCCAATTTGGGGAAAATTTTCCTCTATGATTTTGTTGAAGATGCCTACTATGCCTCTGGAGTGGAATTCTTCTCCTTCTACTATGCCCTGAATTCTTATATTGGATCTTTTCATAGTGTCCCGAATATCTTGAAATTCCCACTCATACTTTTCTATAAGTTTGTCTTTCTCTTTGTTGGACTGCATTAGGTCTGCCACCTGATCTTCTAGCTTAGATATTCTGTCCTCTCCCTCATCCATCCTACTGGTGAGATTTTCTACAGAGTTTTTTATTTCATTAACTGTGTTCTTCATTGCTAGTAATTCTGACTGGTTTTTCTTTATTATTTCTATTTCTCTATTTATGTCTTGTATTGCCTTCTTTATTTCATTAAATTGGTGTCCTGCCTCTTCTTTGATTCCTTTGATTTCCTCTTTGATTTCCTCTTTGATTTCTTCTTTGGTTGTTTTCATGTGTTCTTTGACCTCTTTGAACATATTTATAATTATTCTTTTGAACTCTTTCTCAGGCATTTCCTCTAACTCTTTCTCACTGGAGGACATTTCTGATGCATTAATACTTTTAGGTGGATTTATATCGTCTTGCTTTTTAGTGTTTCTTGTGTTATAATGTATATATTTTTGCATCTTGGATTAAGGTAATGCTTGGATTTTCTAGCTAGCTGTGTATTCTTAGCTGTATCAATTGATTTGATGTAATATATTTTCAGGGTAGGACCTTAAGGTATTAGGTGTGGCTCTTAAGACTCTCAGAGTATCTACAAAGATGTTCTTAGGGGTTGAGTTTCCCTGCTATAGGAGTATTCAAGCAGGCTGAGTGGAATAATATACTGGTAGATTCTAAAATTTAACTAAACACTGTACCCATTCCATCAAAAACAGCCCCGAGTATGTATGCAAGAGTAGTTATTATAATGACCAGATCCTCTATCAACAAAGAGGTTTAGATTTCTGGTCTGTTGAGGTATCCAAGTCAGCTTGTGACCAAGTGAGACCCTTCCCTGGTGCAATTCCAGTTACCTTGGGTGATTGTGGTCTCAGTCAAGTTGCTGCCTGGGTCGTCGGGCTGCTGTTCTGATTTCTGGAGCTGGGCACTTGTTTTTCCTACGGGGCAAACTGAGCCGCTGCTGCCGCCTCTGCAGCTGTTGTAGCTGCCACCCCCGGAGCCCCCACCGCTGCTGAAGCTGCCGTTGCCGTGTCCACCGCTGCTGCTCACCCCAAAGCCGCTGCTGCGGGATCTGCCACCGCTGCCGCTCCTGGGTCCGCTGCTGCTGGGGCCACTGGTACCAGTGCTGGAGCCGCTGAAGTTGCTTCCGAATTCTGCTCCTGCTTGGGTCCCGCCTTCAGCCCAAGTTGGCGTGGCCGGGTCCCGGGCCGCTGCTGTGTTCGCTGGAGCTGGGTTCAGGCAGCGGGGGGAGGGGAGGGAGCCGCGGCTGCTCTGGTTGTATCGCTTCTCCACGTGTGCTTTTACCTCGCGGTCTGCTCCTCCCTCCGTTGCTCGCTGCCACTCTCCCCTCACGTTTCCCGAGTTGCGGAGAGCACGGTGTGAGGGGAAAATCCCGCACCTGGCTTGTCCTGCGGCTCGAGCCGAGAGTCCGGCGGTTTTCTGCCGCTCCGCGGTTGCGGCAGGTAGCCGAGCCGCCCTGGAGCCGCTGTTCCCGCCTGTGCAGGCTCTGGATGCTCTATAACTCTTCCACTTCTCCGCTGCCGCCTCAACTTCCTATACACCTCACTTTTTAGTAAAAGTGTGTATTTTGCTGAGTTTTTTTTGGTCTTTCCCCCCCCTAGGCTGCTTTGGCGTGGTACCTACGCCGCCATCTTAACCGGAAGTCTATTAATGATTTTTTATGCTATTCATGATTTGCTTCTTGAAAGGCAACCATCTCCATTTGCATGGTCAGCATTTATTCTAGTGTATGGCATCCAGTCTTGTCACTGTGAATTTATACTTTAGTTGCTACATTACTGATATTTGGCTTAAAAGTTCTTGATTGCAATATATTTAAATTCACAGTTGCTCCATTTTTCATCTGCTACAATAATTTTCATTTACCATCTTGTGAAAGTGATTTCCTTTTCTTGTCAAATTCAATATATTTTTAATTTATGACTAACTCATCAATGCATGACTCAAGAATTCATTCCTATCCTGGAACATCTAAAAAAATTCTCTTATCTTGAGATTACCCAAGTATATATTCAAATTATATTCTCCAAATGTCACTGCTGAATGACTGAATTATATATTCAATGTTGTTTTATTTTTTAGTCATGAGGACTTTGGAGCCAGTTTTACTTACATGAAAATATTAGTTCCACATTATGAAAACTATTATATCAACTAGCCAAGGTTACCTTCATTGGAAGTATTTTTGGAAGTTCCAAACACACTAAAATACCAATAGCATCTAATCATGGCTTAAGAGGAATAAGACTAGAGGAAAACTGAACAAAAAGATGAAAGGGTGAGTGAAGCCAGATGCCTTTAATAGTTGTAGCTTTAAGTGTACTTTATTTCTACATGCAGGAGAGAGAAAAGAGAAATCATATGGCAAATAATCAATTTACTCTCTCATGTATTAGGCATTATGCTAAATGCTTGGCCTTATCCTGGAGTAGTTTACAAGTTTAAAGAGATAAGGAGCCACAAGATTAGATGAGAATAGCTGAGTGTGCGTTTGTGATGAAATAATATGGCAATACCTGGTATTTGTTCAACAATGAGTAAACAAACAGTTAGAAAGGTAAGTGCTATGGAAGTATCCAGTGTCTAAATTGTATTAAGATGTAGTCACTTTTTTTCTCTCCTACCCTCCCTCCTTCATGCTTCCCATTAAAAAATAACACAAAATAAAGGAAAAAAACCTTGCAGTGGCCCACTTAAAATAAATTAAAGTTGCACTCCAAGCAATTGATGAAAATAGCTAAATAAGAAGCAACAGAACATGGGTATCATCTGGGAGAGTGTAGCACAGTCATGCAACGTGGCAACAGCATGGGGTGAGAATGCAATAGTGGAAGGAACCAGAGTGTAGAATGGCTTTCATGTGTAGCTGTGGCAAAGTATCATCTGATGGCACTTCATAATCACCCATAAGCTTTGATGGCCTGGTTTCCACTTTGGATTTTTTTTAATACAAAATTTAAAAAGGCTGCCTTAATGCACTAGGTCAGTTTCTATTAATGACCCAAGACTTCACTGGAACACACCTCAACTTTCCAAAAAAAAAAAAAAAAAAAAAAACTTACCATAATTTCCTTCTTTGTGCTCTTGGTTCTATTTCCAACATTATTTCAGTGGCCCATTTTCTTTCTTTCCTTCTTTTTCTGATCTGAAATCACCCCACATACTGTGTGATCTCATTCCAAGTTCATGAGCTTTTTTTTTTTTTTTTTGGAAGAACTTTTAGAAGCCTTTTTGTTTATAAGGACAGTTGGGATTTTTTTAACTTACTTTTTATGGAAAAAAAGAGTCACCATGTAGGAATAAGAATGAAAGTTTTGCAGTTATTTCATACAATTTTCTTGAAAATGTAAATAGCTTATTCAAAAGCTAATCAGAATATAAACACATAGTCTTAAATCCTTGTAAGATTGATAAAATAGTCTCACTAGGAAACACTAAAGTAAGGAGTATCTGTAAACAAAAATTTAACTGTAAAATCTTTGGGAAATGTAGCAGAAGGATAAGAAGAACTAGAAAAATTACCTGATATTTTGTAAATGAATGTGGTAAGGCAATTCTGAAATGACTCTCGGTATATGGTAAGATTAATCAATGGGTACACATGGATAGTGTAGAGAGTGAGAATACATATGCAGGGCTGGAGAGATGGTTCAGCAGTTAAAGCTGCCTGCTTGTAAAGCCTGTCTATCCAAGTTTGGTCCTCTCCAGCACCCTCATAAAACCTGACACAAAGTGGTTCTTGACTCTGGGATCCCAACACAGGTGCAAAAATGGGTGATAAAGCCAGGGAAACACAAAATCCAAAGCTGAGCTGGGCTGGAGGAGGTGGAAGAAGAGCACAGAAAGGCTGTCCTCTGACTGTCACGCTTGTGTCGTGGCACCTGAGCCACCCGAGAAAACACACGAATCCACCCAATCCACCCACACACAAATAGCAAATGAATAAATTCTAAAAAGAATACAAATCTATCACAGGAGAAGATAAAGTAAAATATCAAGTCAAGAAAACAAAAAAGCCAACTGTTGGCAAAAGATTTCAATCTGAAATGAGCCCAAAATGGCTGCCTCATTGCTGATGAACTGTCAGTCAATGCCCTGCACTCACCTGGAGCATTCCTAAGGCAGCTGTTTTCACATGCTGTACTTTAATTGGAGTGGGCATGTTTACCTGAATAAAAAAATCTATACAGATTCTCACTGAAAAACTCTAACTACTCCATTAGGGGGAGAAAAAAAAAAACTTGTAGGATTTTTAATCAATTAAGCATATTGAATTATTTCAATAGATGACTTTTGTACAATGACCAAATGAAAGACATACTACAATTTTGTTAAAGATAATTTCCATTTATGTACTGTGTCATGTGTCGATCCTCATGTGGGACATGTATTCACATTTGATCTTATGTTCTGCATTAACAGTTGGCTGTTTGTGCAAGCTACTGTAGGTAGAAATCCTTACTTTGAGTAATCTTTTTTTTCTGGTGAAATATTTGCAGTGTCAACTATGTTTAAACCATTTTTTTCATAAATAATATGTACTCCCAGGCCAGTGGCTCCCACCTAGACATAAATGTAAACTCTTCACTAGGACATTATGGTCATGCACACACTTTGCCTCCTGTTTCAAATCCTATGTTTTCAAATATGATGTTCCATCCTGTGCAATGTGCTGATATTTACCAGTGTGCCTTGCAATTGTTAGACCCTCTATCCCATTTGTATTCTGGGAGCATTTTGTCTAGTTTAAGTATTTGACAATTACCACTCAACTGTTGGTAGTTTAGTTAATTGATAAATAGATGTCATCCATCAGTATTTCAGGTAAATGCCCATGTTAATAAGTGAGACTTCTCTCTATGTATTAAGCCAAGAAAAGCTATTTAAAAATATTCTTGTACATGTAACATCCCAACCCTATGTTCTATCTCCAAACTTCCAATAAAAATGTCACTACTCTGTGCATATATAAATCTATATCTTGGAAACAACCCTGATATTTATGGCTCAGCTCTGGAGCCAGATCTGCAAAATGAGATGGAGCAGCCTTTTGATTTTGAATGTAATTAGCAAACACCTGGATTCCAAGGACATGCTTCACAGATAACTAGGTAGGAATGGAAAGATTGGGGCCAACAGGCTAGGAACAGGGAGGCTTTGGGAAATGTAGAATCATCTGAACCAGGATAGAAACTTTATTTACCTCATTTATTGGACTTATAATAGGTCTTTTTCCAAAAGGAGATAAAAACTTTTCCTTTTTGCTTTTCTTTAGTTTTGAAACACACTAGTATAATAAATACTGGCTGCCAATATTTATGTTTCAAAGCAGTAAGAATTGCATTCATTAATTAAGGAATCAGAACTTGGTATTCAAATCAGTCTGCATCAAGGGCAGGTTTTCTTTTTCTTTTTTTTTTAATTAAGCTTCTGGTTCGATTCACAAAAGACATATTTACATAAAAAAAAACTCACCTAACACATACAGCAGACAATAATAAGTACACAATTATCAGCAACTTTTGAAACTTATTAAATGTCCAGTATTCTGGTCTAGATCTATGTGTGCATGTGCATATGATATGATAGGGTTTGTTTTCTTGCTTAGTTTTATTATCATCATTATTATTTTGGATAGGTTTCAGTCTTCTGGGTGGCTGTTCCTGAGTTAATGAAGTCTAGTATTTGGCCTCCAACTCCTGAAAAGCTGGACTATAGGCAACTGTCTTCATATCCGTTCCCTCAGTCATGTTGGGGACTGAAGAGAGAGCCTCACAAATGCTGGACAAGCAATCTAGCACTGATCTTTGCTCCTAACTCTGTACATGGATTTATACATTGGTAAGAAAACTGTGGCCTCATTTATCAAACATTTGTACATTACCTGTCACTGTTCTGCACTGGAAATCCCTACCACACCTTCCTTATTCATTTTACTTCCCAATTTTGACTCCTCCCCATTCCTCCTTTTCCTTTTCATCTTCTTCCTTTTTCTACTCTTTTTCCTTCTTTTCTGTCTCCTCCTCCTTCTTCTTTTTTGTTGTTGTTTATTTATTTATTTATGTGAGAGAGATCAAAATTGAAAGAGGTAGAGAGAGAGAGAGAGAGAGAATGGGCATGCCAGGGCTTCCAGCCACTGCAAACAAATTCCAGATGCGTGCGACCCCTTGTGCATCTGGATAATGAGGGTCCTGGGGAATCAGGCCTTGAACCAAGGCCCTTAGGCTTCACAGGCAAGTGCTTAACCACTAAGCCATCTCTCCACCCCCTCCTCCAACTTCTTTTGGACCTTGTACTCCTTCTCCCCATTCTTTTTCTTTCCTTTTCCTTCTTATGGATGAGTCTAACAATGTGGTATAGGTTGCATGGAAAGATGTTTGCAGTTCTGACATTGTCAACTTTTCAATGTCAGCTCTCAGCAAAACTCTGCACATGCATACACACACATACTCAGACCAGTGCAATGCACCATGCTCTCTGGTTTGAGTGCTTGAGTGAATTCATACTCTTGGCTTTCTTCTTGAGACATAGTTTCTATAACTTCTCTGAAAATCTCTGGTATATCTTCCAAGTTTCTGCACTGGACCTCATCTGGTCATATAGACTTCTTAGTGTGTTTATACAGTTCTCTTTACTTCCTACTGATAAAGGAATTGGAGGACTCCTTACCAATGCACCAACATGAATACACCAATCCACCATTAATTTGATATGTCTCTGGGATCTTGTTTTATAAATTTTGAGAGTTAAATCCATAGAGCAGAGAATAAGGTTCAGAAAGATTTTATGATAACTTATCTTACAGCTTTGTGGAGGGAGACCTCAGAGAGAATAATAGAAGGAAGGAAAGAAGGAAGGGAGGGAGGGAGAGAGGGAGGGAGGGAGAGAGAGAGGGAGAGAGGGAGGGAGGGAGAAAGGAGAGATGGAAGAAAGGGAGACATTGAGAAGCCAGAACTTAAGCGAAGGAGAGCTTTTACCTGGAGAAGAAAGAGTAGATTTGAGACTCAGGCTGGTATTTTTATAAGCCCCATGGATGGGTGGCTGGTTTAGCCAATCTAATCCTGATGCCAGGTGTCTGGGGTCAGAATTTCTAAAAATGGGCAATCTTCCCAGAAATATTAATTCTCTAGGGGAGACCTCCAAAGGCAGAGGAAGTACTCCCTAAGGGGGATAGAGATAAAGCAATGCCAGACCATTCTGACATATTTTGACCTGTAGCAAAGTGTACTGACCTAAATTTTCCCCTACAGGCCCAAGAATAATTCCTCCATTGAATCAAGGAGAAAGCTATTCACTTTTGGGTCCAGCCACCCCTAAACTGACTTGCTACTATCTCTGAAAGGATTCTGGTTACCCTGGATTATAATTGCCCAATCATTTCTATTTGACATCCTAGACCGGAGTTTTCTCCCTCCTTCATTGTTTTATTGCTAGTGCACGGTGTGGCAAATGGCATATGGAATGTTCTCAATAAATATTGGCTGAATGAGTAACCAAATACACTAATATTCTAATGCAAATTAATACCAAAATTATGAGATTAAAATTTATATCATGAATTTATCTTTCTTTTCAAGGTAGGGTCTCATGAGTTCTGGGATTAAAGGCATATGCCACCATGCCTGGCAATATCATTAATTTACCCATCAATTACCTCATATAAATTCCATAATATGTAGGAAGAAGAACACTGTGAAAAGCTAACATTTTAATCTCTACTATTTCTAAAATAAAACATCACAGTATTTCTACTTTGTTAATAACATATGTGTCTATATATACTAAAAATGTTTATATCTTTTTGAAAAAAAGAGTAACAGAAAAAGAAGAAACACATATTAACTTTCATATCATTTTTTAAAAAAGCTATATTTTGGTAATATTGGCTTGTGAGTTTTAATGTGTGAGTGCCATGGCACAAATGTGGACGTTAATGGCCAACTTTCAGTTTCTGCGAAATTCTGCCTTGAACATTTCAGTCAGTATCAGCTTGCTGGGATTTCAGAAACCTACCATGGCTTCTTGCCTCTTATGTGGGGGTTAGGATTTGAACTCGGGTAGTCCATCTTTTGTAGCAAGCACTTTATTGACTTAACCATCTCCCAGCCCTCAACTTTCATATCTCATCTCAATTGTTATTATTTGCAAATCTTATCTAACATTAATACAAGAAAAATAAAAAATGCAATAATTTAAATATGAAATATTAAATATGCAATATGAATCTCTGTGTTTCACAAATTTTTGCCAATGTTACCTTTTATTTTCAGTAGTAATAGACAAAAAAACTAATAGAGAATAAAGAAATAAATCAGATGTATGAGTCACCTTCACTTGTCCTGCTGAAAACATGATAAAGTAAACTTCCTGGCTGTCATTGATAAAATTTACTTCAGCCCACTGCAATCCCTTACAGTTTATACATCTGCCAAGTCTAGTTTCCTGATAGAAAAATGGAAGCAATCAAGATGCAAAAGTATTGACATTCCTTTTTTTAAGTAATTTATTCCGCATAGATACAGGAATTTTGGAGTCCCTGGACAATGCATCAATATGATACAGGAACCGGGTTTCTCTGCCAATGCACCAATATATGCCAATGCATCACTATGATATGATAATTTGGGAACATCCCAAGATTTTTGTCTTGTAAATTCAAAGAACTGATATCCACAGATGAATGGGAGAAGTTTAGAGGGTTTTTTAGATTACAAATAGAGTTTAAGAGAAGGAAGGAAGTCAAATCCCATGGTCCAGAGGGGTCATAAGCTGAGTACTCAGGAATGGGAAAGCCCAGAACTTATGAGGAGAAGGAACGTTGAGCTCTTGTCCAGCAAAGCAAGAGGGAGTGTTGAGTAGCCTGCCTTGAGAGGCATATTGGAGCCTGAACCTTCTTGGGTAGGGCAATTGTCTCCTCTAGGGAGGGGAGTCTTCTTTCTTGAGAGGGTCTCACATTGAGCTCAAGGAAAAACAACCTAGAGAGGAAAATACTTACTGCAAGAATAGACTATTACATTTTATTTTGGACTATATCACCTCTAGCCAACCTCACTATGTCACACACATACATATATACATACATACATATATACATACATACATACATACACCACAACACACACACACACACACACACACACACACACACACACACACACACAACTTGTAAAAAGATATCTAACAGCACATCGAAAACATAAATTACCAAATTGAACAAAAATATGCTATTAATATGTGATCTGGACACAAATAACTTGTTCCTTTAGAATTCAGAAGGCTTCTATATCATATTTTCTTTATTCAGACAGTATCTTCAATGAAGTTCAAGAAAGTATGATAAGCAAAACTATGTTTGCATGTTTATATACTCCCTTAGAGGTTCTTGTCCTGACATCTTATAAAATGTAAAATCACATGACTTTGGCCCTGTTATTTTCCCTGTGCTTTTCACGAGCAGAACTATAGTGCTTTGGGAGTATTTTGACCACAATGAAATGCCAGTCACCTTGCTTTCGTCAAAAAGCACATCCCCTCCATATCTATAACATCAACATTGCCTAACTTGGAAATATGATCTCATTGTCTGTGGTGCTGTATTGCATATTTGATGGAAAGAAAATCTAAATGATGTTTCGTGAAGAAAGAAAAAGCTGAATTCACAGCTAGGTAGAAAGTTATATAATTGAATGTGTTATGCTGCTAAGGATATTTTAGCAATCATTTGCATATGACTTTTGTAATGTAACATCCTGCCTTACAAGATGTTAAGAGTAGCATTTCACTCAATTGTACATATCCTCTGACCACAACTGTAAATAAACTGTGCTGTAACAACCACTGAAGGGAAGTAATCTGTTTTTATGTCAATTCAGTCTTCAAGATCATAAGAGATATAGACAAAGATACTATTCCAAGGATCTTTTTTAGCAGGCTGTTTACCTGTTACTATAGGGAGGCTCATATTCTGAACTTTTCTGATAGTCTTATCCCATGTTGATCTTGAATCCATAGTTTATGTCAATTGTTTTCCATTCCCCATTGAGAAGTTAAAGAAAAAAATACAAAACAGGGTCAATCATTGGCACCCTCCACATTAACAGGACCAAATTAGTATGCTAACAGTGGTATGGTCCAAATCTAGAAGGCAATCAATGAAGATTGCAAGATTTGATATTAATTGAGTTTTGCAAAATGGTGGTCCTTAACATGTTAAAAGTGATTTGACTTAACATATTTTTGTATTCTCCCTAGAATACTGTGCTGGTTTGATTCAGGTGTCCCCATAAACTTAGGTGTTCTGAATGCTAGATTCTCAACTGATGGATATTTGGGAATTAATGCATCTGGAGAGAGTGTATTGTTGGTGCAGGCTCATGGATATTATAACAGTTTCCCCTTGCTAGTGTTTGGCACACTCTCCAGTTATTGTTGTCCACATTACGTGGGCAGGGGGTGATGTTCATATTCTGTTCATGCCACCGTTTTCCCCTGCCATTGTGGTGCTTCTCCTTGAGCCTGTAAGCCAAAATAAACCTCTTTTTTCCCCACAAGCTGCTCTTGGTTGGGTGATTTCTACCAGCGATGCAAACCTGACTGCAACAAATACATAAATTAAGATATATTTCTTTCATCACAGTGATTTGTAGTGAAAAATGAGGTCTAGGTACAATAGAGTACTCTTGAAAGTTTATTTCATAATTAGTAATACAGACATGTCTAATGTTAGTCCAGTACTGTCATGTAGAATGTTCTACAGATAGAGAGGTATCTTGTCAAGCTGAGCTTTCTAGTACCTGTGGATGCCAAACACTAGAAATGTGGTTAATGCTGCTAAGCTGTTGAAATTTATTTAATTTTAGTCAGTATGCATTCAATTCACTCTATGCGGTTAGTACTAACAGACCAGCCCTAGTCATTCCATGCCCCTTTACCCTGTCCTGGGATCACCATGTTTGTTGGGTTATAGTCATTAAGAGGCTCAGATTGGTCATGGTGAAGAAGAGGTTAGAGATGGGCCAGTTGAGGAGCTCTGCAATGATAAAAGCTGAGGAATCCATAGTTAACCAGCTTAACAAAAAGGAATTCTTAATGTATCCGAGTTTTCAAAAATGATAAAATACAAGGAAACAGATTTAGTAAGTTTCTGCAAATATGTGATAATTTTTGCAATGAATTATAACTTTCCCAACATGCCCCACATTATCTCATTAAATATTGTTAAATGATTTTGTGTGTGTGCCTGTGAGTGTGCATGCCAGGGCTTTTTGCCATTTCAAAGGGAATAACCAACTCTTGTACTACTTTTGGGGTCCAGCATTACATGTATGTCTGGAGAACTGAACCTGGGTTGGCAGGCTTTGTCAACAAGAGCCTTTCCCCACTGATCCACCCCCAACCTCAGTAACTTGAATGTTAGAGCTGTGCTTTGGATCCCCATATGCCCAAGTAGTGGCAGTGAAAGCATTTATTCCAAGTTCTCAGCTTAAATAAAATTGTTAATATGATTTTGAATGTTTCATTATAATGCCTTTTTCTGTTTTGTTTTCTTTTTGTTGTTGTTGTTTGTTTTTGTTTTGTTGTTGTTTGAGGCAGGGCCCATTATTCCAGGTTGGCCATGAACTCTATATGTACACTATATAGTGGAGGATGGCCTTGAATTTCTGATCCTCCTGCTTCTACTGCCAAAGTGTTGAAATTATAGTTATGCCCTGCCATTCCCAGTTTTTATCATAATAGCCTGTAAATAAATATGCTTCATAAAACATGTGTTTTACTCCCATCAATATAATGAAACACATAAAATTATTGTGTTTTAAATATCTGTATTTCTTCAGAATATAAAAAAATTGCTACATTTCTTGCTCAACTACAACTGCATTCGTTTAAATTCTATATTTGTCTGTCAATTTTTTTTCACATTTCCCCTACACTCAAATCACAGTTTTTCCTCACCAGGAGACAAATTTGCCCTGGAGTTCTTGTCTGCCATAGTGGGTGGAGTTAGCTTACTGTGTTCTTGCCAACTGTCTCCCTGCTACAACTTAAACTCCTTAGTGCTGAGATTAGACGCTTCCCACAACAGAAAGTCTTTTTCCTCACCAAAATTCTTCAGACTTTCTTCAGGTTTCCTTAGTGATTCTGAATCTGATGTCACATTTTGTACTAATTGCATGTTGAAAGCACTTGCTACCAGTTAGCAGTATGAAAGCAATAGAAGATGGGAAGCATTTGAATCTTTCCCAAATGGCTTCTTAAATAATGCTAGTTGAAAAGGATTTTAAAAAAAAAATCCAAGTGTGGGGGTCTGGGGGGGTGGCTCAAAATTTAAGAGTCCTTGCAGTTTAAGCACAAAGGCATCTGGGGCCCAAGACCTCCATGCTGTAGCTTCACTGAATGCACATTTAAAGTTATGTGTGGATACACATACAACTCCACTCATTGGGGTGCTGAGACTTAGATGTGCTGAGACCTGTTGACAGACAGAGGAGCGCAGCTCTGGGTTGAGGGAAGACCCTGTCTCAGAAGAAAAACAGGCAGATGAGAAATAAGAGGATACACTATAAGAGGACACCTGATGCTTCTCTGTTCTGTCCTTTGTAAGAGCATGTACATCTGTGTGCATCCCTAGTTCCTCAGGGGCCAATGCAAACCTGCTGCCCAAAGGCGTCCAGGTGACTGTGGTGCAGGGTGTTGAATGGCCGTGAGTGCGACATGAAGAAACACCCAAGAGACAGCTTCAGAGAATAGCTCCTCATTTGTCAGGGACTGGGTTTTTATAATCATTTGGGAGAGAGTTGGAAAAGGGTTCTAAGGGGATTGGTGAGATCAAAGGTTGCTTCCTGATGCCTAGGGACATTCATTCCAGCATGTAAGGACAGAGTCAGGTGATCTATACAGTGGCAGGAAAAGGTATGGAGTACAAGTCTCAGGGGGATGGACTGTGTGAAGGCTGCTGGTTGATACCATATAAGGAGTTTTCTAGGCAACTGGCCAAAGGTCACAGGCCTATGAATGAAACCTAAGTCTTATCAGGACATCCAGATGTCCCAGGCTTGGAGAGAGAGTGTCTCTACTTCCTGCCAATCTTGGGGCCTGAGATTTTTTTTCTTAATTTTTATTAACATTTTCCATGATTATAAAAAAATATCTGGGCTGGAGAGATGGCTTAGTGGTTAATTGCTTGCCTGTAACACCTAAGGACCCCGGTTCGAGGCTCGATTCCCCAGGACCCACGTTAGCCAGATGCACAAGGGGGCACATGCATCTGGAGTTCTTTGTGGTGGCTGGAGGCCCTGGCATGTCCATTCTCTGTCTCCATCTGCCTCTTTCTCTCTCTGTCTGTCACTCTCAAATAAATAAATAAATAAAAATATATCCCATGGTAATACCCTCCCTCCCCCCACATTCCCCTTTGAAATTCCATTCTCCATCATATACCCTCCTCATCTCAATCAGTCTCTCTTTTATTTTGATGCCATGATCTTTTCCTCCTCTTATAATGGTCTTGTGTAGGTAGTGTCAGGCACTATGAGGTCATGGATATCCAGGTCATTTTATGTCTGGAGGGAGCACGTTGTAAGGAGTCCTATCCTTCCTTTGGCTCTTACATTCCTTCTGCCACCTCTTCTGCATTAGACCCTGAGCCTTGGAAGGTGTGATCGAGATGTTGCTCAGTACTCCAGTCACTTCTTTCCAGCACTATGATACCTTCTGAGTTGTCCCAACGTCACTACCATCTGAAAAGAGAAGATTCTCTACTCAGAGTGAAAGTAGCAGGGCCTCAGATTTTTCTGCAGGGGTCCAGGCTCACTATGATCCCCAGAAGTGTGGGGAGAAGCTCCCCTGCCAGTCTGGGACCCGAGATGTGACTGGTGGTTCAGGCTTGCTGCAACCTTTCCATAGCCTGGGGCCCTCAGTCCTGTCTCACAGCTTAGGCTTGCTTTAACCCTGGCACCTGCCTGTGCCCCACATATCTGCACACACCAGTGTACATTACACTAACACAAAATCCAATTATGTATGATGTGTGGGAGGGGGCACAGGCATGCCTTGTTGTGCATGTGGAGGTCAGAGGACAATCTGGGAGTGTGTCTTCTCTCCTTCCCATCTTCTTGTGATATTCTTTCTTCTGTTTGTGAGCTTGTACACATACACACAAAATTAACTTTTTAAAATTAGGAAAACAATCTGATTATGAAATAGTATGTGTGGAATGAGACCCCCCCCCCAATAAACTAGTGTGTTTTGAATGTTGATACCCGTTTGGTAGCAAATTGGGAGATGGAGCCTTGCTGGAGGAGGTGTGTCACTGAGAGTAGACCTTGAGGTTTATCAGCCCCCTGTAGGCCAGTGCCAGTCAGCCCACACTCCTGTTGCTGTTTCCAACCTGCTTTGGTAGAAGTGAGGTCCAGTCTCTGCTCATGCATGCTTTCCTTTGCCATCATGAAGCTTCCCTCAATACTGTAACACAAAATAAAACCTTTCCTCCCATTAGCTACTTTTGGTCAGGTCCTTTGTCTCAGCAGCTAAAATGTAACTATAAGAGTGTATGCATTGCCTTTTGTTTTGTCTTGTTGACTCCAGAATAATTTCACAAAACAGTGCCATAAATCCAAAACTCTTTTCAAGAACACCTGATAATACTCACGAGTCAGAATATGAATATGTAAACCCTGGAGTAGCAGGCTGGCAAAGCATCCTCACAGCTTCACGATTTTGCCAGAATAAATAATCACCTAGCACATTGCATTCACAATCTTTGCACTTAAAACCTAAAATGTTCAGAAGTCAAAGCTCTTCACAAAATTCCCAGATGAAGCAGAGAATAAAATTAAATTCTTAGTGATGACTGGCATTTATGACTAGTGTAATTAGTGGAATTATTCCTAGTCTAGAGTTTTTTATACTAAAAATATTCTTTAGCATGATAACACTTATTCATAAAACTTATACTAAGCACTCAATATATGGTAAACACTCATTCATTTCATCTTTACATAATTAGTAAATTTTTATTAATATGGCCTCTACTAGGTCAGAGGTTGGCACAAATATTTCTTTGCCCCCATTCTCAAGAAGGCAGCTAGTTACATGTCACTTAAAAAAAAATCAAACACATATGAACCGACTTCCTTATTTTTTGCCATTGGATAAATTAAATCATTAGATTTTTTGGTAGTCATTTTATCATTTCTTATGTCTGTTTCTTTATTGGTAGAATTGGGACAATCAAAGTATATACCTCTGCTATAATCAATAAATGAATTTATATATATATATATATATATATATATATATATATATATGACTGAAACAAATGTTTAGAGTATAATAATAAGTTCTCTGTAGTTATTAGTCATTATTGAAGTTCAAGATAACAATTATTATGGTCAAGGAACACAAAATACCCAGCAAAAATGAAAGATAATCCTTGACTTAGCTTTTTCAGAGGGAGACTTGTTGAGAGTAAGACTTGAAAGACTTGAATATAAATATATTGAAGAAAGCTATAAGCATCACATTATGACTGGGACAGCTGGTGTATTGAGAAAAGACTACAGAGCATGGCAAACACATCCAAGAAATATCAGAAGAGTATGTGTAAGGATCTCTATGTTACAAAGACTTGTAGACTAAACTTTATAAAATGTTCTTCAAATGACAGCACAGATTACAAAGTTACTTTAAGTATTCCAGACCATAGATGACCTATCATTATTATTAAGTATATAGGATAAGATGATGGAACAAGATGATTGGTGTTGGGTGTGGAGTGTCCCCATATCACAGCAGAATAAATTATGTCTTTTTGGTGCCCTTATTTCCAGGAAAAAAAAAAAAACACATTTTCTGTTTTAATGATAATTAAGTGTTCTATTAAGTCTCCCTCCCTTAAATATCTCCTCCCCTTTTGTGGTCTGCTTCCTAATTTCATGAGCAACACAAACACACACACACACATGCGTGTGTGCATGCACACACACATTTAAATTTATTTTATACATGAAGAATAACATGTAGTATTTGTTTTTATGAATTGGCTTACTTGCCATGTGACAGTTAAGCATCTGTCATCAGTTCTTGATCAGATCAGGAGTCAAGTAAAATAAAACATCTTAGGTGGGTGTGTGGAGACATTTTCAGGGAGGAGTGATAGCAGAAGAAGGATCCTCCACCATAGGTGGGGGTCCTTCCTGTGATGAATTATATATTAAAAACCTCTGACCTGCCCATGCTACTAGCTGGGTACATGCATCTACCCTGCCTCTGCCATCTTTTGGGGAGATCAGAACTTACCTTTTATTAGGCTTTGAATGTGCACTGAAGACAATCAGCTCTTTACAAATTCTCCAGGCCTTCACTACCAGATTGGGATGGCTGAGCCATCTGGCCTCATTGACTGAAAACCACCAGGTTCTCACAGACAGTTATTGTTGGATTGTCCAGCCCATATCCTATAAGCTTATGTAAAAGTACAGATATAAAGTTTTAGTTATAGAACAAAACAAGGATGTACAAGTATCTCAATGTTAGGACTTGGGGTACTTTGGATATATACTCAGGAGTTGTAGAAGCATGTAATATGTATATGTAATATGGAATTTTATTTTAATTTTTAATTTAATTCTTTTTTTTTCTTTTTTTCTTTTTATTTGTTTATTTATTTATTTTTGGGTTTTGAGGGTAGGGTTTCACTCCATTCAAGGCTGACCTGAAATTCACTATGTAGTCTCAGGGTGGCCTTCAACTCATGGCGATCCTCATACCTCTGCCTCCTGAGTGCTGGAATTAAAGGCATGTGCCACTACACCCAGCAACAGTATTTTATTTTTTGATGAGCCTTCACATGGGGTTCCAGTTCACATTCTTCACAGCAGTGTACAGGAGTTCCCCTTTTCCCTCATCCTCAATATCATTGATTGTCTTCTGTTTTCTTAATACTAATCATTCTGAAGGGTAAATGGAATCTTAAAGAAGATTTAATCTGCATTTCCCTGAGGACTAAGAATTTTGACCCATTTCTAAAGCATGGGTTATTTGAGTTTCTTCCTTTGATAACTGGTGTTTTAGTTCTTTAGCCCTTTTGTCGAGTAGAAGAACTTAATTTATTGCAGATCTTTATAAGGTATTGATATTTATCTGCCTATTTGTCCGTGAGCATCGATCCTTTTTAAAAATATAGACTCTGAGGTCTTTTTTATGATATTTCAGTAATTTTATCATTCATGGTTTCCAACAGTGACTAATTATAAATTTGTGCAGATGTTTTAGTGGCTCTTTTTTCACATTTTTGTGTTTCTTTGCTAGGCACATTTGCTGGGATGGGTGTATTCTCACACTTTGTTTCTATTTTCTACTCTTTCTGATTGATTGCTTCTGGTTTTATATAGGAGTAGTCCTAGTGAGTTCGCTGCACGTAGGTTTATGTTCTCCAGTACTATTCAGTGTAGAAGCTCATTACAATGACACATGCACCTAATACACATATAACACATTTGACAGCCACTCACATGATGGTTGTGTACTTTACCTGCATCCTTTATGAAGTTCAAAGACAGTGGTATTGCAGAATGATGGAGCTGATATTTTTGTAACAGTACAAGAAATAGTAACTAGAAGTAAAAGAATGGAAAACGTGAACAATGGTACTACAGTGTGGAAGGACAGGGGAAGTGTGTGTAAGGAAATGCGAAATAATAGAGAACATATTATGCAGTTGGTATAAGAAAAAGTGTCATAAAAGTCTACTTTGGTGAAATTTTAAGTAAAACAACAACCAATTGAAGTATAAATGTGTAAACTGAAAATAAAATATATTTAGAAGCAAGCAAATGAAATATAAGATATAATATCAGTAAGACTTGGGCCTTGGTATGATTAAGTTTTCTCCCACACCCTGGGACATCTTTGGATTCAGGCTTTTTTTTTTTTAAATTTTTTTTTATTTATTTATTTGAGAGCGAGAGACACAGAGAGAAAGACAGATAGAGGGAGAGAGAGAATGGGCGCACCAGGGCTTCCAGCCTCTGCAAACGAACTCCAGACGCGTGCGCCCCCTTGTGCATCTGGCTAACGTGGGACCTGGGGAACTGAGCCTTGAACTGGGGTCCTTAGGCTTCACAGGCAAGTGCTTAACTGCTAAGCCATCTCTCCAGGCCAGGATTCAGGCTTTTTTAAAAATGGTTTTATGTATTTATTTGAAAGAGAAAGAGAGAGAATGGGCATGCCAGAGCCTCCAGCCACTGTAAATGAACTCCGGATGAATGTGCCCCTTGTGCATATGGCTTACGTGGGTCCTGGAGAGTTGAACCTGGATCCTTTGGCCTTGCAGGCAAATGCCTTAACCACTAAGCAATCCCTCCAAGGGCTGCTTGCTTCAGAAATTCAAACAAGAAAAAGAAGACCAACCCTGCTATGTGGCACCTCACACCATTTCACTTTCTGCAGAAACTTTCCAGTCAGAGACACTTCCCCATCTCAGCCTCCAAACACACTCACCTAAGATTTCCTTCTGCCTGCCAGATACAACTTCCTGTCTCACAGGATTGGGATTTGTCTGTCCATGCAGGGCTTTGTGACTGAGGGATAGGGAAGGCAGGCCTCTGCTCCTGGGTGCTGCCCCTTCCCCACTGGAGCTCATCTGGGTTGATTTGTTTGCTTGCTTGGCTTCCTCTCCTGTTTCCCACGGGATCAGCTCCTCCTCCTGTGCCCATCTTGTCACTCTGACACAGAGGATGGCTTCAGCCTTCTCAATCTAGCCACTGAGAGGCACTGTTGCAGGATCTTAGTTTAAGGTCCTGTGCTACATATCTCCCACAGTTTCCATAATGATCACTCTGCCAGCCATGTCCCCACCCACAGTCATTCCAGTCTCTGGTTGTGTCCCACTCACTGTGATTCCAGCCTCTGCATATGTCTCCACAAGCCAGTCAGGCTCTCACTGTTCCTATGTCACATATGTCCAGGGGGCACAGCACCTTCCTGGCAGCTACCACCGACTTCATCCTGGCATGAGCTTCACTATGTAGCCAGTTCCCAGTTCTTGGCTTTTCCTGGCTGGCTGTCCATGGGTGGGGGGGGGTGCGTTCATTGATGTACCCCATGTTATTTCTTCACTGTGTCACCTGCCTTCATTTCCCCAAAGTGTTTGAGGATTTTTGTGTTCCCAATGCTCCCTTTCTCATAGCAATAGAGTCTATTCCTTCTTATCAAGAGTACAACTGTTTATCCACTTCTTATCCAGAACCTCACAACTTAAGCTTTTGATCAGTTACTTTTATATTATTCTGTTTCCTTTCTTGACATTAAATTCATTTGGTAAATAATCCCTAAAATTTATTTTTTGCATTGTCCAGTTGTTATAGATTTGTGACAAAAGTATTAAATTATTTTTGTAAAACTGTAATCCTTAAGAAAATTTAACAGTCCTGCAAATGACAGAAAAGCTTGCAAAAATAATACTGAAGTTTATCCTACAAAAATGAAAAAGTGCAGAAAAAAATTGCAATCTTAAGCAGGTCGTAGTGGTGCACACCTTTAATCCCAGTACTGGGGAGGCAGAGGTAGGAGGATCACTGTGAGTTCCAGGCCAGTCTTAGATTACATAGAGAATTCCAGGTCAGCCTGGGCTAAAGTGAGACCCTACCTCAAAAAAACAAAAAAATAAAAGAAAACAAAAGCTTGCCATAACATTCCAATTTTTCAATTGTACAAGGGAACTTGTCCTCCTTAAATTCATGGAGTTTTAAAAATTGTTATCTTTAATTTTGGAAATTTGCATTTTGTACTATTAAGATTGACGCTAGGTACTCTCCATTGGACAATCTGCTTCTCTTTTTCAGATAGACGCAGGTCCTAAGGAGAGAGCCACCCCATCTTACCTCAAAAGGGCCCCGGCTGAAACTAAGAAAAATTGTTGAAACAAGCAAAGGTGATGTTTTCCTGATGAACTAGATACCAGCACAAGGGGGAAAGAGACCAACACAGAGAAAAATCAACTCCCACCAAATCAGAGAGCCAGAGACCCAGAGGCCCCCAACACCTCATCACTGAAGCAGGCCACAAATGAACCCAACATGGCTCAGGGAAATTTTGTGGAAGAGGGGACGGAAAGAATGTCAGAGCCACATGTTGGGTCATGATATGCAGAGACATTTATCTTACCCATAACTGTGTGTTAACTCCACAATGCATAACCCATATACCTCAACAAGGAGGGTCAAATGGGGAGGGGGTAGGTTATTGATGAGCCTAATAATGGTACCAAACTGACTGCACGTGCTGAATACAAAACTAATTAATAATAAATGATTGAAGCTAGGAATATACAGAATTCCTTATCTATAAACTTGTTAACAGAATCTAAAAAATTATAGTGCAACTACTTAGATTAGTTTTTCTTATAAAATAATTTTGCAAAATAAGTATCCAGAAGAGAATTAATAAAATTTGTTCTTCCAAGTACATGTAAACTTAAGTATTTATACATAAGATAAAGTAGAACTAACTTTATCCTGTATTAAGCAGCATATTTTTTTTCTGCTTTATATTATTTACTTCTAGAAGAAAAGTTATCTCCTATAAAAATTTCTCATCTCAGGACACCTTTGAACTCTTAAATATTAATGAATTCTTCAAAGCACTCTGGGAGTCACATCTGTTGATATTTAACATGTAAAAATAAAAATTCAGAAAAATGGTAAATATTTGCTTATTTATTTTATTTTATTTACTTATTTATTGGCTTTTTGAGGTAGGGTTTCACTCTAGCCCAGGCTGATCTGTGATTCACTATGTAGTCTTCTTACCTCTGCCTCCAAGTGCTAGGATTAAAGCCATGAGCCACCACACCTGGCTTGTTTATTTATATTAAATAATGATTCATTCAGTGGTATGGAACCCATCACTGGAGCTGGGAAACAAGTCAGAACCATATCCAAACATAAGTCCACTGTCCATTATCAAGCTACCATCAATCATGGGCTATAAGAGGGCCAACACCTATTAAATTCTCTATAAAAAATGTAAGGGTTATCTCATTTGTCCTGGTGTTAACTTACTCTCCATTGGAGAATCTGCTTCTCTTTTTCAGATAGATGTAGATCCTAAGGAAAGAGCCACCCCATCTTACCTCAAAAGGGTCCCGGCTAAAACTAAGAAAAATTGGTGAAACAAGCAGGTGCTGTTTTCCTGGTGAACCGGATACCAGCACAAGGGTGAAGGAGATCAACACAAAGAAAAATCAACTCCTACCAAATCAGAGACCCAGAGACCCAGAGGCCCCCAACACCAACACCTTATCACTGAAGCAGACAAAAAATGAACCCAACGTGGCTCAGGGAAATTTTGCGGAGAGGGGGCGGAAAGAATGTCAGAGCCACATGTTGGGTCATGATATGCAGAGACATTTATTCTACCCATAACTGTGGGCTAACACCACAATGCACGACCCATATACCTCAACAAGGAGGGGCCCAGGGAAGGGGGTAGGTCATGGATGAGCCTAATAATGGTACCAAACTGACTGCATTTGCTGAATACAAAACTAATTAATAAAATATATAAATAAATAGGAAAATAATTATTCATTAAATGTTAATCAAATACTTCTGTCTAAAACGTGTGTATTTTCATTCAATCACTCTTTAATGAGGAGGATACTTTTCACATCATTGCACAAGGGTTTGAGAAAGGGAGAGCTGTATGTACTGAATTCACCTAATGTCCTATGCACAACATGATAGCATCTTTCCAAGATGCCATTGTGCTCCCTAACACAGAGAATGCTGACTGCCCTTTTCTACATGCAACATATCTGCATCTTAATAGTCCCTTAGTATTCTGAAAAGTCTAAAGATATTTTTCTAGAGCAGAATCCTGCATTCTCTTTTTCTTTTTTTCTTTTTTTTTTTTTTTTTAATTTAATTTATTAGTTTTCTTTTCAGTAAATACAGGCAGTTTGGTACCATTATTTAGGCTCATCTGTGATCTACCCCCTCCCATTAGACCCTCCTTGTTATTGAAAATGGGTCGTGCATTGTGGAGTTAGCCCCCAGTTATTAGTATGATAAATGTCTCTGAAAATCATGACCCAACATGTAACTCTGACATTCTTTCCGCCCCCTCTTCCGCAAGATTTCCCTGAGCCATGTTGGGTTCATTTTTGGTCTGCTTCAGTGCTGAGGTGTTGGGGGCCTCTGAGGCTCTGGCTCTCTGACTTGGTAGGAGTTGATTTTTCTCTGCATTGATCTCCTTCCCCTTTGTGCTGGTATCCAGTTCACAGGAAAACATCACCCTTGCTTATTTCGCCAGTTGTCCTTAGTTTCAGTTGGGCCCCTTCTGAGGTATGTTGGGGCAGCTCTCTTCTTAGGATCTGCATCTATCTTTTTTTCCCTCGTTGTTTGTAGTGCAGCTAGGCGGTCGCCATCTTGACCGGAAGCCCCCCTGCATTCTCTTTTTCAACCACTTCAACATTTTCATCACTTAAGAGTTGTATGTATCTAAGACCATGGATAAAATGGGAATTGGTAAAAAAAAGATCTCTTTCTATTATTTTAGCAGAAAAACCTTCAGCATCTTCTAAATCATTATCAACAAAGAAGTCAAGGCATAGGGACAACATGGAGATCAGCATGCTGCAAACAAAATTCTGATCATAGCAACAGATAAGTTGACTTGAAAGCTCCACTAGAAAACTAGATGCACATTTTATGTTCCTGCTAAAATGGTTAATAACAAGAAAATGACATATCAGTGAATAAGTAAACATCCTTTATCATTAGAGGAGATGTGAATGAAACATAGAATGAGATGCTAGGCAACACCACTTGAAACAAATAGGTGGAAATTTTTCCTTTAAGACCACAGACAACTTGACACAAGAAGAGTCTATTTAGGCTATTAAATAAGCATGACCAGGGACGGACAAGGGGGGGTAAAGAGGAATTCCTTCAGAAACCTGGAAGGACTGCTTAGGTCTTACAAAGATGTCAAGGCTTTGTGGGGACCAGATTCTGTTGCAAATCATCCTAAGGAGGATAAAATATTTTTATTCAGTGACAAGAGATAACAATATTCTATGAATGGGCAACTCAAGAAAATGTGTGTGGTGGGGTGTGTCACTGTGGATTTAATAAGTGAGCTAACTAAAGAACATTTGAATCATCAGTGTGATTTCTTCCTTGCAGGAATCTGGACCCAAAAAAGTGGTTTATATTCAGGTAAGGAAAAAGGAAACTACATCATACAAGAAAACAGTAACAGTGGTTTAAGATTCTTAAGAACACTTAGCTAGAGTGGTGAAGGGTTCCTCAGATATTATCCCTGGCAAACAAGTAACAATGTAACACGTTTGTCTTCAAGCAAAGTTACAGACTGATAAGCGCAATCTTTTATGCTGACATTTGTGTTCTGCAGTCTGCCCAGTGTCCTCCCATTTGGATCCTAAAACTGAGGAAGAAAGCAAATGGGGATTATCAAATTCAGAATGCATTGCAAGCTGATAGACTAAAGAGAACTGTAATATTCCTGTTAACATTCTTGGAAGAAAGGTACACTCATGTGCGCCAAGTAGGTGTCTTTACTGCTTATTTCTATTTCCAAATGTCTCTAGGTTCCATGGTATCTCTTTAGGATAAGTTATCTGGTATTCTTAAATGTAACATTGTTTACTCCCAAAGAACTAATTGTAGAAGAGTTATCAGAGGTTTGGGAATCCAGCAAGCTTCTTTTTATTCCCAAGCATGGCAGGAAGCAGCCCCAGTCTCTGCTTGACGAGGATGAGTGTCTGGGAAGTGAGGTGCTCGGTGCTGAGGCGGAGTAAGTGGTTTTCATGACAGTAACAGATTGTTTCTCTGGCCAGTTAAGAAAAAAAGATACATTAAATGTAATGAAAAGTTTCTGAAATGCTCTAACAATGGAAGCTGGTTTAATTCTCATTTTTGCTTCTCTAACAATCTGCTGTTAGGAAGGCTATGGAAAAATTTACCTTTTATTCTTGAAAGAAAGAGAACAAAAAGGTCCACCTATGAGGGGTATAGAATAATCCATATAATATGGAGCTCATGTTGCTGCTCTTTAGTGAAATGTCCATTGAAATTTTCAACAATTTAAATTTCAATCACCAAAAACAAAAATGTTAAGGCTACTACATCAATTTAAAAATGGTCATATTATATTCAAGTAAATTAATTCAGAAAATAATAGTGAAGTTTTTAGAAATAGATATCTAAAAAATTGGCAAAATTATATAACTGTTACCAACAATTATTCAGCTGGCACATTTTATTTTTTATTTTAACTTTATTTATTTATATGAAAGTGGCAGACAGAGAGAGAGAGAAAAAGGCAAAGAGAGAGAGAGAGAGAGAGAGAGAGAGAGAGAGAGAGAGAGAGAGGGAGAGATTGGGTGTGCCAGGGCCTCCAGCCACTGCAAACGAACTCCAGATGCATGCACCCCCTTGTGCATCTGGCTAACGTGGGTTTTGGGGAATCGAGCCTCAAACAGGAGTCCTTAGGCTTCACAGGCGAGTGCTTAACCACTAAGCCATCTCTCCAGCCCCAGCTGATACATTTTAATGTATCAGAAACTCACTATAAATATACTTAACATTTAATACGCATTTTTATAAATTTCATTTTCTATGCAATTTGGAAATTTAATATGGAAATTCAAGAAATAGACATCATTCTAGATATATGAGTTACACTTATTCTACTCATTTAACAACTCTAGCCCCTTTAAGGCTATTTGAGATAGCTTAATTTGAAACAAAATAGAGACCATACACTCCTTGTGTGCTAATAGAAGGATGCTTCCTTTCTTATTTAAGAGAGTACTTGAGGATTCAACCATGAACAAAGGGTCCTGGGTTACAAACACTCATAGCCACTAGGTGAGGAGTGTGACAATGGGTCCGTGTTTCCATGTTGGCCACACCACTGTCTGCTACATTCAGTTGAGATACGGCAGAATAAATTAGTAAACAAACACAAGGATATTTTTGGCAGAAAATTTGTAGCTAGGTTTTGGAAAATTTTATTTTTCTTTATTTTCCATTATATTTTCAGCTCAGTTTAAAATGTGACATTCACCACTAAACACCCCTCTAAAATGACATTTGAGGGGATATTAGTGTGCAAGGAGTAAGTGAGCCATGAGGACTATGGGTGAGGCATGCTCTCAGCAGAAAAATTGCACTTGTAATGATCTAATACAGGCTTGTATTGGGAGTGCTAGAGGAAGAACAAGATTAGTAGCCCAAAACTAAAAGGGTGGAAGGAAGCATAAGGAATGCAATCAGAGGTAGAAAGGATCAGATTATATAGATCAATTCAAATCAAAATGAATACATTTGGGAAGGATTGGGTGGTTGTAAATAAACAGTGTCCAATAATTATCACATAATGTACTTAGAATGTGCCAGGCTCAACTTTAAGTACTTTATATAAGCTTGTCCAATATCATAAAATTCCTATGTAGTAGACACATTAAGACTATAACTGACCATTAGAAAGGCTATGTGGAGTGATTAAGACTGACTCTCTAAACCACTTTTAGACAAAGACAAACATTTTCTGCTCCCTGAGGTTTACTGTTACCAATTCTTCATACATCAGATATAACTTGCAATGTGAAAGGATCACATAGGGTCAGATGTTGTGATAAAGCAGGGCATGTGTAGAAGCAGAAAAATGATTTGAAAGCCTTTCAGAAAATTTGGAAAATAAAAGGAGTGGACATATTTGGGTTTACACATCCAGGATTTCTATCACTAGCAGTGACCTGATCACAATCTTTCTTGTGATAGCAGCAGGCAGAGGCAAAAATGAGTTCCTGGTTGACAACATGACAGATGTAAAGTCACAGGATTGTGGTAAGGATAAACAACCAATCACACATGGATTCAGGTAAAGTCACATATTATTTCATTCCATTACAATAAACCCCAATATGTTAGGCTAAATTACCCATCCTGATAGGCCTGTTAAAAAAATTAATAAGTAATGGTGAAGAAAAGAGAAAGGAGATTTATTCAAGGTGTTCACACTGAGAAAAGAAACAAGTAAAATGGTCCAGTGACCTCAAGTCCATCTTTGGACATGAACTTTGGGCTTAAAGAGAGAAAAATGAAGCAATAACATGAGTTATGCATAATTAAGCAGGCCTAGACAATTGAGGTCTCACAGATGACTGTCAAAATTTTGGTACTGCCAGGTGGTCCAAAGAGGTCCTTGCAACTGATATCCCTTGGGTAGATTGGTCTGCTTCTCTAGTGATCACCAATGATTCAGGGAAGATCTATCCTAGGAGGTGTGGCTCTTCCTAGAATCCATGGCAATTACACATTTCAGACAATGACTTATCTTGTTGCCATCAAATTAAAAGGGACACACAGAGGGAGGCAGAGATATCAGGTTTTCCAGCTGCTGTAAGTTACAGTCTGAGCCCAAGTGAGGAGTCAATAATTTCTTCACACCAGCAGCTTCTATGTTCTTGCTTCAGGGTCTAGACAGCAGGACTAAATGTGTGTACCAGAGCCTCAAGTGTCTCAGTGGTTTCTTTACTTTTTATCAACATCATTCAGCCAAATAGTCCTCAGGGACATGCTAGGTTTTTGTTTTTTATTTTTGTTTCTAACACTGGCAAAGCCAGAGTTACTGCAGCCAAGAACTGAGGTTGCCATTTGCCAGTGTGCCAGAGTTAAAGTCACCATCTGCCCTTGGAGCACTGAGTCAGAGATGCTGAGCTCTCACTTTTCTCACAGATAAGTAACTGAAACTATTTCTACTTATGCATTTTTCCTTTAAGGTACTCCAGAGAACTTGCAATTTAATAAGCATGGGCAAGACATTATCACCTTCTCTAAGCTAATTTAATCTTCATTCTCTTTACTTCCAATATCCAATGTAATATTCCAAGACTTACTTGATGATTCATGATCTTTCTCTTCCAATTTTTTTAGGTTTTCATAAGTTTGTCTTCTGGCATGGAAAACCCCCTTCAGTTTAATGGTTATAATCCTTTTATGCATATCTCCCATCTCCCAGACCAAATGGGGCCTCTGAAAAGTCACAGCCATAATTGTGTTTGTGTGCTTGTCTGCATGTGTGTTTGTCTGCGTGTGTGTTTGTATGTGTGTGTGTGTGTGTGTGTGTGTGTGTGTGTGTCAGGGATGGTTGCAAGGCTGAGTCGGAGTAAATGGTTGGCTGAGTATTAGAATGTGATGATGTATAAGACAAATATCAACTACTGCTTCAAGAGTACATCTTTGGTGCCAGTCACTAATATAATGTCTTACTTTACTCCCTGGAAAATTTGCAAACTTTTTTTACATGTTTACAAATGATAAATCTTATATGCATAGTGTTCAATAACTAATGAAAATTAAGTCTTTGGAAGAGGTTTAATAAAAATGCAGGCAATTTTTAAAATATATATATATATTTATGTATTTATTGGAGAGAGAAAAAGAGAGACAGAGAGAGAAAATCACATGGAGAGCACATGCCAGGGACTCTAGCCACTGAAAATGAACTCCAGATGCATGCACCACCGTGGCTTATGTGGGTTCTGAGGAATCAAACCTGGGTCCTTAAGCTTTGCAGGCAAGCTCCTCAACAGCTAAGCCAATTCTCCAACCTTTTTTAACCTCAATTTTTTAAATCAATGACAAATGGCACAGCTATTTATGTTTGCAAAGCACATTCTCCATGCATTCACCACTATACTTACATATACCTGTACCCATCAATTTAATGGATTATCCACCCATTTTCTTCCCTTCCAATAATCCACTATTCTATGTAACTAATCATCCATGTATCATACATGCATTTCTCAACCTTGTTTTCTATTCAGGACTTTATCATCTGTCCTCCTTCTCACTCATCTAACTGATCAGTGACCTTTCATGTATGTACTAAACACCCCAACAGCTCCAAGAATCTACTGTATTCTGATTCATCTATCCATCCCCTCATCTACCTACATACTTAAACTCTTAGTAATCTGAGCATTTATTCCTCAAGACAATCATTTATGTATGTGTGTATTAATGTTACTATTCCTAACTTATCTGCCCATTCATTCTCCTGCTTATTTGACTATGTTTACCACTGCATATGTTCTTCAGTATATTCACATCACTTTCTTATAGTAGACTTGCAAAATATATTGAATGTCTAAACTCTGCCTGAGGGTCTCTTACAGTCCAATGCAGAGTGTAGGAAACACTTGTAGTAAAGGAAATAAATAGTTGTTATAGAGAATGAGGGCACAATTTAATAAAACTCCCCAGAAAAGGTTTTTATACAAATGTAAAATAAAAAAAGAAAAGTGGATGAGTTGGAAAGCAAAGTATAGAGTCATTTCAGACAAGTGGAGAATGTGAAAGAAATTTTATCTGACATTAATTAACATGACATATGTGACATATTTGGTGTGATCCAAAATATCTTATTATCTCAAGAATTAATAAAAATGCTGATTAATAGCTAGATAAGTAGTTAATGAAAATCAAAGTGATCTATTTCCCAACCTCAACAACCAACTACATAACTAGTTGTCACCATTTATGCAAGTTGGATCACTGAATGAGAACAAAACTGATGTATGAAATATTACATTGTAAACAGAGAAGCATAGCATTCCTTTCCCCTTTATCTCCTGATAAATAGCACTGGGGTTAGGCTGTCTTGGAACACCCATAAATGATAAATGCTAGAGAAGAAAGACTACTTATTAGAAGTGAGAAACCTTGGATCCCTGAGGACTTAGTGATGCTGAACCAGTTCTAAGGCAGGGTTTGACTTTATGTTTTGTTTAAGCCACATGTAAGTTTATATTTAAATATTAGTTTAGGGTATGAGTACATGCACATGCATGTTCAAGGGTCACAGTGCATATGTGGAGGGCAGAGAACAACCTCCAGTGTCAGTTCTCACCTTCCAGCTTGGAGTGCACCGGGCTAGCTGGCCATAGGTTTCTTAGGGATTCTCATGTCACCACTACCTCATCTCACTCTAAGGCCTATGGGAATTCTAACTGCTTGTATTTAAAGCATACAGCTGTATGGGCTTCTGAGGATCTGAACTCAGGCTTACATAGCAAGTACCTTATTCAGTAAGCCATCTCCCTCATATTTTGAAACAGTCTCTCACTGGTACTCACTTGTTAAGCTAGACAAGCTAGCCAGCCAGCCCCAGGAATCCTCCTGTCTCTGCTCCCCCAGTTCTGGGATCATACGTGAATGCCGCTGTATCTGGCTTGAACTCGAGTGTCAGGGTTCTGAACCTGATTTCTCGTGTTTACATGGCAAACACTTTACTAACTGAGCCAGATTCCCAGCCCCACATTTAAACTAATAATGGCATTGCGATTTTGACATCAGTATCTTGAGATGGAATGAGGCACTGATAGAAATTCAGCTTTATGGAATTGCTTTGAGACAGGCAGGGAAGCTCAGAGGACACAGGGAGCCCATCTGAAAAAGCTAGCAACTCTTCCTCAGCTGTGCAAATATTTAATACTTGTCCAGTTGCTTTCAAAGAAAACCCATTCCTGAGACTCTGGACCCAAGTGACAATATTTGAGTGGAATGTTTCCGTAGGTTGCATTCTTGTGGGAGGGTTGGGCGACACCAAGCTGGCTGTGACTTCACAGATGGCAGCACACAGAAACCACAGAAGGGGTTATCCGCATGTGTGATCCCTGAGCAGTTTGTAACCTAAAGTGAGTTTGTAGCTTAATCTGGGACCCAACAGATTAGAAAGGTGAATTGATTTTGCATTTTCTATGGAAGACATACAGTAAGTCAGCTCTCAAAAAAGCCACTTTATCTAGAGAAGAGAATATTTAACTGAAACATTTTGTTAAAAAATGATGAGCCAGATATAGCAGCTATTATCATGGCAAACTTCAATTCAAGGGTGTTATCCCTCACCATAGAAACGTGTTAATACAGATGATTGCAAGATAGCTATGGTTTTGTTTTGGAGAGAGAGAGGGACAGAATGAATTGATGAGTATGGTTAAGGTTTATAGAAATATTTACTTTTGTTTGTCGAGGTAGGGGCTCGTTCTAGGACAAACTGACCCATAATTCATTATATAGTCTCAGGGTGGGCTCATGTCATGGGAATCCTCATACCTCTGCCTCCTGAGTGCTGGGATTAAAGGCATTTGCCACCAAGCCTGACCTATAGAAAGTTTTAAAAGAATATATATGGTTTTTCAAGGTAGGGTCTCACTATAACCAAAGCTGACTTGGAATTCAGTATGTAATCTCAGGATGGCCTCAGACTCACTGCAATCCTCCTACCTCTGCCTTCCAAGTACTGGGATTAAAGACGTGCAACACCATGCCTGGCTTAAAAGAATTGTTTTAAACTTGTGACCATTTAATTATTTTTTTTAAGATAATTCTTTTTTATTTTTTTTTTTATTTGAGAGCAACAGACACAGAGACAAAGACAGATAGAAGGAGAGAGAGAGAATGGGCGCACCAGGGCTTCCAGCCTCTGCAAATGAACTCCAGACGCGTGCGCCCCCTTGTGCATCTGGCTAACATGGGACCTCGGGAACCGAGCCTTGAACTGGGGTCCTTAGACTTCACAGGCAAGCGCTTAACCGCTAAGCCATCTCTCCAGACCCATTTAATTATTTTTAATATAGAGTGAGACTGTGTGTTTTCCCCAGTAAAACAAGAGAAGCCAGTCTAACAAGTTTACAACCAATGGTAGGTCACAGAGTGTTGTGGTATAGTTAGTGCCTCCTATCTGACCTGACAATCACCATCATAAGTGAACAACTGCTATAGTGTTATGCAGAATATCTTAGCAACTCAGTTATGGCAATGATATAAGCAAGGTATTACAGTGATAGATAAGCCTAGAGTAATAATAATGAGATTGTTAACATACCCTGGTAAAAGGAGGGGTGGGCCTCAGGACCCTTGCCCAAGATTCCACACACCACTCTTGCATGTTTCCCAGTTGCAAGGGATCTTTGATGAACTAAGAGTACATAGAAAGAGGAAGAATATACATGAAATGAGGCTGGTACTACAGTAATTCAAGTCCGTGAGGGCTCATCAAGGGGTATAGCTGTTTTTGAGTCACCAATCCTTCTGTAAATAAATTTTCACTCAAGCCTCCAGTAAGAAATGGTGACCTGAAATTCCCAAAAAAGTCACACTTATGTTAAAGGTCCTATAAAGCTAATTACTATGATCAGAATTTCTTTATTGGGAGTTTAAATGTTGGAGAATAACAACAAAAATATCTTGGCTTCTCTTTTGTCCCCTGAACAACCATTCACTTCCTTCCCATCTTTGTGTCTGACTTAAAATCCTTGTGACTATCAGGTAATTCTTTTGAAATGTACTAACTTAAAAAAAAAAATAAAAATAAAAACAACTACTATATGCCACCAAACTCAAAGGTAACAATGATTACAAATGTTAGATGAAGACCACAGAAGAGAATTCCCTGGACTATGGGATCTTTTCATCGCTGTATTTGAAAAGTGCCCTTATTTGTGACCCTTATTCTACAACTTTAAAACTGAATGAAATGAATAAAATGAAATGCTTTCCACATGAGAACAAGTTGTATAGGGCAACGTGAATCTGTGTTTCTGGGCCATGGTTACTCAAAACTTTATCTCACATTCTTTTTGAAGTAAAAGTTTTGATTTACATTTACCCAACTCCAATGAGCTCATTGGTTTTCCAAATTGGACTTGGATCAAATGTGTTTAGCCTGTTGATGGTTTATTGGGAGTGAGCAGACACAGGGTGTTTTCCCAGTAGCATAATGCATCATAATGCATCACAAAGACTATAGGTTTAGAAAAGAACAGACACCTGCAGAAAAAAAAAAATGACACAATAGTATGATAAAATCATCAATTAGCACCAATTACACACACACACACACACACACACACACACACACACACATATATATATATATATACATATATATTTCTAAGAAGCTTAGAACAAGTGCAGTATTCTTTCAGATGCCACACCTCAACACACCTTGTTCAAACTATTAATAACAGAGGATAAAGAAAAGTATCCCAAGGTAACCAAAGAGTACCTTTTATCCCAGTAACCAGGAGGCAGAGGTAAGAGGATCACCATGAGTCCAAAGCCAGCCTGAGACTACATAGTGAATTCCAGGTCAGCCTGAGCTAGAGTGAGACCCTACCTAAAAAAATAAAAATAAAAAAAGAAAGGAAAAAAGGAATAATGTCAAATTTAGTTAGTAGAATAAGAGTTTTAAAAGACTTCATAACTCTTTCAAACTAGAAGAATGATATATTTAATGTGATTAAAACAATTAAAATTTACTTTTTAAAATGCTCAGTTAAGAGGCTGGAGAAATGGCTTAGCAGTTAAAGTGCTTACCTGCAAAGCCAAAGGACCCAGGTTCAACTCTCCAGGACCTACATAAGCCAGATGCACAAGTGGCCATACACATCTGGAGTTCATGTGCAGTGGCTGTAGGCCCTGGTGTGCCCATTCTCTCTCTCTCTCTCTCTCTCTCTCTCTCTCTCTCTCTCTCTCTCTCTGTCTTTCTACCTGCCTATTTCTGTATCTCTCTCTCAAATAAATAAATAAAAGTAAACTATTTTAAAATGCTGTTAAGTGATATGGGGAAAAAGCTCCATGAGTAAGGTGTTTGCCATACAAGTGTAAGGGCCTGTATTTAGATCCTTAACAACAACATAGAAGCCAGGTAAGTATAGATTTAAGGTCAGTTTATGAGTCCTGCTCATGAATGCTGCACTGTCACGACCCTCGTACCTCTCAAAGGCCCAGCCTGCAAGTCAATAAAACCAAACTATGGTTTCCGTGTATCAATTTATATGACCACACACATCATGGCACTTTAAAAAATTGTCTGTGATATGATAAAAATAAAAGTATGCAAATGCCTGTAAATATTATCAAGTATTAAAGTTATAAAAACTATCACAAAGTAGAATTCAGAAGAGAACATTTAAAATAAAATGTTGTATACTAGGATCATTTCTCCCAGATGATACTTTATAAAACTTAATTTGTCTGCAATTAACATCATGATATCAAAATACATAAATCCAAACTCTTAGTATAGAAGGGAGAAAATAAATGTTACAATAACAATGGATTTGGAGATATCAATAGTCCTTCTCAATAGCTGATAGAACAAATGTCCAAAATGTCAGGAAGCTTATGGAAGATCTCATAAACGGTAGCTAACATCTTGACCTAATTGATGTTTTGCATAGCTCATTACCAAAAATAGCAAAAACCCATTGTTCTTAAGCATATCAGATGTGCTAAATAATGAATCAATTCCATCAACTTACAAAAACTAAAAATCATAGAAATGAATGAGTATATAACATTGGAGTTAGTGACATGTGGGTAAATAAATGTTGAAATATGAAATTGCAGTATTACATGCTTATCTTTGAAAAAATACAGGAGTTGGAAACATAGTTCAGCTTGCAATGTGCTTTTCCCAGGAGTATAAGACTCTGAGTTTGATCCCTAGAACCCATGAATGCTGGCTATTGTGAGGTGCATTTGTATTACTAATGCTAGAAAGAAGGAAACTGGCAGATTCCTGGAATTCATTGGCCAATGAAAGAACCTGTCTCAAAAAGTGTAGTGGATGGAATACCTGAGCATGACATTTGGTATTGTCTTCTGGCATCCACAATATGCATTCTTTTGCATGCATGCACACCTTAATGCCCATGTGTGCTAACACACATGAACATTCACATATGGAGACATGCATATCACACATGCATGTGCATGCAGGAATACACACACAAACACACACACACACACACACACCAAAAATCAAATACAAAACTTAAATCATTACTTCAAGTTACAGTTTAAAAATGAGAGAATGCAAAAACAAATCCAAAGCAAGCAAAATAAAGTAAATAATTGAGTTATTTCCTTAAATTACTAAAACGAAAAACAGAAAAGCAATAGCAAAAAAAAGCAAATCCAAAGCTAAATATTTAAAACCACAATTAATAAAATGCTAGTCATTTGACAAGAAAAAGGGAAAAGGCATAAATATGTATGCCAATGATTAAATAAGAGTCACCATATTTATCCTCAAATCCATTAAAATGATAATGGAAATCTAAGTATAATTTTTGATCCACAGTTTTGATAAATTAAAGACAATTCATGTAGCAATCTTATTTCCACTATATTGTCATCTTCTGGGTATATTCTGAATCTTTGGGTCATGAAGAAACATTTCCATCTCTAATGAAGGTAATCACACATCATGTCAGGCTCAATGACATGATCCTACTTCTGGATATGAGATGGATATGCTATATAAGGAGGAGGTAGCAATTACATGTAGGTGTCCAAGAAGTATACTGTGGCACATAATTCTTGCTTATTTTGAATATAGAACACCGTCTTTAAAAGCACTGAATTTCTTCTATGTTCAGGTATACCTAGAAGAAAAAGTATATCCCCTTGAGCTGAGTTCATGCAGATAAGCCAAAACAAGAGCAAAATTGACAAAGTTAAATGTCATATACTTCGTTTAGTTATGCCTCAGCTATCAGAAAATAGGCCAATCTAAGCATTTCTAGTCAATTGCCTTAACCACTTGCCCATGACCTTATCTGTTTCAATAAGAAAATCTTTTAAAAAATGAACTTGTTACACAGTATCAGACAATCTTATATCTGTACCTTGACTGTTACAAACTATGAAAGTACATTAAATAATAAACACATGTACTGAGTAGTCTTTTATCTGTTAAAGAGAGATAACAAACATCACTATGTCTAAGGTCATACCTTCCTAAATGAGAATGCCCATTCTCATCTGGTATTAGAAGCTAAACTGTGCTGTGTCTGGTTAACCCTTGCATTGCAGAATACCTCTGCTGTCACCAGAGATAGAGGTATAATTGAAGAAATCTAAAAACAAAAGAACACTGCTAGTATCCAAATGATGAGACCTGAATTATGGGGCATCTGTCTGAAGCTTGAAAAATAGGAAAAAATGGAGCTGCTCTTGGGACCCTGTCAAAAGTATATGGGGAGCAAAGACTTCCACTACACAGAAAGCAATCACAGTGTTACACAGCAGGAAAAATAATGAAGAAGGAGGAGAATAAGAGCAATAAACAAGGAACATAAAACAATGGTCGCTGGTCTCCTTATTGAGGTGGAATTCATATGTAATTGGACGTTTTCCCTTTTAATGGAGCGTAGGATAGAAATTATGGTTTCCAGAAAATATAATGTTGGATTTTATATGGAAAAAGTACAGGCTTTTATATTAAACAGATATATGTGTCTTGTTTAAAGGCATATCATTTCTTGTTGGGCTTAAGAGAAGGCTTAAAGGTTAAGGTGCTTGCCTGAAAAGCTTAGAAATTGGAATTTGATTCCCCAGTTCCCACATAAACAAGATACAAAGAGTGGCACATGCATCTAGAGTTTATTTGTAGTGGCCCTGGTGTGCTCATTCTCATTCATTCATTAATTCATTCATTCATTCTCTCTCCTCTCTCTTCCTGTAAATAAAGAAATTAAATAAAAATGAATCTATAAAAATGCATTGTTAATCCATTTTCTAACTCATAGTATATTGGAGACTTGCATAGCTTAAATGAAAAGTATAAGAGAAAGTTTAAGAATCGAGCAGGGATATTTTATATAATTCCATTTTGGTTAAATGTCCAGAATAGGCAAACTCCATAGTGACAGAAACAGATTAGTAGTCTCCAGAGACCAGAGTGACAGTGAGGTAATGGGTTTAAAATTTCCTTCTGGAATGATGAAAATGTTCTGTATTATTGTTAATGATTGCTAAGTTTGTGGAAATTCTGAAAACCACTGAAATACATACTAAACTGAAAACTAAGTAGAAATATGAACAGGCAGAAGGCAGGTAATCAAAAGGCTTACACTGTATAGCAAGAGGTCTTGAATTCCTTTTTGAGGTTGTGAATGGTGATTGTAGTTTTTACATACATTAACAATAAGGTTAGGTTTTTAAAGTAAAAGTAGACATACTATTGTTGGTCAGTCTTATTAGGAGGCTGAAGTTCTGAATTGAGGAAATAGTAAAGAAAATAGTGAAAGTAATGAACCATAAATAAAAAGAAATTTAAGACCAAGCATTTCATCTATGGGACCTTTGTACCCTATCAGTTGTGTATTCAGAAAGATGACCAACAATATTAGTAGAACCATTTCATTAATTTTCTACCCCTGATGATGTATTTTCTTCCCTTTCTAGTTAAATAATATAATGTGGTCACCCTGTGGAACACTGACGTGTTTGAAAACACCTGCATTCATAGCCCAGAGAGAGCCCTCTGTAGGCATTTTAAGTACTAAATAAGGTGCCTTTGTTACCCATAGTTCATAAGGCCTGGGAAACTTTTTCAATTATCATCTAAATTAAGATACAAGTGCTCCTTGTGGAATACAACCATTCTTAATTTCACAAGCAAATGAATATCTTTATGTCAGTAATTTCTTTACAGAAACCAATCAACAATCTCCTGGAATCCCCATTAAGAAAACCTCCTGGGTGCTACCAAAATAGACAAGATCCAATGGGTAAAATTACTTTTCAACTCACATTTATCAAAAATGTGATACATAGAACTGAGAGTGATAGTTTCATCAAATCTTAGGTGTTCATGCAGTACTAATTCTACATGATAATTCATTTTGCATCTTTGTTTACACATGACAACATAATGAACATTGAACAGACTGATATCAAAGAAGGAAGCTTGTGAAAATGCTTGTGAAAATTCCTTGTAAAGAAGCAAATCCACCTGATATATTTATACATAATGCTATCTATCTTTCCATCCATAGTCTTCACACAATGTGAGCTATGGCCACATCAAGAACTTTGATTATACCTATACTTAATATCTACTGTCTCATTCCCCTTATGCATTCTGTTATTTCTGATGAACACGCACACTCATTTTCTGATTTCTTAAGTGGCATACTTCTTTTCTGAGGTGCACACAGGTTGTATGTGCTTGTTGCCCTCATCCTGACATTCTTCTATGGTCCATGTGGGTTAACCAATCCTCTTTTGTGTATTTATGTCTTATGAAAAAACACTCAGTATGCACAATATTGTTAAGTAAATCTTAAAGAAGTTGCAGTAATTTGGTTCACTTTAGCTATTTTTCTATAGCAAATAGAATCCATTGCATGGTTTGGACCAAACCCCTGTAGAAATCAACATCCACAAATACTCAAATATAGATAATGGGATAATATTTGAATATAACCTATGTACACCCTCTTATATATCATGTCTAGGTGAAGAACAGTACCAGATATTATGAGAATACTACATAAATCAATATTACATTGTACTGTATAGAGAATAATTATAGGAAAAAATAGTCCATGAAGTGTGCAGACACATTTGTCTAATGTTTTCACCTGTGGTAGGTTAAAGCTGTGACTAGAGAACACATGAATATGGAAGACCAACTTTATGGAGGCTCAAACAATTCTTTTTCACTGCAAAATAAACCAAAGTGAGTCACTATGTTGCATGTATTGTGACTTCAACACCCAGGCTTATTCTTCCATAGCTTCCTTTAACTTTCCACCAGGAAACTAAAGAGGAAAGAGGGAGTCAGGCTTATCTTTGTCTTGAAATTTTGATGTAGAAATTATGTCTATCACTTCTTTGAGTATTACAATGGTAGCATATGGTATCTTTCTGAGTACAGAGGAAGAGGCACTAATTGGGACTGATCAGCTAATAGCAACACTAACTTACAACTAAATAAACTAGCAGAATAGCCATAGTTTGGGCTGGAATGCTCTCTGAGGGCAGCAGGCAACACAGCCGGGCCTATTTTGAGTTGGTATCAGAAACACTACGTTCCTGGAATTCACATTTCTCCATGGTCTGTTTGATTATCTCTTTCTCTTCATTTTATGAAATGGCCAGCCTTTACTTGTCACATGTACAGCACACTGGCAGTAGGGACCCACCTGTTAAGTTAACATGCAGTTGGATAGGATTCTGAAGAACAAGCTTCCTAAGTGGAATTTTCTTCTACCTCCTTCTAGCTGCATTTTTCCCCCATCATCCTTATTCTATATTCTCACATCCCTGTGTTGTGAACTTTCAGCCAGTAAATCCAATATGGAATTCACAAAGTATGGCGTTCATTTTTCTGTCATTGTGATGAGGAGTTTGATAATACACAGGGAGGAGTAAAACCATATGGAAATTCACTAAGAAACCCCAATGGAAAGTTTTATCCCTTGTATAACTTCAGAACTTAGAAAACAGAGAATGAGTTGGAACCAGAATGATACAAGACAATATAGAATTAAGATATAGATAAACATGAATGAATGCAAGCATAATACATAAACACATATTTCTCCACTTCTTTGGAAAGTTGAAAAGGCTTAGACATAATAACACCCAAATTATGTCCAAAGAATTGGTTTTCCATATCAATGAGCAGATTTTCTTAGAGAGAATTGGCTGATTCAGGCCTGAGGCAGGGAAAACACCAGACCAGGGAACACTTAGCAATACTTGGTATTCAAGAGCCATGTTATGAGAACACAATGAACATCTTAAACAAGCTCCCAGTGATTACTTATGGGGCCATTTGAAATAAGTAACAATAATGACTTTCAAGTAAAATAAAAATTCATTAGATTCAACCAATATAAAAACATAAATGGATACATACACAAATTGAGAAGGGAATACTTTTATGACACCTAATAAATTCAAAATAAATGATAGACTTAAAGATGTCTCCTCAAAATCATCACAGTGGGGCTGGAGAGATGGCTTAGTGGTTAAGTGATTGTCGATTCCCCAGGACCCATGTTAACCAGATGCACAAGGGGGCCCACATATTTGGAGTTCATTTGCAGTGGCTGGAAGCCCTGGTGTGCCCATTCCCTCTCTGTCTCTCTATCTGCCCTTTTCTTTCTTTCTCTCTGTCACTCCCGAATAAATAAATAAAAATCAGCAAAAAAAAAAAAAAAAATCATCATAGTGATCACTGCTTTAGACTAAAGTCACCAATGGATGTGTGGAAGATTGATGAGAAACACAAATTAACATAACTTCAGAGTAAATTCCTATAAGATGAATATTATTTGTTAATTAATAAGTCATATTATTTTAATCTTCTTTCATAAAATCTGACAGATATTATTCATCAAATGATACACATTAAAATCATCAGATATGGAATTATTGTATTTTGATGCAAAATGTTTCCAATAGCCTCATGTGTTTTTGACTAAGCCTCATACTCAATGTTGAGCTGCTGGAGCCTGTGGGAGGTGGATATTGGTTGGAGGAGGTATGTCTCTGGGGACTGGCCTTGAGGTTTACTAGTCTAGCTATAGTGGGTTTTCATTAGCCAGCTTACTCTTGCCTCCATCTTCCAGTTGATGTGACAAGATGTGATTGATGTTCAGCCTCTGCGCTGCCATGCCTTCCCCACCATGATGAAAGTTCCCCTTGAAACTGTAAGCTTGAAATAAAGTCTTTCATCTCATCAGCTGCTTTGGAAAGTCTAGTGTTTTGTCCCAGCCAGAAAAAGATAACTGCAATGGGGACCATAAGAAACACTGTGTAACTTCTGGTAGAACACAGTGAAGAGCGCCCAGCATCATGTCAGTGCCTCCTCAAGAATTTTTTTTTTTTCCACATGGGTGTTTTGAGGATCATCAGAACACTTTCCCTCAGTTATAGAAAGAGTAAATAGAGCTAAATACTTACTATGCCTAGCTTTTATTTGGGCAGACTTACAGCCTGTCATCATATTTACACTTTTAATGAATATTCAGGCTGTATCTAATGCAGAGCTGTTGTGAAATTGCTTATTTGTTATGTTGGTTCCACTGACTTGATTAGTTAATTTGGTAAATGTAATGATGCTTTAAGGAAAATGATTCTAGTTAATGATTATTGATTTGAATCTCAAGAAGAAATAAATAAAATTGATTCCTAGGTAATTACATCTTAAAATATATATGTGTCTATATCAAGAGGATGCAAATGCTGACTGTTCAAAGATGACTAATTTAAAACTGATGCAAAATTGGAGCCATGTTGGAGGGGGGAAGATTATGTATTTGAAAGTAATTAAAAAAAAATGAGAAATGACTGACCAATAACTAAAAGTGTTTTCCTGTAAAGTGGAATGCTTTTGTGAATGGGGGTGTTCAAGATGATGATAGAAGCCTCTAAGAATATATAATGTTGAGTGTCTACTTTGAAGGGATGTTGAAAAAGGTTTTCAGGTTCTCTTAAGATATAAATTTAAATTTTATGACATGTGTAATTCTCTCTCAAACCTGTGAACTTTTTTCTCATACCTAGATGTCTGATTTATAATTATTTTTTTCTCATCTTAGAGCTATTGATGAATGCCTTTAAAAGGACTTTGCTGGGCTGGAGACATGGCTTAGTAGTTGGGAAGCCTAAGGATCCCAGGTTGAGGCTCAACTCCCCAGATCCCATGTTAGCCAGATGCATAAGGGGGCACACACATCTGGAGTTCATCTGCAATGGCTGGAGGCCCTGGCGCGCCCATTCTCTCTCTCTCTCTACCTGCCTCTTTCTCTGTCTGTCACTCTCAAATAAATAAATAAAAATAATAAAAAACAACAACAACACAAAAAAAGGACTTTGCCTTTTAGATTGTATTGACAAATTGCTTCAGGCATATTACTAGGAGTTGGACCAGAGCTAGAATCTCAATTCTTTCATTTAAATGTATACATTTTGTATCAGGTTACATATATTATTTTAACATATTCTATCCAATATATATTATACAAATAATTTGACATCAGAGTCCTCATTCTTAAATGGATTTAATAATAGTATTTGAATCCAAGAATGCTATAATAACTACATAAAATATATCCTTATGAGGGAATTAACATGAATTATTTTTCTTTTGCCATATTTATGTATTAATTTCAAAACTAAAAAATGTGTTCACAAATTCACTAGTGCTCTATCTTTCAATGAATGTAACTTAATATTTTATGGTTCAGTGTTGGCTGAATTCAATTACTCATGCTAATGAATAGAATATAGCAAATTGATTGCATGTCATATCCAAGACTACAGATAAGAACTGTGACTTCTATCTTGATATATATTTGTCTTAGAGGCTAGATAATGTGTTTAAGTCTGCTCACCAGAAGATACCCATGTAGTAGGGGACTGAAATTCCCAAACATTAAACAGGGCAGAACTGAGGTTGGGTAACAAACACTTTCCAATACAATGAATGCCAATGGTCCACCTAAGAAGCCTTCCTATGATGAAGCACTCCAAGATAATATCTTGGCCATGACTTTATTATAGACCCTTGTAGAGTCAGTGCAAGTGGACCTGAGGATACCAATTAACCACATCAAATGAAAGGAAGACTTTCTAAAATAACTTCCATTTTACAGGCAGCAGAGTCATAATCACTGCCTGTAGTATGCATTATATCCCTTTTTCTTCTAATTACTAATGTATTCATATTTTAAAATAACTCTTAGTAAGTTTCACAATGAAAATCCACCATGGTACAAACTGAGATTTTGAAATGATGGATGTGGGTAGAAATCTTAAGAGAATGTTTTTAATTTTGAAACAAGGGAATTTAAATCTACAAAATTTAGATTTTACTAAGTAACTTCTTTCCATCATTAATATTTAGCACACGTCTGTTATGTGTGTATATTCCTATGTGAATATCTGTATGCATATTAAATAATATATACACAGATATATTTATACATCATACATATAATATAAATATTGTACATAAATGTACATAGGTTTGTAAAAGGAAAGTCTGTTACTCCTAGCCTTCTTTAAATGTTTTTTTACAGTCATCTAGTTTCTGCTTCAATGTTTCCAGTGGCTGCTGAAAAGCTCATCTCATACCAGCACTCAAGAGGCAGAGGCTGTGTATTCAAGGCTACCCTGAGACTGCATAGTCAATTCCAGGTCAGCCTGGGATAGAGTGAGATACTACATTGAAAAATGAAAAACAAAAACAAAACAAAACAAAAAGAAAAACAGGTGACTTCCAGCCAAGATGGGCAACAGAGAAATCAACAATAAAAGACCCACCAAGAATCCCAACAGCACCTGGAAACTGAACAACACACTTTTAAATAATAAATGGATAGTGGATGAAATAAAAAAGGAAATTGCAAAATTCCTGGAATTGAATGACAATGAGAACACATCATACCAAAACTTATGGGTCACAATGAAGGCAGTCCTCAGGGGAAAATTCATAGCACTCAATGCCTTCATAAAAAAGACAGCAAAATCCCAAAACAAAAACCAAACCATCCACCTAAAGGCACTAGAAAAACAAGAAAAATCCAACCCAAAGAGCTCCAGAAGGAAGGAAATAATTAAAATCAGAGCAGAAATTAATGAATTGGAAACCAAGGAAACAATTAAGACAATTGACAAAACAAAGAGCTGGTTCTTTGAAAAAATAAACAAGATTGACAAACCCCTGGCCAATTTGATAAGCAAAAAAGGAGAGGCTTTAAATTAGCAAAATTCAAAATGAAAAAGGAGAGATCACAACAGACATAAGTGACATTGGGAGAATCATCAGGACTTATTTCAAAAACCTCTACTCCAAAAAACTGGATAATGTGGAGGAGATGGATAAATTCCTGGACACATACCATCTATTAAAGCTAAACTCAGAGCAGATTAATCACCTCAATGAACCCATCACACTCATGGAGATTGAAAAAGTAATAAAAAACCTCCCCAAAAAGAAGAGTCCAAGACCAGATGGCTTCTCAGCTGAACTCTATCAAACCTTCATGGAAGAACTCAAACTAATCTTTCTTAAACTGTGCCACACAATTGAAGAACAGGGAAAGCTACCCAACTCCTTCTATGAAGCTAGTATCACCCAGGCAGAGATGCCACAAAAAAAGAAAACTACTGGCCTATTTCCCGAATGAACTTAGATGCAAAGATCCTGAACAAAATCCTTGCAAACCGAATCCAACAACACATCAAAAGCATCATCCACATTGACCAAATGTGATTCATCCCAGGAAAACAAGGGTGGTTCAACATACGGAAATGAGTCTGTCAATGTAATACACCACATAAACAAGGTTAAACATAAAAACCACATGAGCATTTCAATAGATGCAGAAAAGGCCTTTGAAAACACACAACACCACGTCATGATCAAAACATTGGAGAGAATTGGCATAGTTGGTATATATCATAACATAATAAAGGCAATATACAAAGCTCCGAAGGCCCAAATAATACTTAATGGAGAGAGACGGGAGGAATTCCCATTAAGATAATGAACAAGACAGGGCTGTCCTCTCTAACCTCTGCTTTTCAATATAGTACTGGAAGTCCTAGCTCAAGCAATAAGACATGAGAAGGATACAATTTGGAAAGGAAGAAGTTAAGTTCGCTCTATTCGCTGATGACATGATTGTATATGTAAGAGACCCAAGAGACTCCATCCCAAAACTCCTGAAGGAGATTAACTCCTATATCAAAGTAGCAGGATACAAAATCAATGCACAGAAATCTGTAGCATTTCTGTACGCAAATGACAAAGATACAGAAAAAGAAAGCAGGGACATAGTCCCATTTTCAATAGCACCCAAATAAAATAAAATAAAATAAAATAAAATAAAATAAAATAAAATAAAATAAAATAAAATAAAATACACTGGAATAATGTTAACCAAAGAAGTGAAATACCTATAAAATGAAAACATAAAAACACTCAAAAAAGAAATTGAGGAAGACTTGAGAAAATGGAAAGACCTCCCATGCTCCTGGATAGGCAGAATTTACACTGTGAAGATGACAATCCGACCAAAAGCAATATATAGATTTAATGCAATTCCAATTAAAATCCCTATAGTGTTCTTCACAGAGATGGAAAAAATTATCTCAAATTTTATATGGAAAGGCAGAAGGCCTCGCATATCCAAACATATCCTCAGCAAAAGAAATACCTCTGGTGGCATCGCCATACCTGATCTAAAGCTATAATCTGAAGCCAGAGTAATAAAAACAGCATGGTACTGGCATAAAAACAGGAGTATAGACCAATGGAATAGACTTGAGAACCTTGACTTTGGTTCGAGCAACTATGGCTACTTGATATTCGACAAAGGCCTGAACAATACAGGCTGGTAAAAAGACAGCATCTTCAACAAATGGTGCTGGACAAACTAGATAACCACATGCAGGAAACTGAAACTTGATCCACACATTTCACCATGCACTACACTCAAATCCAAATGGATCAAAGCCCTCCATATAAGACCAGAAACTCAAATACTACTGGAAGAAAATTTAGGAAGTACTTTCCATGATATAGGAATGGAAAAGCCTTCCTGAACAAAACCTCAGTAGCTCATCTTAACAGATCTTAAACAGTTACTCAACCAATGGGATCACATGAAGCTGAAGAGTTTCTTTACAGACAAGCACACAATAAGCAAAGCCAATAGATTACCCACAGAATGGGAGAAAATATTTGCAGGTTATCCAAATGATAGAGGCCTAATCTCTAGAAACAACAAAGAACTCAAAAATCTAAACAGGAAGAAGTCAAACACCCCACTCAAAAAATGGGGCAAAGAACTGAACAGGCAGTTCATAGAGGAAGAAATACAAATGGCAAACACACACTTAAGAAAATGTTCATCATCACTAATTATCAGAGAAATGCAAATTAAAACAACTATGAGATTCCACCTTACCCCCATAAGGATAGCAAACATCATAAAATCAAACAAAAATAATGCTGGTGAGGATGTGGAGAAGAAGGAACACTCATCCACTGTTGGTGGGAATGTAGGATGGTACAACCACTTTGGAAAGCAATATGGAGACTCCTGGAAAAGCTGAGTATAGAGATACCAACAGACCCAGTTATTTCCTTACTGGGCATCTACCCTAAAACTTTCAAACCATAGGTCAAAGAGATTTGCTCAACCATGTTTGTAGCGGCTCAATTCGTAATTGCTAAAAGCTGGAATCAACCCAGATGTCCATCACTAGAAGAATGGATAACTAAGATGTGGCATATCTACACAATGGAATTCTATACAGCAGTAAGAAAAAAAATGACACAAAGAAATTTGAGGAAAAAATGGGTGAACCTGGAACAGATCATTCTCAACGAACTTACCAAATCACAGAAAAAAAAAAAAAAAACTGCCACATAGTCTCACTCATCTACAGCACCTAACCTGAATCAACCTGAGATACCTTACACACCCAGCAAGCATCTCATGGACTAGACACTAGGAGGGATGGGGAGAGAGGGGAGGGAATAGAAGGGATGGGAAACACTAATCTAGACCCAAACGACAATGGTACCATAAAATTCTACTTCCTAAAAGGCAGACTAAATGGCTGAACCTTCACCAGGCCCTTACAGGAAACTCCTCAACCACAAGACACTGGAGAGGGTAGGATCAAGTCTAACCTAAAGCCTCTATATCTTCCCTCCCTCCCTCTCCCTCTCTCTCCCTCGCTCTCTCTTTCCTCTAACTCCTATATATTAGTTACCTTTTTTCCTCATTTTCTTAGGGGACATTGACCTGTAACTACCAGTACCAGCATGGGGCTATCACCCACAATGAGCTTTTGATCAGAGAAACCTACAAGGTTTTCTAAAAGAATGACATATTTCTGTCAGAGTACTTGATGACCCACCAAAGGTTAGTGGTAAGACCCTTTTGCTGAAGACGCCATATGCAGCTGACATGTAAAATGGAACGGCATGGCTGGAAGTCAGGAGAGAGTCAGTCCCCAGACAGTCAGCGTGTCTAGTGCCAGAAGGTGCTACACGGGCTACTGGGGGAAATGACCAATATCTGTCCAAGCAACTCAGGTTCCAACCTACTTAGCAGCAAATAACCTGGTGTGATGCCCACACAAGTGCAGTAGTGGCACACAGCCATGGTGGGGAACCAACTGCTCTTGATTTTGATAACTGATCCCCTCAGTGGTATGAGACCCATACATGGAGCTGGGAAACAAGTCAGAACCATATCCAAACATAAGACCATTCTCCAGTATCAAGCCACCATCAATCATGGTCTATAAGAGGGCCTACACCTATTAAACTCTCTATGAAAAAAGTAAAGGTTATCTCATTTGTCCTGGTGCTAACATACTCTCCATTGGAGAATCTACTTCTCTTTTTCAGATAGATGCAGATACTAAGGAGAGAGCTGCCCCATCATACCTCAAAAGGGCCCCGGCTGAAACTAAGGAAAATTGGCAAAACAAGCAAGGATACCGGATACCAGCACAATGGGGAAAGAGATCAAGACAGAAAAAAATCAATGCCCACCAAATCAGTGAGCCAGAGCCCCAGAGGCCCCCAACACCTCAGCACTGAAGCAGACCAAAAATGAACCCAACATGGCTCAGGGAAATTTTGCGGAAGAGGGGGCAGAAAGAATGTCAGAGTCACATGTTGGGTCATGATATACAGAGACTCTCAACTTTATTTTTTAACCTTTACAATGATTCTTTGAATGAGAACTTTAGTCTTGCTATGTTTAAGCATAACATGTTCTAAGTTATAAGATGAACTAAATTGTACTATTTAGTCTATAAAATTTACTGAGTTTGAGTCCATAGAAGGTAACAGAGCAATTTGAAGCTTTGTTGGAAGATAGACAAGGCTTTGATTAAAGCCAAGATTACTAGAAGGTTCTATGACTTAAGATCAGGGCCATGACTTTTTTATACCTCAAATTTTTGTATTTAAGGGACAGACCATAATAGTTCCTCCGGGTTATTGTAATGATTACAGCACATTAAAAAGCCCAAAATGAAGGCATGCACTCCTCAAACTCCAGCACATGGAAGGTGGATGAAGGAAACCAGGTAAAGCACCCAGAACTATACTATGGAAATTAAGGCCACTCTGAGCAGCACAAGACCTTGTCTCAAAAGACAGAATAAAATAAAATCAGATAAATTATAATGGAAAAAGTAACAAAATAAAATTAATGTTAAAACTTGAAAAGAGAATGGAGATATGTGAAGCATAATAAAGGCTCTATAAACTGCATATTGTACTTGAAAATTGTTACTGTTTCTAATATTTTTAACTGAAAATAACTCAAAATGTTTTTTTTTTTTTCAAATTTCAACATTATTCTATCCTTACCACTACTAAAATCAGTGTTTCAGGTAGGAACTGAATCCAGGATGCATTATACCACAATTTTTTAGTTTTTTCAGATCATCTAATATGAGATATCACACATGTGCTACTGGAAAATCTAGAGGAAATGATTTCTAAGTATTAGGGTGGTGCTGAAACTATTTACAAAGAAACTGGTTCTTAGCAACAAGGGGCAATTATTCTGAATCCAGAACAAGAACTGTGACAACTATGCAATCAACATGTAGGTTTGTAACATATCCTATGCTTTATCCTTTACACATTTCTTACCATCTTCAAATGCATTTAGAACCTACTTGATTTCCCATCATGCATTTTGACATTGTGGATATAAAAATAACATGAGAGTTTTCAAATGCCAAATTTCAGAAATATGCTGATTTTTAGATGCACTTCTAATCTTCTTAGGTATAAAAAGACATTCGCCTTCACTTCATCTTTATTACTATTTCTTTTGCAGTTTTAAAATATAGTTTGAATAATTAGATTAAATTCTTGTTGAAATCTATTTCAGTCATAGAAATTTTGTGAACTTTAACATGATTTTAAATTATCTTATTTTTCACTCCATTTCTCCCTTTTTATTCTATCACTCAAAATCTTTGTTTCTTTATCTAGCACACACACACATGTATATATGCATATATGTGTGTATATGAATGCATGTATATAGAACACAATGTCTAACAGATGGAGTTGTTGTAACAAATAGATAGATAGAAAGACAAGTGCTTAATCCATAGGTTTTGACATAAAACCAGATAAATAATGGCTGCAATTATGTATATTTTACACACTATAAATGGGGGCAGAAGCTTATGATATGAATTTTGCAGCCCTGCATTCTTTGTGACTTGCAGCACTCAGAGTATATGGAAGTCATGCTCAGTGATCTTGGCAGAACTGAGCATCCAGAATAAGATTTTATATTACTATTCTAGTTGCAATCAACCACAAAAGTGAGACATAATTTATTTTGAAGAGGTAAAAATGGAAATTCACATAGACTACTTCTGTAGGCATACTTATCTTAAAGCAGTTCTACAGGTAGGACACAAATACTGAAGCATGCCCATTTTTCTTCCAGGCTTAGCACATCTCCTTTAAACATTATTTAGAATGAGAGTAAATGGACAATGTCATCTCTAGTAAACTCATCAATACTGAGGCAAAACTTTTCAGTTTTATTCTCTACGAACTGAATGAATACCATTTCTACTACAGGCAGAATTTAATTCCAGAAAAAAATCCAAATAACAGGATCATTTGAAAACATGAAAATGATCCTTTCTCTAAAGGAAGGAATATTTTTAAATGAATTTGAGAAATTCATCTCAGATGTTTACAAGAAAGTTCAAAAATATCAGAAATTTTTGTAGCTATATTTTTACTTAAAATATCTAAATTTTAAAAGGTAAAGTGCCATTCAGAGTGTATGAATTTAAATTTCCATGGAGTCACATTCTTGCTCTCAGATAGGAAGGTCTGGCAGCATGCGAGGCAGAGATTGGATTTGAGTGGCCCAATGGGTATGCATGTGCTATGTGGTGGAAGGTTGTTGTCCTAATTGAGGTTAATAGATGCTGTTTCTCCCAGTGTTCAAAGAGAATTCACTTACATTTTGATAATAATTGAGATTGATATGCCAAGAATTACCTTAACACTATGAGGTTTTATTTGACAGAACCGGATACCAGCACAAAGGGGAAGGAGACCAACGCAGAGAAAAATCAACTCCTACCAAATCAGAGAGCCAGAGCCTCAGAGGCCCCCAACACCTCAGCACTGAAGTAGACAAAAAATGAACCCAACATGGCTCAGGGAAATTTTGCGGAAGAGGGGGCAGAAAGAATGTCAGAGTCACACGTTGAGTCATGATTTGCAGAGACATTTATCATACCAATAACTGTGGGCTAACTCCACAATGCACGACCCATTTTCATTAACAAGGAGGGTCTAATGGGAGGGGTAGATCACAGATGAGCCTAAATAATGGTACCAAACTGCCTGTATTTACTGAAAAGAAAACTAATAAATTAAATTAAAAAAAAAAGAAGTCCAAGTAATTACAGGTAGACAAGAGTTACTTCCTTTCACACATCCATCTATTTGCACAACCATGGCATTAGAACTCAGCGTTCTCACAGTAACAATTGGGTGTTTTAGTTAATTATTACGTGAATTACCATATAGACGTTCTTCACATTTTTATATATAATAAATATGTTTCTTTCGCAGTTACAGTGATTCAGTTTTCCCATAATATACCTGCCCTATAGATCCATTATGGTTAACAATATTGCATTATATAATTAACAATTGACTAAGAGGATAGATCTCATATACCTCATGTTCTTACTACATAATGATGGCAATAATAGTGAACGAGGAAGAAGAATGCATCTTTTGGATGTGCAGAATAACATATTAAGCAGCTTGTGGTGGTGATTACACAGGTATGTCATTGTCTCTGTGCTTGTTGAGTTGTACACACTAGTCATGCACAGATTTTGGTAATTCAAGCATTGAATTAAAAATATGTGGGAAATGGGGCTGGGCAGGGTGGCACATGTCTTTAATCCCACACTGGGGAGGCAGAGGTAGGAGGATCGCCATGAGTTTGAGGCCACCCTGAGGCTACATAGTGAATTCCAGGTCAGGCTGAGCTAGAGTGAAACCCTACCTTGGAAAAAAAATGTGGGGAATAGTATAGATGTAAATGTTTGAAAGGAGAAAGAGAACTGCTAATATTTTGAATGCCTCACTATGCTATTATATAAGGGACTCTATGCATATATAGAATTGTATATTGTATTACTGATTATGTATATCTCCACTTTGCTGATGAGAAAATTGAGCTTCAAAGACAGTAGTATTTTATAAAAATCACACATACTACGAAAGAGTTGAGGAGGAGTTCAGGATATCTAACTTCAATCATATGCCTTAATATTATAACTCTTTCTTGTGTGAGAGAATTCACGAGCACTGGGAAATACACCATAGTCTTCATTTACTTCTTTCCTTCTCTATATGAGTCCTATTTTATTTATTTATTTATTTATTTGTTTTTCGGTCCTATTTTTATAAAACAGTATTTCACAAAGACTCAAACATCTTTACTATCTAGTTCAGCAATGAGGTTTCATAAACAAAACTTGATGCAAGGTTTTCAACAGCTACAGAAGTCACAGCAGGGGAAAACAGAACAAAGACCCACATACTCATAATTTCTTAGTGCCCCCCAAGTGCATTAGCATTATTATTTTTTGTTCCTTTTTCGTGAAGAGGAACAGGCTAACTCTTGGGGAATAAAGACCATCTCATTGTCAATACTTCACGGCTTCTACAATATTTCTTTAATTTTTTAATCCCAGAAAGACTCTGGCACCAAGCATTTACTGAAATAAGCTGTCATACATTTTTCTCTATACCTTAAATGTGAATATATGTAAGGTATAAATGTTCTATAACAGTTGCATTAACTTCAGAAGCATTTTCATACAGACATTAGGAAAATGATTAACCCTTGGTTGGAATAAAAAATATCTTTGGTTCTAGACTCCTCTCAGAGATATCTAATTATTGCTGTCTTTTTGGACACCTCTCATGAACTTCCCTTAGATTCCCAGTCTTTCCTGATCCCTATAGAATAGCCCTCAGCTCTTCAGCTCGGTGCTGCCTCTGCTTAGTAGTCAGGCTCTCCCTGGACTGCGCTTGCCTCTGGTGCTTGTTCCTTTCCTTTCTTCTGCTGACAGACATTCCAAAATTCGGTTTCTGGGATAATTTACTTCCTAATCAGGCTTTCCATGGAAATCAGTGAACGAGCAGAAACATGGAGAACTAAAAAGACATGAGCCCCCTTTCTGTGCCGCTGATGTTGATAAAAGGCTATGACATTTAAATCTTGGATGTGAAGACATTTGAAAGGTTGCCAAGTTATGTTTGTAGAGAGGGGTGGGCTTAGCAGTCGGGATCCTGCTGATATATTCTAGTTGCGGGAATCTCTGCCACTCAATTCAAATGGTTTAAATTTAGGTAAATATGTTATTATTTGTAAATATTATATTTAAACAATATTTAATGCAAACATCAGGGTCTAAATTTCCAAACTACTTAAATGGCAAATGATATTAGTGAGGAAAGATTTAATCAGCTAGTTTAGCAAAGAGTAATATTAATTAAGTAAACAGGCTCTTAACACTGCTGGAAGTTTTTTTTTTTTTTTCCCATTCAAAAGATAAAAATCAATGGTAGTAGTTCAATTAATAACATTTTACTAACTTTCCTCTTTGTCTCAACAAATATAATGTGATTCCCTAAGCTGACATTACAAAGAGTAATTAGGTGAGGTCCTTGCAGTACTTACTTAAAATGTTTCTTAATAACTATACATTCTATATATCTATATCTATCTATCTATCTATCTATCTATCTATCTATCTATATATATATATATATATACATTCTATATATATATATATACATTCTATATATCTACATTTAGAGCTTGTTCTGTCTCCATATTTTCTTCTTAAAGATTAAGTTTTTCACGTAGGAGTACACATAAATCTATAATCCAGCTCTTATTTTTGATTTCAAGTTATCTCATAAAAGCCTTTTTGCCTTAGACTTTATTAGTACAGGCAGGTATTTGCTTTGTGGCAGAAAATTAGTTATTATGGTAGACACCATTGTATTAAAATAGTATATATATATATATATATATATATATATATATATATATATATATATATATATGATTTTCAAACTTATAGTGTAACATTTCTAGAACACAACAATCCCAGGTACTGTGGAAAACATTTGCAGTCCCAGCTACTAGAGAAATTAAGAAAGGAGGACTGTTGAGTTGTTGGGTCCAGGAATTCAAGAAAGCCCAGTCTTAGCAGTAAAGCAAAACCCACAACTCCAAAATTAAAATAAAAAATTGACAATGTAGGATATATGTATATTCTTTTCTCGTGTGTGTGTGTGTGTGTATGTGTGTGTGTGCGTGCGTGCGTGCATATGTGTGTGTGTGTGTGTAAATTAATTCAAAACTCCTTTCTGTGAGTATATGAACAAGGGTTTGAAAACAAATGTCATAAGCCTAGAAAGTTAGTGCAATGGGTTGGGTGTCAGTAGACCAATTCTGAGGCAATCTACGAGAGTCAAAGATCCATGAGTCACTAATAGAAATATTCTGAAACTAGACATTGAATTCAATGTACTTGTTATCCTTTCTCATGAAAGATGCATGAGGTATAGTGGGTACTCAATAAATACAGATATCATGAGAGGTATAGTCATGGGTATTAACCCACATTGTGTTTAGCTGGAGCCACAGGAGACGCTCTATGTCGTTCTGTGTTGATTTCCTTCTGGCAAAGAAGTTAAAGAAGCCTGCTAATCTTTGTAGCCATGGCATAGGTTGCTTTATCAGTTTGTCATTTACACAGTGTTCACATCTATATTGTTAGCTACATACTACAATACCAGAGGACAAGTCTTTCAATTAACTAAACCGTTTCTTCCTTAGAGCAATTATTTTGCTTTTTTACATTCACTCACACACAAAGAAAATTCTATTACACCACTGGTTATTTTACCAGTTTTCTTAATTATTTCTTAAAGCTACCTCATGCCTAGTTCATATATTTACTAGTGTAATGATTAGTAGTACATATATTCTCTTAGCTATAAGAAATGTGTTTCCCTGAATTTAAATAAAGATTATGACATTGACTTATACTCATTAGAAATGCACATTTTTAACGCAGGGGATTAAAATCTAAGTAACATGAAAAGCATTTGCTTATGCAATAAAAGAAAAGAGTCGCAGTACCAGTGGAATAACCTAAAGATATCTCTCAGACACGTTATTTCCCAGGATGTAGTGCATCCTAGATTCAGTTAGTTTACTTTCCTCAAACACCCACCTGATAACACTAGGAGAATAAGACTTATGCCACTCGTATATCGCTTTGTACAATAAATGTCAAATACCACTGATGATCCTGAAAAAGACTTTAAATATGCTTCTTTTATGTAACCACATAATATCACATTACATATGTGGAAAAACAACATATTGGAAAAGTTAAATGTTAAAGGACTTATGAGTATGACAATCATATATATCTTCATTTTCTTTCTTGGGGGTTGAGGGCAACCCCACAACCACTGATTCCTCTACCTAGCCACCCTCTGCATCACCTCCTTCCACCCTGAGCATAGTAGCCAAGGATGTTTAACACAAAGAACAGTAGTATTTTGCCTCTGAGTAACTGTCCCCAGCTCCAGTGTGGTAGGCACATTTTGCTCCAGGACTTATGTGGTGCTTCAAATTTCCTTTACCCAGTGACAATGATCCCCAGTGAGTGAAGTGGCTCACTAAGGATGAGCAGCTCGCTGTGACCCAGGATCTCCCTGTGAACAAGGACAGACCTTACGTCATCCATCTTCAGTATGAGGTCACCGAGGTGAAGATTACTTCCTGGGATGCAGTCCTGTTTAGCCAGAGCCTGTTTGTAGAAATCCCAGATGGATTATTAGCTGATGGGAACAAAGATGGATTGGTAGCACTGCTAGAGTTGGCTGAAGACAAGGTGAAAATGAACTAAATGTCCATGTGTTTCAGGAACGTCCTGGAAGTCAGAGTTCCGATCCTTCAGCTTTTAGGGCTTTGAGCTTCTGCATCTGGTCATTCCTGTGTTTCCTGTTTCTACCCTGGACCAGAACTTGTCCGATTAGGACTAATGGTGATAGAATGCTCTTTGCCTAAGAGCCTCAGTTGAAAAAGGATGCTAGGCAGCCCTGGGACAAAGGTGAAGAAGGTTTCTCTCGGTCTAGAGGAAATCTGGGTGAGAGTTGTAACTTACTGTGGTCTCAAAGTGGAATTACTGAAATTGTTTTTCACAAAGAACAGTATAAACATATTACTCACATGTAATCAGCAATAATAAATGAAGATGTATGTGAACTGGTATTAGAAACTTTTTAAGTCTCTAAACAACACTGCGATGGGCTCCATCTAGCCTAGGGGTGGAAATTTCCTGGAGGGGAGTGACTGTCTGGGTATAGGGGCAAGGACTAGAAAGCTGGTAGCAACCCTGTAAGGCTCAGGTTTCCTTCCAGTTTCCCTTTATTTTCTATTTTTTAATCACTTTTAATGTTGTTTTATTTGAGAGAGAGATACAAAAATAGAGAAAGCGAGTATGAGGTCATCAGAGCCTCCTGCCAACAAACGAATTCCATATGCATGCATCATTTTATGCATCTGGCTTTATGTGGGTATTGAGGAACCAAACCTGGGATGCAAGTCTTTTCAAGGAAGTGACTTTAACTGCTGAACCACCACCCTAGATGCTGGTTTTTAAGTTGAAGTATTTTTGCTTCCTGTCAATCCAGGGGCTCCTGAGTAGGCTTTTACACTCCTGTGAAGTATGCTTGGGTTAATTTTAACAATTCCACTTGGGTTTCTCTGTATGTTTTTTTGTTGTTGGTTTTTTTTTGTTGTTGTTGTTGTTTTGTCTGACATGGTACACAGGTCTGACTCTGCCTTCTTTACAATCCGGTGTTATTCTGGCATTTGGAACTAGGTTAATTTGGCTAATGCTATCACTGCTACCGCCAAGGCTTTTTGGGGTTGTTATTTCAATGAACTTATTTAAAATTTGAAAAATAAAATATAAATGAAAATACCAGTGACTTATACTGTACTGGAAGGAATAATCACTGATAACCCCATCATCTGTATACATGCCATATCCCTCTCCTCATTCTCACCAACACTTCACCTCGCTTGCCTTTTAATCATAGGCATTCTAACAAACATGACACATCACTGTGGATTTGATTTACATTTTCCTGATTATTAGAGCATCTGTTCACACATCTGCTGGCTATTAGCATGTGTTTTTCAAGAAAATGTCTATTCAACTATTTTTCTGTTTTGTTTTTTAATTCATGTTGTGTTTGTTTCTTTGTCATTGAATCTGTGAGTCTTATATATGGATCCCATTAATCTCTTATGAGATATATGTTTGTGAATATATTCTCAATATATGAATATGAATATATATGAATATATATGAATATATATGAATATATGAATAGAATATGCTCTTATTTTGTTCATTGTGTTCTTTATTTTATAAAACATCATAATTTGTTCTAACTTTTTGCTTTTGTCATTTCTGTGTTTTGTTTTAGAGATAGAGTGAAAGCAAGAAAGGGAGAGAGAGAGAGAATTGCCACACCAGGGCATCAGCAACTGGAATCAAACTCCAATGCTTCTCCTACTTAGTGGGCATGTGTGACCATACACTTGTGTTACCTTTGTGCATCTGGCTTACATGGGATCTGGAGTGAAAATGAACATGGGTCCTTAGGTTTCACAAGCAAACAAAGTAACTGCTAAGTTATCTCTCCAGCCCTCATTTCTGTTTTTAATGTCATATTTAAAAAAAATCATTGCCACAGAAACTGTCAAGAAGCTTTTATTTGCTGTTCTTCTATAGAATTTTTAAATTTTAACAATTACAATAACAATTTGAACCCACTTCCACTTCATGTTTGAATGTGCCAGACTATGGAGATTAGTAATAAACAAAATATTTGCAACTGGGCTCCTAATCTCCACAACTTCAGAGATTTCTTTTATTACTATTGTGTTGTTAAAATTGATTTGTGTATTTTGTGCATGATTTCTGCATCTAAATTTAACAGGAATATTAATGTGTAATTTTATTTTGCAATGTTCATATAGAAAGTTTTATATGAAATTGACATTAGATATTTTCTAATCATTGTCTCTTGATTTTGTAGATTTGAGAAAAGATCCACTAAAATGAGTCATATGTACAAAGCATCCTGAAAAATAGAGACTTAAAACAATTACCATCTGAAATTTTTATACTATATACATATGTGCGATTATCTAAGAGGTATCTTAGAGAACCAAGGAGGCATCAATTAAAGTCAGATGACTTCAGGATTAAAAGATACATATTCTGAAACTAATGTAAATAGATAGCTGCTAGCCAGAATTTTTTTTTTTAAATCAAGGAAACCAGCTAAAGCATTCATAAAGTATATGTAGTAAATGTGTATTAATGGAGAGACTGGGAGGGAGAAAATAAGGGAATTAAGAAAGGTGGAGGAAGGAAAGGGGAGGATAGATAGAATGCCACAAAGTTTAAAAGAGCAGACAGCCAGTTTTCACTGATTGACAGAAGTACATTGATAAGGGAAAACAAAAGTGACAGAAGCATCATGAAGAAAACCCACGGAAACCATATAGTTGGTAACAAAGCATGAAAGGAGAAAAAATAATATCTCAGTCCTAGTGGCTTGGACAAGAGCAGGATTTTTGACATTAAAGTGGAATTAGGAAAAGAACAAAATATTGGTTTTAATAGGGATGATTGCTTCTGTCTTATATGTACTATTTATAGGATAATATAGAAATGTAATTGCCATGCCTCAAAAGTAGAAACTTGACAAAGAAAAGTTGGCACTGGGAATAGATGGTTAGGATGCATCAGCAAGGGCTCTCTTTGAGAGCAAATATTTCTAAAAATGTTTAAAGCAGAAGCTGAATCAGGGCACAAGCTTTAAATTCTGGAGTCAAATTAGATCTGTTGTATCAGAGAAATAGAAGTTTAAATTATATCATTATCCATTTTGGCTGGCTAATTGGGGAAAAGTGCAATGTAATAGATATTAATGTAAAGATATAAAACATGAATAGAAGTATCAGATATAACACACCACAGTTCATAATCACAAAAATTTCAGTAGCACAAACATTCATGCACAACTTTTAAAGTTGGCTTATAGCTTTGCCATCGTAACTGTTAGTTCTTTACTCTGATATCTCTTTAGTCAGGTAAGAATCTTCATTTTACACATGAGCACAAAGGATGTGGTTATAATGATTCATGTTTCTCAAGATCATTCACACCACCAAAATTTCAAAAATAAGGCAAGCCCTAACATCTGCTGATGAAAATATGGAAGAGATATCAATTTTTGTGTGTCTTATTAGATCCAGCTAAAATCCCTATTGGAACTGGAAAGTTAGGAAAAGGAAATTTGACTATGTGGAAAGCAATGACTGCAGCTCTTGTTAGACTGAAATGAGATGCCCATTCCCCTGCCAAAATGCCATTAAAGGAAGCTGAGCAAGGATCAAGGAGCCCAGACCCTCCTCACAATTTGGAAATATTTAGAGTGCAGTTCCTTGAATTAGTGGAGAAAGTTGTGAAAGGCAGGACCATCGACACTAACTTGTCAGTCCTGAGCCATCTCTCCTCTCCCTGTGTAGGTTTTTGGAAAAGTCTTATGGAGAGTCAGAATCTTCACCATCACCATCACCACCTCATCATCACTTCACTGATGATGAGGAGAGCATTCTCTGGCCATACTGGTATCCAAGGAGAACTTAGAGCAGTGGGAACTGGTTCTGCTCTTTCACTCTTTGGTTGTCAAGAGAAAACAAGGATGACACTAAACTTTCTCCGCCTGGCAGACACAAGATGACATTCATGCCTGAGTAGTATGCACATGTGCCAGCTAAACTGAAGTACTTACACACATCCAGACTCTCCTCACATGAATTGTTCATTCAAGTTGTGATAATAACTACCACCAAAGAAAATAAAGAAACAAGATGCCAGGGAGTTTAGTTGAAAAGAACAATGAATGACACCACTAACATGAATACTGTATTATAATTAACTGGCATGTTTCAGCCAGGTGTGGTGGTACATGCCTTTAATCCCAGCACTCAGGAGGCAGAGGTAGGAGGACTGCTGAGAGTTCAAGGCCAACTTGAACTACATAGTGAATTCCAGTCCAGCCTGAGCTAGAGCAAGATCCTACCTCAAAAAACAACAACAACAAAAGTGTGTCAGTATGGCTCAGTTATAAAAGTTTTCATCAGAAATGATAGTAATTTCAAAAAGTGTCAGGGAAATTATTTTCAAAATCCTCAGCATAGAATCAGAAGATATAAGCAACAACTAAATACAAAATTTAGAGTTAAAAGACATGGAAGCTTAAAGAGAAAAATAATCCTTGATGGACAGATTTATGATAGATTTTGTATATTGGAAAATAGAAGTGTGGAGATTATCCAATTTGAACAATATGAGAAAACAAATTTTAAGAGAGAAAATAAATGGACATGGATTCAGTATGTGGAATTCACCATATTACATGTTCATATCAATAAAAGTAAAAATATCACTTGGCAAAATTCATCATCAATTTTGAAAACACAAATCTAATGATAAAATGTTTCAGGGAAAATATATTTTTCTTTACTAAACAGTAACTATAAAAATGTCAGTTTTATATTTTGAGGGGAAGAAATGCCTCTGTGCATGATATTTCATTCTGTGGCTCTTACATTCTTTCTGCCCCCTCTTCCACAAAATTCCCTGAGCTGCTGTTCACACAGTGCATATGCTAAAACCCAAGGGGTGATACCTACAACCCCAATGAGGAGGGTTCTTAGTAGAATGGGGGTGGGATTAGAAAAAGAAGGAGTTAACCCATGATGTACCCATATAAAATATGATGTTAACAAAAATAAATAAATAAATATATATAAGTGCCCATGGTTACTTAGTGGGGAAAAAAAATTGATTGTTTTCCTATTCAAATTCCAAAACAAGCAAGGTTGGCTGGGCCTGGTAGCACACAACTTTAATTGCAGCACTGGGCAGGCAGAGTTAGGAGGATTACTATCAATTCAAGACCATCCTGAAACTACATAGTGAATTCCAGGTCCACCTAGGCTAGAGTAAAACCCTGCCTTGAAAAATAAAATTAAAAAAAGCAAAGTTGTGCAATCTTTCCATTACTATTCAATAAAAGACTAGATATGATTCCCCCGTCCCACCCACCACCCACTGATGAGTTAACATCATCTCATCACCCCGCCTCATAGGGATGAGGGAAAAGACAGCACAAACATGTGCTATTTACATACCGAATATGTCTATAGATAATTTTTAAAAAAGAAGCAAAAATCAGTAGCAGAGGCCCATGAGCTAGAAAAAGAGCATAAGGGGAGGAGGAGAGGGAAGGTCTTAAAGGGATGGTATTGTATATATTTAAGTAGAAGAACAGATTACAGGGAGGGAAAAGGCCTGAGCGAGGTCAGGGGAAGAGATTGTATAAAAGAAAGGTGGGGGGAGGGTCAATCAAAATTCAAGATATTCTGAATAAGACATGAAAAATCTACTTTCTTGAATAATGGCATATTCAGAAGCTATAGTTAGTTCCTAGAAAAATTTCAGTGCCAGGGATGGGCTGCCTTCCTGTGAGTTGTTGGCCAGGGAGATCCCTATTGCCTCCAAAACATTTTAGGCTATTGTCATGGCCCTTGGTTTTCCATGAGGAAGAGATGGTAAGACCCTATTGCTGAAGAGTTAACATCCCTGACTGGTAGAGTCACTGAGAAATCAAGCTGGTGCTGAGCAGAAAACCTTCTCCCTGTAGTCCAGCCAACTGAAAGCTGGAAAAAGCTGCACTGTATGCAGCCTTATGGGAGACAGAGTCATCAGTGCTGACAACAGTGGACACTGGAAGCCTCAAGTTTGGCCAGACAGGCCAAATGACTGAGCAAGTACAATTGTGGCATGTCTGCTCTGGGGGAAAGCAACTGCTCTCTAATTGGACTAAAGGCCCATTCTATGGAGGAAATACATGCCTGGCACTGAAAACCTAATCAAAAGCCTATGGCAGGGGAGGTCATAAGTCTTAGGGGTATAAAGCCTGCTCTTGTCTGGATAAATACATAAATTCCTCTCACCAAATTGTCCTGAAAGCACTATACTTAATGTTCATGTTCATCATATGTTAATGCTACTCTCACTTCTGTTTAGAAAAGTTTCTCTTTTCAGATGTCAATGACCACTGGGATGAGCAAAAAGGCAACATAGTGCTGAGAAGGGATGAAGGAGTGTCCAGCACTGAAATATCTCACACCCTCCAAGGCTCAGAGTCCACTGTGGAAGGGATGGCAGAAAGAATGTAGCCAAAGGAAGGGTACCACCCCTTATATACAATTGCCCAGACAGAACTTGGCCTCGATTTCTAAGACCTCATAGTGCCTAGCAATACCTACAAAAGACCCTCATAACAGGAAAAATGATATCAAAGTAAAAAAGAGACTAATGGACAGAGGGAGGAGATATGATGGACAGCAGAGGGAGAGAGGAGGAAAATGCCATGGGTTGTTGTCAATTAAATGTATATATATATATACACACATACATACATATACATACACACATATATATATATTTATATATTTATATATATATTTATATATATATATATGAACAGAAAAAGAAAACACAGTTTCAAAGCCCATCTGGTTTACTTAGCAAACTTCAGGCTATGCAGGACTACATAGTGGGATTCAGACTCAAGAAGAAACAAATAAGTACTAACAACCATAACAAGAGAAACAGGTGGATATTTTTTTGCATGTTGTTTTTTTTGTCCAAATTCTGTCCTAAATTTGTTATCCATAAGTTACAATTTTCAGTTTTGTTTCCATTTACAAGTTTTAGAAATCTGTTCTATGGTCATAAAATATACTTCAAAATTGGAATTGTCAATTATCTTAGGTGGTGAGGTAATAATAGCCAGCCAAGGCCATTTCATTCTCTCATCTCTTGGCTTCTAACAGAAAATTCTGATTGTCTTTGTAACTGTCAAATGCCTCATCTATTGTATTTGTTTGTTTCTTTGTCTTGTAGGTAACTGAGTTTTGCTAATTATTTTCATTGGGAGTGTTAATTTAATATAAAACATTCTATCACAACAAAAACTGAAAAGGCTAGATATTGGGCTGGAGAGATGGCTTAGCACTTAAGGACTTTGCCTGTGAACCCTAAGGATCCATGTTTGACTCTCCAGATCCCACATAAGCCGTACACACATAAGTGAGGCACGCACAAGGTTGCACATGCCCATTATGTGGCGCAAGCATCTGGAGTTGGATTGCAGTGGCTGAGGCACCAATTATCTTTCTCCCTTTGCCTCTCCTCTCTCTCTGAAACAAAACAAAAAATAAATAAATAATTTTTTTTTTAAAAAAAAAAAAGCTAGTTAATATCATAACATGCAACATAGATAAATAAAATCCACAGAGACTAGAGATGAATACTTAGCACTGTCCCTTTGGAAAATGACATGAAAATCCCAAGAAACCTACAAAATTACCCCTATAGCTAAGTGAGTTCATGCATGGAGCAGGAGGCCTGACAAACATTTCAATCAAATATTATTTTTATCTATTAGCAATGACCATGTGCATACTTTCTCAAAGTAAATGAAGCATTTAAATCTAAATCTAACAATATATTCAGGTTCTTGAGTGTTTAAACAACATTATTCTGAAGTTTATGTGAGACATAAAAGGAATAAAATAATGTTGGAAGTCAAAATGGAAATAGCAGTTTCCAGAACTCCCATGAAGCAGCAGTACTGAGTTTTGTCTGTCTAAGGGGTGGAGACACATACGCTGGTGGAATAGAACAAGGAACACAGAAATAAATCTGCACAAATACAGTCACTGGGTGTATGGCTAATGTGCTGAAACAATTTAATGAAGAAAACATGTATTTAAACAAATATGCTAGAGTAAGTCATTGTCAAAGGAGGAAAACAAACAAATCTTATGTTTTATGCAGAAAATAATGTGTGAATGATCACACTTGAAATTTAAAACATGATTGTCGTAGGTACTTTCTTGCTGCTGGACTGGAAGCACCTTATGAGAGGAAAGGGCTTATTTCCAGTTTACACATTGCAGAGGAAATGCCATCGTGGTGGAAGGAGCAAGTTCACTTTCACAAATCAATAGCAGAAAAACATCACCAAAAAGCCACCAAACACAAACAGCCAGAGCTTAAACTATGGTCTTTATCCACCTCAAGGCTGGAATAGAAGCTCTGACAACCCCCACCGACCCCCGTCCCCACCCATGAAACTCCTCTTGCTTTGCCAGCTAGAGATTCAAGTTGCAAAATCAAAACATACCTCAGGCTATGGGGGACATATATTGACATTCAAATTGTCTCAATGATATTGTATAATGTTTGGAATAAAATAAATATTTTATGCTATAGGGCTAAGCAAAATTTCTTATTCTAACATCAACAGCAATATTCATAAACAGAAAATTGATAAATAAGCCTTCATTAAAATTAAAAACCACCCAGCATAAGACCATGTTAAGAAGATTATAACAAACCAAATTAAACCTGCAGATGAGAAAATATTTGCAACCATGAAATCAACAACTTACTCTGTAATGTATATTAAAAAATCCAAACCAATTTAAACATTACACTATTGCTTGAAACATAGTATGGTCAAACATATTGCAAAGGGTATATAGTGGTGGATAGTAAGAATGAAGAGAATGGCCACCATCCACGAGGAATATGCAAAGTAAAACCACAGTGGAGTTCCTTTCACTCTGTAAGAGAACTAAAACAATATATAACACTATTAGACATTCATATGTTTGTACATTACTCGAGGATGCAAAATAGTACAGACGCTCTGGGAAGCAATTTAGAACGCTTTTCAGAAAACAAAACCAAAGATAAGTTTTGTCTACCTTACGACCAAGTCATTGCATCCTGTGGCATTCAAACACCCAGGCTCAGAGAAAAACATGTTACTTGAATGTTTACATCACCTTCACTTTCACAGTCAGACTGGAATCCGAACAGGCGCCCTGCTGTGTGGAGCAGCTAAACTACAGTGGGTATGAAATATCCATCAAAACAAAAGAATGGGTGGCTGATATAGCCAACAGCATGTAGAAGTCTCCCGAGAACTAGAAGCACGATGGCCAGTCTCCACAGAGTCACATTTTGTCTGTTTCCCTTCATATAATACTTTTCAAATGACACGATTACAGAAGTGGAAAACAAACTAGGGGTATGGAAGGGGAAGGATGTGATAACTGCTACAGGAAGTAGAAACAGTAACCACATGGAGGTCAAGACAATGGTGTTTCTCTTCTGTTGGTTTTCATTACAGTGTAGTTTTGCAGAGGTGACTGTTGAAGGAATGCTAATGACCACACAAAGCCTCTCAATACATGTCTCACAATTCAGTGTGAATCCACAAATATCTCAAAATAAAATTTACTACAAAACCTTACACCATTGGTATGTAACTTTCTTAGTTGTCATTCAAAGACATCAACATAAGAACAGTAGAGATAAAAATAACTAAATAAAACATCTGCTCAACAAATTTGTCATACTAAACAGAAAAATCTAAAGCCAATTTGTTTTTAATAGTCTCATTTCAGGGTGATAATCACTTGAACAAAAGCACCTATATTCCATTGGATCTGTGAGCTATTCCTCCCCCAGACAGTCATGGAAATAAGGTGATGTCATTTGTAAAGGCATGTGGACATAAGAAAAGCATTTAATAGCTCATAGAGTCCCCTAAACCTCTTAGCTTAAAAGCATTTCAAATTTAACTATTTTTGGCTTACAGTTTTTCCAAACTGTATCTAGGTTAGTAAAATACATATGGGAAATGGGGAAAATTTAAAAAACATATAAACCAGAATGTTGTAAACAATGTTTGACAAGGAAATGAAAGGTTTTATTAAAGCGTGAAAGGCTAATTGCATCAGGAAAAGTGCAAGTAAATATATTTAACATACCAAATATGCGTTGTTCTTTATACAGAGGGGGAAAACAAACCTTTTGGAGCTTTTGCTTCCTCAAAAGCAGATATGTGCATTTGCTATTGTTAGTAACTGGGTTTCTTGCCCCTGATTCCTATATAAAAGCAGGCTACTTTTGTAATGGGTCTTGGTACACAGCTTCCTTGACAGCATGCTACTGAATTTTCTCAGTTCCTTTATTCATCTAAATATATCAGATGTAAGAAGGGAGACCTTTGTATTGTTTGAATTTCATGTCAGCAAATATAGAACACAAAAAATAATAATTACTTAATAAAATCACCTATTACACATTTAGAAGCACCACACTTCCCTTAGTTCTCACACACATTCATCTTTCCTAAACTGAATCCCATCATTCCAAAACCATCCCAAGGTTTCATCTCACTACCAAGAACCTTCCTACAAGGTAGCTTGCTCCACCCACTACCACCCATGTAGAAATAGTTCTCACTACCTCATATCCATCAGATGACTGACTGAAAATCCCACCTCAGTAATGCTTACCCTGGCAATCCTATCTATTTAATCTATCCTTTTCACATTAGAATACATTAGGATATCCTTGGCACTTTTCTGGTGACCAGGAACATAATAAATGATCAAAAAATGTGTTAAACATATGGGTAGGAACTTACATTTGCCTGGTCTTGCCTTATGCTTTGGTTCACTTTGTTTTGTTAGTAGTTACCTTCTAAGGAAGAAAGGATCATTTTGATTATGGTTTTGAAGGCTAGAAAGTCCAACTTTGTATGGCCACATCTAGTAAAAAAAAAAAAGACTTCATCTAGCATTATAACTTGGTGAATGGCATTGCTTAGTGGGGCACAGCTGAGAGTTGAAACACCAAACACATACTTTGAGTCAAAATAATCCATTCACAGGAAATGAATCTGAATTGCTTCTGAATGTGAAGCCTTCACGGCTTTACCAGCAGGCCACACTCCTGCTTCCTTCCAATGCCTCTCAAGGAGCTCAGAGGACAACTTCCACCTCGTTGGAGTCAGGGCCTCTCCTTGTCCACTCCTTCATTTGTGAACTTCAGGGAAATTCTCCAATCTCTCCCCCTACTTGCTTTAGGCATTCTAGAATTAGAGAAGTTCACCACAGCATTTGACTTTTATGTGGGGTCTGGGGATCTGAAATCAGGTACTCAGAATTTTGTGGCTTTATCCACTGAGCACTCTCCCTAATGCAGAAAATATTTTTAAGAGAAAGTGTACATTTTCTTAGAACTCTTTTGACCCTAAATGAAAAATTCCAAGAGACTTATAATGAAGGTTTTCATTGCAATTAGGAAGAAAATATGGTTGATAATTTTTTATCATAATGTTTCATTTAGTAATTTATTATTAATTGTAAAATTCCCTGATAGTACCCCTAATGTTTATATTTATATTTTGCAACTTAAAGAAATTCAACTTCTTACAATGTAACACATTTACATGTTTTATTATTGTCTGTCTGTATCAAAACTTTAGTATATAAAGCACTTTCTTCTTAAGTATGAGGACCTGAGTTCAGCCTCCCACATCCTATTTCATTTTTGTCCATGGTGGTACACAGGTATAGGTAGTTTTAGGGAGGCAAAGGCAGGTTGATCCCTTCAGCTCACTGGCCAGCTATTGTAGACTACATGGGGAGCTCCAAGCCAATGAGGGAACCTGACTCAAAAAGAGGTGGACAGTGTTCCTGAGAATGGGACTTGAAGTTGTTCTTTGGCCTTCACATGCATGTGCACAGATGTGCACCAACACACACAGGAGCATATATATACACATGCATGAACACCACACACACACACACACACACACACATACACACACACACACACGCCTGCACACTTAGGAAAATCTTGTGTTTGCATTGGAATGCTTACCATTAAAAAAAATTGCCTTTAGTAATAAATATTGGGACTGTGAATAGGGACAGAATAAAAATAATTACATAAAAAGATACGCTATAGGATATGGGGAGTTTCAATCAGAAAGAAAAAGGAAAAGCATGGAAGTTTTAAGGAACTAGGCAGGAGCTGTGGAAGACAAGATTTGAGAGCTCTCAGAGCTCCAGTCAAAAGGGACTGAGGTCTGAATTTGAAACCTAGCTTTGTGACAGGGACTAATTAACTCTTTCTAATAATCATTTCCTTCTTTTTAAATCATACCTGAATTGTATCCAGCTGTCAAACAGATTATTTTTTTTCCTAAATTTTCCCATTCTGTAGGTTGTCTTTTCAACTTGGTGATTGTTTCATTTGGTATGCAGTTTCTTAACTTCACATCATCCCGTTTGTGTATTCTTGGGATGATTTCCTGTGCTGCTGAAGTACAGTTCAGAAATCCCTTGACGACATCTGTAGCTAGGAGTGGTTTCCCAGTGAATTGCAAAGTTTCAGTCTTATATCAAGATCATTGATTAATTTTAATATCATGGAGGGAGAACAATAAGGATCTATTCTCATTCAAATATATATATATATATATATATATATATATATATATATATATATATATGTGTGTGTGTGTGTGTGTGTGTGTGTGTGTGTGTGTGTGTGTGTGTGTGTGTTCATATTTTAATCTGACTGGAACTAATATCTAGAGTATGTAAAGAACCTCAAAAGGTAACCATGGGGAAAAAGAAGCCAAACCATCTGATCAATAGATAGGTCAATGAGCTGAATATACAGCTCTCAAAAGAGAAAATTAAAATGGCCATTAAAAACTTGAAAACGGTTCAATGCCTTCATTGAATAAAGACAATTAAAACTGCTTTGACATTTAGTTCACCCTATCAAAGTAGCTGTCATCATGAAAATAAATGCTGTAGAAGATCACGGAAATAAGAATGCCTATCACTGCTGAAAACTCAAACTTTTCACACATATGGAAATCAGTATGAAGGATCAACAAAAAAATTTGAAAATAGAATTACCATAAGGCTCACGTATAGCACTCCTGTTTATTTGCCAAAAGGATTCTGAGTCAGAATACCACAGGGACACTTGTACATCCATGTTTATGGCTGAAATATTAATGGCCACAAGAGAGTAAAGGTCCATCAGTACAAGAATGGGTTAAGTGTGGCACATATACACAAAGAGAGCTTATATAATCATAGAGGAAATGAAATTATGACATTTCTAGTAAAATGGATATATGTTAAGGAAAATAAGCAAGGTATAGAAAGACAAGTACAATGTTTTCTCTCATATACAAAACCTAGATTGAAATTATGTATATATTAAAAAAAAAAACAGAACAGATGAAGTAGTGTATCTGAGCCACTTTATGGCAAATGTGGCAAGAACATGTTCAACCTGAATTTCCAGGTAAAGAATTAATAGAAAGCCAAATGATATGTGAGTAAAATTATGGAAAGTTTTGAAACCTGAGAAACAGCACATGGAAAGATGGATTATCTGTGATGATGGGGTGGGTAGTTATACACAGAGTATGTGGTGCACCTCTCTGCCTTGTCATAAAAAAGTATAGTGAGGCTGGAGAGTATTCACTTAGCCTAGGACCCCTTCTGCAGCCTGTGTGGCAGATAGAAAATAACCCAATAAAAGTATTTTTCAGGGCTGGAGAGATGGCTTAGCGGTTAAGCGCTTGCCTGTGAAGCCCAAGGACCCCGGTTCGAGGCTCGGTTCCCCAGGTCCCACGTTAGCCAGATGCACAAGGGGGCGCACGCGTCTGGAGTTCGTTTGCAGTGGCTGGAGGCCCTGGCACGCCCATTCTCTCTCTCTCCCTCTATCTGTGTTTCTCTCTGTGTCTGTTGCTCTCAAATAAATAAATAAAAAATGAACAAAAAATATTAAAAAAAATTTTCAAAAATAAAATAAATAATAAAAATACACCACTTAAAGGTAAAATTTAGTAATCCCACCAGTCAGGAGACTGAAATAGGAGGATCACTGTAAGTTCAAGGATAGCCTGAAACTACATAGTAAATTCCAGGTCCAACTGGGTGAGAGTAAGACCCTACCTCAAAAACCAAACAAACAAAAAAGTTAATGAAATCAGTATGAATGAAAGAGCAAGACACAATATATACTGTCCATGATACATATTGATTTTATATACAGAAGAAGAGAGAAAATGGGAACATAAAGGAGGTGTGTGTGTTTGTGTGTGTATGTGTGTATGTGTGCATTTTAACCCTAGGGCAGAAAAGATGACTTGGCAGTTAGGTGTGCTTCCTGCATAAGCATGAGGGTCTGAGGTGGGCTCTGAGATCAAATCTCCAGATCCCAGATGGCATGGCCACACTTGCCTATATCCTCAGTCGCTCAGGGGAACAGAGACCCAAGAATCAAGAGAGTCCTTCAAGCTGTGAAAAAAATCAAAAGAGACTTGGGGTAAAAAAAGAAGACCAGGCAGAAGAGCAATGGAGCAGCACACCAGCGATTCCATTCAACGAGCTACAGTCAAGTGGCTCCTGCTTTACGTGGGCACCACAAGGGTACATGCACAAACACACACACACACACACACACACACACACACACACACACATGCATGCATGCACAAATGTGCACACATATGTAAGCATTAAAAATAAATAAGAGTTGGACTGGAAAGACAGTTTAGTGTTTAAGCACTTGCCTGTGAAGCCTAAGGACCCTGGTTCGAGGCTTGATTCCCCAGTACCCATCTTCATGTAAACCAGATGCACAAGGTGGCGCATGCTTCTGAAGTTTGTTTGCAGTGGCTGGAGGCCCTGATGTGCCCATTCTCTCTCTCTCTCTCTCTCTCTCTCTCTCTCTCTGTCTCTCTCTCTCTATCTCTATCTCTATCTCTATCTCTCACTCTCACATAAATAAACACAAAGAAAAAAAATTTAAATAAAATTTTAAAACACCACATAGTGTAGATTATGATGAATTAATTGTTCATTTTTCAGTTATAATTTAAAACAAAGAAACCAATGCCTTTGCTGTCATTATTTTCTTCCTAAACATAAATTCTACAGTGTAACATACTGTATGGTTTCATCATAACTTCTGATGTTGAAAAATAGTTTTGCTGACTCTATTCTCTTGCATTTCCTGGTACAAATTTAAATATGATCATTTGTCATTTCAAATCCAAACTCAAGACAAAACATTGTTTTTGTTCATATTAAATGAGTTATGATTTCCATCTGGCCATGCATAAGTAATGGTTTACAGTAAAGCAAGTGAGTGAAGTATGTGTAGAAAATAGAAGGAACAGTAAATATGCACAAGCTTTCAAAAATTCTCTGCATTTTATTTACATATTTTGCTTCTGCTATTTCCTTTCATTTTAATTTCTGAGGGCATTTTGGCATAATTTTTAAATAGCAACTAGCCATGGATACCTCTTTGACTCCCACTAACTAAAAGCTTAGGTAGCCTTTAACCTTTTAATTTTGTTTATTTATTTGAGAAAGAGAAGATGGAGAGAGAGAGAGAGAGAGAAAGAGAAAGAGAGAGAATGGATCTGAGAGGGTTGTCAGCCACTGCAAAGGAACTCCAGATGCATGCACCCACCTTGAGCATCTGGCTTACATGATCCTGAAGAATTAGATTGGGATACTTTGCAATTTCCCACAAATGCCTTAACTGCTAAGTCATCTCTCCAGGCCTAACTTATTTTTATTTAAAATGCCATATGAAGACACTGCACTGTCGGATCCCTCATGAATCTCTTCTTCCTTTGCCTCCCACTTCAAAAAAGAAAGGAAGGAAGAAAGGAAGAAAGGAAGAAAGGAAGGAAGGAAGGAAGGAAGGAAGGAAGGAAGGAAGGAAGAAAGGAAGGGAGGAAAGGGAAGGCAGAGAAAGAAAAAGTTAAAGGAAAGGAAAAGAAAGAAAACACACTCAGGCTGAGAAGATACAGTAAGGTTTATATGATTAATATTAGTTACTTATAATGAATTAATTCGCAAGTACAAGATAAATTGACAGGTTAGCATGCACAGATGAAATGTCACTAAATTAAAATTCAGTAATAATAGATGTGATAGTCATAAATTTCTCTAACTCTGCATTTCTTAAACTTTTCAAGTTTAACAAACTAATTTAAATTATAAACCATATAGAAAGTTAGTTATTTTCATAAGCTAATAGCTATTTGACCTAAGTTTCCTTGAATGACAAATAGTAGCCCATTAAGAGAAACCAAAACTCAGAAAATTAGAGGAATTCACCTAACATTCTCCAGCTAGTGGATAACAAAACAAGGATTCAAGTCATCCTATTTCTGTAAGAAACAACAAACTATGAAGAAAATATAATTCCAATCTCAGAAATCAGGAAAAATATCTCTAAGAATTCCATTATATGAAAACATTTAAAGTTTTAGTACTTGTGAATTTCTCCATATATCAAATAGTCAGCTAAAACTCTCTCTATATATAACAAACACAGGAACATGTGCATATATACATATGTATGTATATGTATGTCTATACTCATATGAAATACAAATATCAGAAAATCAGAAAAAATAAATTACTAAAATTCAAAGCTCAAATTTATATATATTTTTAAAAATATGCTCTTACATTTTCATCAACATAAAATTTCACAATGGAACATGAGTAAGTTTTAATAATACTATTCATTTTGGCAATAATGGCTATACACATAAAGGTGCCTAGGATTTTCAAGTGTCTTAAGATGGTTTTCACATCGATTACTAAACCTATATAGCTCAGGTCCTGTAAATATAACAGTATTTGACTTGATGCACAACACTAAATGATGACTGGAATTGATAACTCTCCCTGAAACAGCTTGGAAAAGCATCTGGGCTACTAGGAATAAAAAGGGAAGAGAGGAAAAGTACTTGCAAGAGCAATCATCTGAAATACACTCTTAGGTTTAGTAGGGAATCAATATAAAGCTAGAAATTAAAGTCTATAAAAGGAAAATATTTTTAATGTGATTATTTTAAAAAATGTGTGCTATCAGTGGGTGTATGCACATGTGTGTACAGACGTGGATGTGGGGAGGTCGAAGGAAAACAATGCATGGATTGTCCCTCTCCTATCATTCTTGTTTTCTTAGAATGGAGTCTCTCACTGAACCCAGAACTGCTGCCTTTGTCAGAGAAGAAGACAAGCAAGACTTGGCAAGTCTCTGCTTTCCACTTCTACAGAACAGGCCTGTGTGACCATGCCCAGGTATTTACATTGGGAAATCTAACTTAGGTGTTCTCAAGCCCTATAAGTTATCACACTGGCATGCCTAGTGCTTTTTTCCTCGGAGCCATCTCTCCAGACCCAGGAAGATACTTTTATAGGTGTGTTGTTTAAGTCCCTGAATACACAATTACATAGATAGACAGATTACATAGATAGATAGATAGATAGATAGATAGATAGATAGATAGATAGATAGATAGAAAGAAAATGTTCTCATACAATGAAAACATGCCTATAGAATATTCTCTCCTTAAGTAACAGAGTGATAAAAGAGCTAACCAGGCTGAGTATGGTGGTGGATGACAACAATCCGCCACTTCAGAGGTAGAGGAATATGACGGTTTGATTCCAGTGTCCCCCATAAACTTCGATGTTCTGAATGCTAGGTTCCCAGCTGATGGAGACTTTGGAATTAAAGCCTCCTGGACACAGTGTATTATTGGGGAGGGCTTATGGGTATTATAACCAGTATCCTCTTGCCATGTTTGGCAAACTCTTCTGTTCCTATTGTCTACTTTATATTGGCCATGAGGGGATGTCCACCCTCTGCTCATGCCATCGTTTTTTCCCTGCCATCATGGAGCCTCCCTTCGAGCCTGTAAGCCAAAATAAACCTCTTTTCCCACACGCTACTCTTGGTTGGGTGATTTCTGCCAGCAATGCAAACCGGTTTGGTACTGAGGAGTGGTGTCATTTGATGCTAGACACCTGACTGTATGGCTTTGGCATTTTGGAGCTGAATTTCAAAAGGGATGTGGAAGGATTTGAAACCTTGGCCTAAATGATGCCTTACAGTGCTATAAGTATAGCTTGATGGACTATTATGGTCAGAGTTGAAAGACCTGAATGCAGTAAGAACTATGGACTGTGAGGGTTGGCTTATGAGGGTGAAATTTTTCCTGGACTGGGCAAGAAGCACTTTGTGTGAGAGGCTTGCTGTTATGCCTGCATTCTGAGAAGTTGTGCAGGGTTGCTTTGCGTAAAAACAGACTGGTGTGAGCAAAGGGTATGGAACAGAAAATATGAAATCTTTGGGTGAACTGCTGCCTGTTCAGCTGCAATTGATAGATTATAACCTTTGATATTGGGCCAGCTGACCTGTACCGGGGCAACGGGAAGAATGTAGACTCTTTTGAAGGGGCCTGAATGCTTAAGCAGTGTCCTGTTCTTCAAAGTCTGCTTTACTCCACTCTTGAATTAATAAATTGGTAGCCTACCTGGTATTGTGGAGTATAAGAAATTCAGGAAAGAGAGGGTAATTGGGATTGCAATGCCGTCTTGTGTTTTGGAAATGGCCATGGGCAGTGTGAAGCAGGTTTGCTGGATGCCTGTATGGAGACCTGATGGAGCCATGTGAATGAACCATAGGTTGCAGTAGAGACCAAGTGGAAATGCCAGGGCTACAAGATGGCTTCTAAGGAATGCTGTAGGCCCTGGATGAAGTTTTGCAGGACTTTCAGTAGCCTAGCTGGAAAGGTGAAATTGGAAATCTAGAGATTTGGTGCTGGTTATAAGTATGGGATGTAGAGACTTTTCTCTGACTACATTGGAACTACAGAATTTGATGTTTGCCCTGTTTAAATCTTGTATTGATTGAATAGTTCATTGCTATGCCCAGTGCCATCTTTTGCAGGATGAATGTTTATTCTGTGCCATTATGGGTTTGGGGGCATTTTTTTGGTGTTATGACACAGTTAAAGGACCTTGAACATCACTAGGATGGATAAACACTATAGGGATTTTAAAAGTTGTACTGAATGCATTGCATTTTACATCATGGATGGTTATCAGTTTATGGGGGCCAGGGGGAGAATGTGGTGGTTCAATTCAGATATCCCCCATAAACTTAGGTGTTCTGAATGCTAGTCTCCCAGCTGATGGATATTTGGGAATTAAAGCCTCCTGAAGGCAGTGTATTGTTTTGGGAGGGCTTATGTGTATTATGGCCAGTGTCTCCTTGCATTGTTTGGCACACTCTCTTGTTCCTGTTGTCCACCTTCTGTTCATGTCATCATTTTCTTCTGCCATCAGGGAGCTTATCCTAGATCCTGTAAGCCAAATTAAACCTCTTTTCCCACAGGCTTCTCTTAGTCGGGTGATTCCTGCCATCACTGCAAACCTGACTGTAACAAGGCAGAAGGAACAGGAGTTAAAATCTTAGCTGCATAGTGATGTAGAGGCTAGCCTGGGCTGTGTAGTGATGTAGAGGCTTGCCTGGGCTGTGTAAGGCTTTGTCCCACAACAAACAAAACATAAAATAAAGTGCAATAACAACAACCAAGATGTAACCAAGATTTGAAATGAGTTCTGTCTGGGCCCAAAATATAAGCTTATACTGATATAATACCCTATAAAAATGTGACCCACATAGTTTATGCAAATAGCTCAAATCTTCCAGCAAAGCCAGAGCTATAGAAAGTACAAAATGGATATAGTCTCTGATTCAGAATTCTGACCTAGAAACATTTCACATATATTTTTCTTCCAAATAGTATAAGCTATTTGAGGGGAAAATGCAAATGCTCAAAGATGCAGACATAAGGACAAAAATCATTTAGGGTAATAAATAATGGTTCTTAGTCTAAGATCCATGTAGTCATATGAAATTTAGGATATAAAAGAATTATTAATATTACATAAAATTGTATTAATAAAATCCCACATCATGTCAATTAAATTCATAATATTATGCAAATGAAATATGGTTCTTCAATTTTTAAGGACTGATGATATAAAAGAACTAACTTATACACAAGGAAATGATAGCATAGAGAACTTGGTTAATATGGGGTCCACACAGCAGATGCTATAATCTGAATACGAAATGTGTACTATTCATGTTAAAGATTTGCTCTCTCTTTGCCGGATGTGGTGGCGCACACCTTTAATCCCAGCACTCGGGAGGCAGAAGTAGGAGGATCACTGTGAGTTCGAGGCCACCCTGAGACTCCATAGTGAATTCTAGGTCAGTCTGGACTAGAGTGAAACCCTACCTCAAAAAAACAAAACAATTCCCATGACATCACTATTTAGGGATGGTTGTAGACCTACTATATTCTATGATATAGAAATACTATTTCATAGATTTTTCCCAAACTTTAGAATACTCAGACTTAAGAGGCTAAATAAGTTACTTCTCATCAACCAACTAGTAATGAGAGATGTATGAATTCGATACCATATTACCAAATGCCAAGGCGAGTTATACTTCTTATACTGTCAGGTTATTTTCTATGTCATTCTGACAGCAACAACACCTAGAAAATGAATATATTTTCCATACTGATTTAAAAATTAGAGAGAAAGGAAAATATATAGACATAAAATAGAGGGAAGAGAGACAAGGAAAACTGGAAGAAAGGAAGGAGAGAGGGAAATGTGAGAGAAGGACAATAGGGAAATAATTACTTTATATTATTATAAACAACAAAAATGTACCACAGCAAATCTATGATCAGAGAAGATTAAATTGACTGTCTGAGAATAACAAGAACTTAATAAGCCAATGAGGAGTGTGTCCAGCAGGAGGCAGCTGGCCCACACTCATTAGATGACAAAATCATGGTTTAGTTCTATGAGTGTCTAGTATCAAGTTAAGCAAAACCACAGCCTTAGACTATTTCACCTAATCCAGTTGGTCATCATGCTTGTTATGATTCTGGACTTATTTGCTACAATTTATAGTAAGTAAAATATATAATGTTTTATGATTACAAATGCAAATATTATGTCTCTAGGCCCAAGCTAGCTAACAGATTTTGACAGTTTCACTGTTGAGAAAGCTACCTCTTCTCTCTACTCCTCCCAGTAGGTGTGCCCAGAACCAGAATGCTCCTTAAATATTGTTCAGGAAATTGACTAAGCTTTACTGTCCCAGGGCTGGGATGGGGATGCGACCTCTTTCCAGGAATTACCCTTGGCCCTGTGTGGGGAATGGTAATCCAAACCTTGGTTTCCTCAGAGTTTCTGTAGTCACTGTACTCCAAAGAACTGCAGAACGTGTCCATAAAATCCAGACCAGAAAAGGGTTGTCTCCCTCTATCACAGAAGCCTGAGTCACCTTGAGCCCTTCCCTGGCAGTGCACTTCTCCCCTCCCATTCCTGAAAGCCCTTAAAACTCTCCTTCCACCCCTTAGTCAGGATCTGGAGGCTTGCCTCTTCTTGATTCAGATCCCACCAGTCTTTATTTATCCAAAGATTCCTTTCTCTTTGTTCTGGATCTTGCTGGTTTCTTATGACATTAAATAGAACCGCAGGTCCAAGAAATTCTCTGTCTTACGGCACTCTATTGAAAACCCCAAGTGTGATACTTACAATATGAAAAAGAGAAAATGTTAAAAAGCTGTTTTCAGAACTTACTCAAAATTGAACTGGATTTGAAGGCTCTAGGTGAGACAAACATCAGAAAGCCTCAACGTATCAAAATTCCAGTCAGCTCAAACATTCCAAAGAGTAATTAATACTTAAGAACATTAAGAATCATTAGGAACTATATGAATAATCTCATTAATTCACTTTGTCCTTTATTTATTAAGTATAAAGAACTTGTTTCTCTTGGCATGGTAAAGGAGTTCTTGCTTGCATATAATCAACATCACTAAGATCCTGAAAAAGCCTATGTCTGCAAAAGATTACCTGGAAATAGCAACAGAATGTTCGTTTTCACCAGGTACCTTATTACAATTTTAATGTGATCCATTCTCCATATTTCACTGCATATAAATTTTTTGTGAACTTCAGGATATATCAATATCTCCTCTCATTTTGAATGAAATTGGACTTTAGGTTGTCACATTCACTTATCTCATGCAAGGCTTTCTAAACTTGATAGGATAAATGACAAATATTGAATGCATAACAGACATATTATTTTTCTGTATTCATCCATATCTGTTGTAGGAAAAACTATTAAGATATTATTGGCTTCATTCCTGCCTTGATCTACAGTGAATAAACTGCCACTCAACCATTCTGTCTTCAGGGAAATATTAAAAGGAAAATAATTCCTTTTCATTTACTTTTCATTTTTCACTCTCAGATGTTCTGGAGAAGGGAAAGTACTTCCTTCAATAAAACTCTGAATTATGGGTCTGGATTATGTACATCATAGTTTACTACAATTTCTGTTGCAGAAGAGAATGAATAGGGGAGCTGAGGAAACTTTTTGTAAAAATGAGGACCTGAGTTAAATTTACAGGATCCATGTAAAAATGCTGGGCATGATGTCTTGTCCTTGTAATTCCAGAGCTGGAGAGGCTAAGACACATAAATAGCTGGGGCTTGCTAGCCAGCCAGTTTTAGTCAACACGATGAGCTCAAGGCCAACGACAGAACCCCATCTCAAAGAGAAGGTGGTATATTTGTGGATAGTGTTGCTGAGGAACAATGCCTGAGGCTATCCTCTGGCCTCTGTGCACACGCATGAGTGCACGCACACACACACACACACACACACACACACACAGTGAAATAGAAAAAAAGAAGAAGAAAAGAATAAATAATACAAAATCAGACACTACACCCTAATATATTCCCTTTCAGTTCAAGACATGCTGTAGCTCTTAAATCTTTGCCCCATGACAGCAGAGTTGTCCCAAAGTATTTCACCCGGAATCTTTCTATTCTGGCTACAATTACAGTAGTATATTTGAAATCTGTCTTATTCACCAGCCCTAATCTAACCACCCTCATACTGTAATCCCTTAAGAAAAATTAATATTCCCATAGTACTTAACATAGCCTGATAGACTACTATTTAAATTATTTATGTACCTGATTTCTTTAGTGAGTAGACAATGGGTCCCAAGCAATCTAAAATGAGGATATATTTATTTGTGTGACCTCCCACTTATAAAGTGAATATATTAAATCTATCAGATCTGTAAGATGATGTGTTTTCAATTCTAGCTCAGGCAAGGCAATATGGCTAAAATAGTAAAACCAGGTTCTTTGAAGATTTTTACTAACACTTAAACTTAGAACATCTGTAGCCATACATACACACATTTGAATGTGAACATGTTTGCACACATATCACACATGCTTAAGCATCCAGAGCATTTACATTTTTTAACAATTGTTGTTCAACCTCTACTTCTTGATGAAAAATCACTTTCCTTCAGTAAAAATAAGTAAATTTGCAAACCTTCTAGGAACACTAGTGTTATAGCACCAAGCAGAGAACAGAATCCATGTTACTGTTCAACACTGAAGGCACATCCTTAAAACACAAGGAAACTTGTCTGAGCTGTCCTGTAAGGTCTAGAGTGTATTACCTACATTCCTTATTCCTGACGACTAAGCTACATTTTTTCTTTAAAGGCATGGGCCAATATGCCCTAAATGACTTTTTTAAGGGTGACAGACAGAGAGGCAGATAGACAGACAGAGAGAGAGAGAGAGAGAGAGAGAGAGAGAGAGAGAGAGAGAGAGAATGGGTGCACCAGGGCCTCCAGCCACTGCAAACAAAATCCAGACACGTGTGTTTTGCATCTGGCTAATGTAGGACCTGGGGAACGAAGCCTTAAACTGGGGCCCTTGGCTTCACAGGCAAGCGCTTAACCATTAAACTACTTTTGATGCTAGCTTTGCTCTCCTTGCTCTTATATGCCTGGTTCAGGCCCAGAGTACTTGTGAGGAGAGTGCCTACTACAGGCACTACTGAGAACTGTGCTCACTTTTCTTTTACATAGGCTGGTTCACTGGTTAGCTAGAACCCTGGGGAACAAAGCTTTCTGTTCCCATCAATCAATGCCACAGAATAATCCCAAACAATCACATGAAATAATACAGCATGGTTTAAGTGAAAGGGCACAGTTGCCAAGGGTCTGGGTTGAAGCAACATACATTACTTACCTATTTAATTGAATATGGACTGGTAACTTAGCCTGGCTAGACACTAGATCCTCTAGATCCTTTATTAATGTAGAATGAGTGTATATTTAATATTATATAAGCCCATTTTGAAGTATCCCTCATTATAAAATTTCTAAACTATGATCATAATGTTAATTCTGCCTATCCAGGAGCATGGGAGGTCTTTGCATTTTCTCAAGTCCTCCTCAATTTCTTTTTGGAGTGTTTTCATTGTGTAGATCACTTCCTTGGTAAATGTTATTGCAAGGTACTTTATTCTATTTTTTTGCTGCTATTGAAAAATGGGACAATGTCATTAATTTCTTTCTCTGTATCTTTGTCATTTGCATATAGAAAAGCTACTGATTTTTGTGCATTGATTTTGTGTCCTGCTACTTTGCTGAATGAGTTAATCAACGTCAAGAGTTCTAGGATGGAGATTCTTAGGTCTCTTATGTATAGAATCATGTTGTCTGTGAATAGAGCTAACTTAACTTCTTCCCTTTCAAATTGCAAATTATTTCTTTGGCCTGTCGTATTGCTTGAGCTAGGGCATCCAGTACTATATTGAAGGGCAGAGGTGAAAGTGGACACCCCTGTCTGGTTCCTGTTCTCAAAAGGAATTCCTCCAGTCTCCCTCCATTTCGTATTATTTGGGCTTTAGGAGCTTTATATATACACTTTATTTTGTTAAGACGTAAACAGAAAAAAAAAAGATATAAACTGACAATGCCAATTCTTTCCAATGTTTTGATCATGAAGTGATGCTGTATTTTCTTAAAGAACTTTTCTGCATCTATCAAAATTATTATGTGGTTTTTGTGTTTAATCTTGTTTATGTGGTATATTACATTGACAGATTGACCACCCCTGTGTTCCTGGGCTGAATCCCACTTGATCAAGATGGATAATGCTTTTGATGTGTGGTTGGATTCTGTTTGCAAGGATTTTGTTCAGAAATTATTATATGAAATCTAGTAATATTAGTCCTATACCTTAAAGCTTACAAACAAGTACTTTGCCATTGCTGTGTTCCTCCACTGTGAGGAGCTCATGCTGTCCCTTGGGGCTAGCTCCCACAGTGCATGGTAGCTTTCCATTTGATCGGGCCTCTTCCTGCCACCCACAGCTTATGATATGACAGAGAATAAATCGATGGCTCAATGTTGGTACGGTTTTGAAAGGAACATTCTTTTTTTTTTAAATTTTTATTTATTTATTTGAGAGCGACAGAGACAGAGAGAAAGACAGATAGAGGGAGAGAGAGAGAATGGGCGCACCAGAGCTTCCAGCCTCTGCAAACGAACTCCAGACGCGTGTGCCCCCTTGTGCATCTGGCTAACGTGGGACCTGGGGAACCGAGCCTCGAACCGGGGTCCTTAGGCTTCACAGGCAAGTGCTTAACCGCTAAGCCATCTCTCCAGCCCGAAGGGAACATTCTTTAGGTCATGGGTAACAGAAGGTTTTCTGGATACGTCTACCTATTTTTGGATATCTCAGGGTCTCATTTACCACTAAGCAATCACCAGTTAACTTTTGTTCTACAGCTAGATTCAGACAAATAGTTTCTTCTCTATGTGGTTAAGAACCCAGAGAGAACTAATAGCATTCCCAGGGTAATTCAAAGACTGGGGTATGCCTTTTGAGGTTTTCAATAGAAAAGTTTCCCCTAGGTGCTAGGAAGATAGCTCAGTGTTTTAGGGAACTTGCTTGCAAAGTCTGCCAGTCTAGATTCAATCCCTCAGCCACCCATGTAAAGGTGGACAGGCATTCATTTCTCATGGAAAGAATTTTGACATGTATACACACACACACATACACACACACACAAATATATATTTAAAAAGAAAAGCTTATTCAATGGATAAAATTTATTTGATTAAAACCAGTTATATGGTCTCATTAAAACTTTGAGTGTGAGCCAGGCATGGTGGCACATGCCTTTAATCCCAGCACTCAGGAGGCAGAGGTAGGAGGATCACCATAAGTTCAATGCCATCCTAAGACTACATAATGAATTCCAGATTAGCCTGAACTAGAGTGAGAACCTGCCTCAGAAAACAAAACAACAACAACAACAACAACAAAAATGAGTATGAATCCATAAACTGGTGTTGAAGATAACCAGGTGCTACCTGGTTATTTTCACCTTGATATAACCAATTGACTCACAGCCTGCTTTAAAGACCATACCATTTGACCTCGTGACCTTTGTTTTCTCTCTTAAAATGAAAGATCTAATATATTTGTATTTATGGACAGTCTTTGGAGGTTTGAATGTAAATGTTTGTCTCCTTTAGTCTGATGTATTTTTTTTTTTCATTAAGATTAAGCTTCCTACTTAAGTTTCCAGCAGTCTGCTGGAAGAGTCATGCCACAGGGGGGTGGATCTTGTAATTCAGACCTGCAAAGGTATATTAAGAGAAATTTGAGTTCTAGCTGTTTGTGCTTCCTGGCTGTTTCTTGTTTTCTCTCTTTCTCTCTCTCTGTCTGTCTGTCTTTCTCTCTGTCTGTCTGTCTTTCTCTCTCTCTGCCTCTCTCTCTCTCTCTCTCTCTCTCTCTCTTTCTCTTTCCTCTATGGATCTAGGGAAATATGTTAGTTTCTTCTACCATGATGTAGTTTCCCCAGGAATCTCTAAGCCTGAAGTAAACACTTTTCACCCATAAGCTGCTTCTGGTAGGATGCTTCTGTTAACAATGAGAAGGTAACTGAAACAAGGTCCTTCTTGTAATATATTGTGATTTATAACAGAGCACAGAATTGCTGAAAGTGAAATAATCAAGTCTAGTTGGAGGAGTGGGTACAAAGCTCAGTAGCTGAGATCTTGCCTAGAGTTGACTATGCCTTTATTTTGGTCATCATCATACACTCACAGAAAATATCCAATTGGAAGGATAAGAATTAAATATAATTGTGTAAGGAAAAAAGATACTGTGTTTAAAAACACAAACAATTGTACCATTGACATCCCTGAGAGTCAAGGTTCAAAAGAAAACCACCTATTTGTACACCATTATCTAGGGACTGGGAAGATGGTGGAGTTGGTAAAGCATTTGCACTACAAGAAAGAGGGGCCTGTACTCAGAACTAACACCCAGTATCCATGTAAATGCTAGGTGGGTGGCATGGCCCACTTGAAATTAAAGTGCTCTGAAGCCTGAGAGAGTGGATGCCCAGAGCAAGTTGGCTCACAAGACCAGCCAAACTGATTTAAATGAGGGACTCTAGACCCTACAATAGCAAATGAGATGGAAAGCAATCAAGGAAGACATCTGATGTCAGTCTTTGGTCTCCATATGTACACATACACACATACACACACACACACACACACACACACACACACACACAGACACAAAGTGTGGCTATACATATGCAAGCATGCATAAATACACATGCAAAACTATGTATATGACATATATTCACATAAGTGATAAATATAAAATCAAACTTACTATATATACACATATATGTATAGCATGAGAGTATTAGTATCAGCATAGGTGTGTTGGAATCACATATGCAATGCACAACTTTCATTGTCATTAAGTGTGTGGCTAGGGAATTGAACCCAGGCTGGCAGACTTTGCAAGCAAATGTTTTAACCATTGAGCAACAACCAAGCTCCAGATCCATAGTTTTCATGTAATATCTTTTTTCATTTTTGTAATATCACATCCAGAGGTCCAGCCTACAGTGAGCCTAATATTAGGCTCCTAAAATCTGTGATCTACTCTCAGATTTTTCTTGTTTTGAAAACCTTCAGTTTTGAGAAATACTAAGGTATTTTGTAGCATCACTCCACTGGTAATTGTCTCATTTTTACACTGGGTTTATGCATTTTGAGGAGGAAGACCACAGAAGGAAGTGCAATTTTCATCACACAGTGTGAAGGGTACATGCTGTTAAAATGGGTTATCTACTTCCGTGGTACTGAAATCACCTGGTTGGAATGCTTGTTGTGTTCCTCAGATATTAGGCTACTTCTTTCCACAACCCCATACTGTTTACATTGAGTGTATAGAGCAGAATACTGAGGTGGAAATGCTTAGGGAGAGAGGATGCAGGAGAGGAGGGAATGGCAGGAAGGTTGAGCAAAACTTACAATGATATGACTAAGCCACATGAAAACCTACTTCTTTACTAGCTAATAATACATATGCTGAAAAACACTTTGGGTAGAAGTATCTGGTGGACAGATTATCCAATATTGTGTCCAAAAGCCATAGATTGTTATTAGAAAAATTTCAGTGCTGGGGTGGGATATCTTCCTGGGAGGCCCCGATTTCCCTAAAACATGACAGTCTATTGCAAGGTGGAAAACTCTACTGCTGAAGACTTTATGTGCTTGGACTTCAGGTCACTGAAAAATCAAGCTGGGGCTGAGCCAGAAGCCTCCTCCTGATTAGCTAGCTGTAAGAGTGCTGGAAAAAAATAATATGGCATGCAGCCTTTGGGAGGAGAAAAGGAATCAACAGTTTTAGCAGTAGCTGACCACAGAAGTTTTATGGCTGGCCAGCCAAGCCAAATGTACCAACTGCTGCAGTGGGGCATGCCTGTCATGGGGAAAACCAACTGCTTTCTGACTGGATTTGAGGCTGCCTAGTCAAATGCCTATGGCTGAGGTGGTCATAATAAGTCCTAGAGAGGAAACTGCTACTGCTGACTGGCTAAATGGATATATTATGGTTACCAAACTACCTTCTAAAGATTTATGTTTATGTCCATATATTAACTTTTGGTTAGAGAAACTTTTCTATTCAGATGGTGGTGACCAGTGAAGTGACTCAAACCTGGTTAAAGTGATGAGAATGAGAAGTGAAAGTGGAGTGCTCAGCGCTGAGACATCTCTATCACACCCTCCAAGGCTCAGGGACCATTGTGAAAGAGGTGGCAGAAAGAATGTAAGAGCCAAAGGAAGGGGAGGACTGCTTATAATGCTGTTATCTAGGCAGAAATGACCTCCTTGTTATTCATGACTTCACAGTGGCTGACACAACCTACATAATTATAGGGGAAAATGATGCTATCAAAATAGAAGAGAGTCTAGCTGTGAAGAAAAGAAGGGATTCAGTTGGGGGTGGCAGTTGGGAGAGGGAAAGGAGAGTGGTGGGAGGGAGGTATGATCAAGGTATATTGTCTATATTTATGTGAGTTATCAATAAAACGTTAAAAATAAGAAAATGTATTATTTAACCATTGTTTTATCTCACATTCTCCCTGAGTCTCAAAGAGAAAGAATCATTTTCTCTCTGGAAACTAACAAATTCTCTAGTATGAACCAGGGGAGTGAAACCAAGACTTTCAGTTTAACAATCCATATGATTTAATGAGCGAGGGTGTTCTGCTTGAAGGAAGTGGATGGCTCTGGAGCCCCTCCATTACCAATTTCTTCACATGCTGCACTCTTTTATGTAATGCAGCTTCAGCAAGCTTGAGGTGTGCTCCAAAACTTCATCCGTGCAAAATCTGGGCAAGGAGAAGAGTCAGGGCTGCCATGCACCGCAAATGGAAGGGGAGGTAAGAAAAACATTGACAGCTGTTGGCTTCCCTCTTTTAAAGGTGCTGAGTATACATTATCATACTTAATTTTCCTCACTCGATTACCATGTGAGGTAGGCAGATCTGGCCCTGTTGTTTAGAAGAGCAGTGAAAAATCTCAGCCAATACCATATGGTAAATGTCAGAAATGGAATTTCAACTGAGGTGCTCAGAATTCCAAACATGCTTTTGCAGCACCTAGAGACATTCTAAGCAAAGGTCCAACATTAATAACATATTTGTCTTTTCATCACTACGTAAACTGCAGAGCATGCTCACTTCTGAAAAACATTTCTAAGCTGCGATATTTTTTCCTATAACTGGAGCAACCATATCAGTCTAGCCTGGGAGTGTAGGCTATGGCAGAAAATAAGGAGAACGTACTATAATTATTAAAGATTAGTGGAGGTTAGCCATTTCAGCAATAACACTCATGTGTAGAAGAAAAAATCAAGACAAAAGACAGTGACGATAATTCTTTTTCAACCGGAAAGTTCTACGGGCTCCTACAGGGTTTCCGTACCAGTGACTTTACGCAGCACAGACACAGAACGCTAAGCAGCAGTCATGCAAGCTCAAGCTTCTACTCTATCCAGTTTTGATTAATGGCACATACTCTTTTCTGAGCTCACTCACAGCATGACATCTTATGTTAAAGTAACACACCCAGCACGTACTTATGCAGCCCCTACTAGATGCCAAGTACTACGCTGAAAACCATCATAATCATCTTGTCATTTAATTCTCTAACATCTCCCTTGATAGTTACTATAAACCCCAGTAAGCAGAAAAATGAATCAAGACTTAATGAGTTTAGGTGATTTCTGCTGGCAGTTGGATTGGTACTAGAGTCCAGGATATTCCACCAGTCATGCTCTCTATCTAATGCCCTCCATCTTGGTGATAGAGGAAGATGGGCATTTGGCTCGAATCCCCTAATTTCACCAACTAAGTTACATATTATACTTACCTCTATACAATATTATTAGTCCATAATGAAGGCTTTTAATGTTTATTTATTTATTTATTTATTAGAGAAAGGAGGGGGACAAATAAAGAGAATGGGCATGCCAGGGCCTCAAGCCACTGCAAATGAACTCCAGATACAATACCACCTATGCATCTGGCTTACGTGGGCACTGGAGATTCAAATCTGTCTCCTTAGGCTTTGAAAGCAAATGCTTTAACTGCTAAGCCATCTTGCCGGTCCCATAATAAAGTTTTTAATGGATAAAATTTAATAGCATCTTGAAGTTAATGAAGAGAAATGAGGTTTAAGCATATTCTATGAAATAAATGACATTCAATGAAACATTGAAAATAAACAAGTAAAAGATGCTAAAGTTCTTCATAAATTTTCTGCTTTGCTAAAAGTCATAAGCAGAAATAAAATGTGAAGGAAGGATGTAAAAATAAAATTTCATCAACAACAAGATCACCCATCACCTGCCTGGGCCTCCTTAGAAGCTGCCCATGACCAGGGGTCTTGTTCTCAGTTCACTAGACTGCAATGCTTTACAGGGAAACTGCTACTTTAATCTTATTTTCCTGCTTCCTTGGTTCTCATGGACACTTCCATAAGTTGGGTTTCTTGATAACAAAACTATGAGGACAGCTATTGCTTTGGTTACTTAAACTGGAGAGGACAACTATCTACGAAACTGCTGTTTTGAACAATTATCAAATAAAGACAATTTGTACCAAAATGAAACAAGCTTTTACCATCATGTTTGAATGAGGGTAACAGGGTGTAGATGTGGTCTCAGAAGCTAAGAAATGAAAGCTTTAGAAATGGAGAGAACTGAGCATGACTTAAGGGTCTATACCAAATAAACACTGCTTACTTGCTTGCGTTTCAATTTCTTTACTTAAAATAGGTGTTAATGTATCTTATGACAATTGCATTTAGCATTTACTTAAGTTTAAATTGATCCAAGTGATAGTACTTCTGTTTTCAAGTTGAACTGGACCCAAACACGGAAAGTGATGAGGCTTACTCATATCACCATTTAGCACAAAGATCTCAAAATCATAATAATAGAAAATATTTGTGATCTATTCCAATACATTATGGCTAACAAAATTATACAAAAATATCATAAAAATGATACTTTTTACTTTCTTCAACTTTTTCTCACAGAGAGCAGGAATACAGACCTCAACCACCACAAATTATGCACCTGAGTTTCCTGCATTTGAAAAAATTACAAAGGTCAGCAAATAGGGAGGGCAATGGATAAACCTCACCTTCAGAAACCACCTTATTTATCATGGTATCTGCCCTGCCAGGTGTGTGCATGTGTGTGTGTGTGTGTGTGTGTGTGTGTGTGTGTGTGTGTGTGTATACATACTATGGTTCAAGTTTTTAATGAAATACTTTTAATTGCTGACCATATAATTGAAAATAACAGATTGAATAATTTGGCCAATAAGCCTAAAATATATAGATCCAGTCTTGTAATGTAGAAATGGGCCCTAATACTGTGTAAATTATGTTGTGTGCCTTGGCCCAGTCTCTCATCATAGATGACCCACTACCCAGGCGCTACATGTTCAAAAGTTAGTATCTCCACCAAAAGGTCAGAAAATGAGTTCTATAGTACTAATGTATAAATCTTCCACTAGGAAAGTTTCACTTCTTTCTTCCTGATGCCTTCCTTGAGCCAGAAATCTATTAAATATTATCAGGAGAAACTGAAAGTTAAGTATAGCAAGGATGAAATACAGAAAATCTTGCTTAAGTTACATACGTCTTATTTGTCTCTACACATGTTACAATGTAGAGATGTACACATGCATGGGGTAGTGAAATGTGGGAAATAGTATATTTTTGAAGAAATATCTTCCATTTGTGTTGCTAACTACAATAGAGAATTTTTATTATGTTTGAGTGATATTGTATGACTGGTTTTGCATTGGTTGCTGCCAAAAACGTGTGGGCTCAGTAGCTTAGATGGGCACTAACATAGGGTGGACATTGCTGAGGACAGCAGCAAAGGGTCACATGGAAAGGAATGGTCTAAGTAATTAAGGTATCAACCAGAGTGAAAATATGAAGCAGAGATAAATATACATTGTAGAGTCCACAGATTCATGAAGGCCATCTGCAACCTCAGTATTCAAACATTCATACTTAACAGAGCATCCTCTTGACTTGCAAAGATGGCTATGATAAATTTCTGTCATTGTTTTACTCAATTTATAAAAGATGGTACACAGGACGGAATTTTTACTTAAGAATATTCCTGAGCTTGAGAGCTTGCCCAGTGGTTACAGGTGTTTGCTTATAAAGCCTGATGACCCAGATTTGATTCTTCAGTACTACATAAAGCTAGATGCACAAATGGGTGGGCACAAGCATCTGGAATTCATTTGCCCTGGCACACCCATAGTCTCTCTCTCTCTCTCTTCTCTCATCTTTTAAATAAATAAATATTTTTTTTAATGTTCCTCAACCAAACAGTGAGAAAAAGAGTGAAGGAGTGAAATAAAGCAGTTTTGAAAACTTCTAGAGAAGGTAGAAAACTATACCTGAAGCCAAAACTATAATTACCTCTGAGAGTGGAACTAGAGGGCCAGGTTTCCTTTCAGGAATTTGATACCTGCATCTTGAATCCTGCACATATCATGGTTTACAGCACAGAGACTATGAGGTCAGTAACAACTTTAAAAAAAATGTTATCTCCACCATATTTACACCTTAATAAACCACTTATTATTTCTATACTTTAGTGTTTGTACTTATGTAATTATATAATGACACTACATATTAATATGAGATAAAAATGATAAGACATTTATGGGAAAAAACACATGATAGTTATTCAGTAACAGTTATCCTAAGACTTTGATGGGAGGAATAAAGAAGGATATGAGAAGCCTGTAACTCTCTCTCTGTTAATTGAATAAAATTTAAGGAAAATGGCAATTCAAGGGAAAAGAATGGCTCATCTGGGAAAATTAATCTTATCACTATTATTTTTTCATAGTAGGTACATCCCATTTAAGCACATGTAAATAAAAAGCTAAGCTATGGGACAGAATGGGGGGATTGACTATTAGGCAGATACTTTTGAAATTTACAAACATCCTGTCTTCCCCCAACCCAAATGCTAACAGTTGTATCAGATATCACCTGAGGTCTGTAACAGAGATATTCCCAGTCTACTCTAGCTTTTTTCCAACTGATGATTGCTCCAATATTACTAAACTGTCTTGATTTATGGCTTTAGAAGCTTTATAGCATTGCTACCACAATATTGGAGCATAGTATTATGGGTAACCTGAATCTGTTTTCCCAAATAATGGTCCAGAATATATGGCTCCAGAATATCGCTTGCTGTCTTTAAGGTGAGAAGTGTGATTTTGTGTCAGCACATTCAGCTGTAAAGAAAATTAAACTTCTCCACTTAAATTACTTTTGTCAGGTATTTTATAACAGCAACAAGAAAAATGACTGATATAAAAAGTGGATACTGAGATGTGGAGCCATTGCTGTGATAAATCTGACATGGGGTTCTTAGACCTTTGGTTTCACAAAGAAGGAATAAATTGGGAATGACATGCTTCAAATACCCTTGGATGTTTTAGCATAGATAATGGAGTATCCTGGTGGGAAATGGGAAGCTCAGATTTTTTTAGAAAAGTACAAATATAAACAGTGGAGGCCAAACTCAGGAGGTTCCAAATGTAAACAAGACCCTTTGAGTAACTGGGATATAGACAATTCCTATTATATTCTGGAAAATAATTTGGTTGCATTCCTTCTGAGTCCTGAGAACTTGAGTGAAGCTGGATTAAAAAGTAATTGACTAACTTATTTGGTAGGAGAAATTCTGAGGCAGGATAGCGTTCAACCTATGCAAAACATCTTGCTGCTCACTCCTCCGACCCAGGTCTACAGTGAGAGAAAGCAGCAAGTGCAGAAGAAAGATATAAATAGCATGTCACCTGGCACAGAAAGGTATTCACTTAAAGATGAACACAAGGCTGGTGCTGAGAAAGTCGCTGCAAAGTGAGAATTCCACTGAAGAAGAGGCTAGAAAACACTCAAGTAAGAAAGTGTTTTCCCCAGGGTCAGCCTGTAGGTCACAGAGCAGATGCATACTGGGCACTAGCCTACACTTCAAGATGCCAGCACAAGTGTGAAGCAGCATCCAGGTGGTACAGGAATTTTAGTCACAAAAGATGCAAAAGTGTGAGCATTATGGAGACTTAGGCCACGTTTTCAGAAAGCTTCAGAAGCCACCCAATGGGTAGCAGGTTTCGGTTCCTGAAAGGGTTCCAGAGGGAACCACTGCATGAAGCTGTTAAGGTGAAACGTAAGCAGCAATGGAGAGTGGAGGGTGTTAGAGATGCCGGGACCGAGGGATATCTGCTAAGGTAAGCTGCAGGCACAATGTAAAGCCATCTCTGGGGAAAGATAATGTGAGCTACAGAAAGTACCACTAGAGACATGAGGCTGCCCATGCTTTTTGGAACCCAGGTGATTCCATCACAAACTCCAAACGTTAGATAAGGAAGTATGGGATTTGGTGTTTGTCTTGGGGTTTAGGTCTTGCTTAGGACAGGAATGTTGAATTTGTGTCATCACATATTGGAAGTATGTGACTTCTTTTTTAATAGGGACTCACAGTTAAGAGACTGCCTTGGCTCTCAGCTGAGATGTTGGACTTTTGAACAGTGTTGGGATTGTTAAATCTATGGAGACTTTTGGAACTAGTCTAAATATATTTTGCATTATGAGATGAAAATAAGACCTTAAAAGTCAGGAGTGGAATGTTATGATATAATGTAATGTGTTTAATGTCATGTTGACCAAGGACAGTATTGTGGTGATTAACCCTCACGGTCAACTTAACTGGATTTAGAAACCTCATGGCAATGTATTTCTGGGTGTGTATATGAGAGTGTTTCCAGAAAGCTTTAATAGAACACTCTGCAAGTGAGTGGTACTATCCCATTACCTGAGGTTCTGTGACTGAACAAAAGGAAGCCAGTGGGCTTAGTACCATCATTCATTTCTCTCTGTTTTCTGACTGCAGAACAATGTAACCAGAGCCTCATTTCAGTCTGCTGCCATGATGCCTCCCCTGTCATGATAAACTGTGTCACCTTGTGCTGTAAGCAAAAATAAAACCTTTCTCCCTTGCATTCCTTTTGATGGATATTTGTACACTGCAGCAAAAATATTGCTAATATAAACAACAAAATCTTATGAAGAATAATTTTAAAGTAAAGTTTAAGTCTTTAGGTTATGCAATGTTTTTAAATTATGGAAACCCTAATGGTGCATTCATCATTGCACTTTATTAATGATCCCAACATCCATTGCCCAGTTATTGATAATCAACTTTTCTGAAATATGGTAACAAGATACAGAAATGTTGTCTCATATCTACAACAAACATAGGTAGTATTTATATCAGGTCTATCTGAGAATTCAATGTATCTTAACCATTATTCAGTGTTCCTACAATTAGAACTCTTAAGCCACTTTTAGATCCAATATGTTATTATTTGTTAATTACTAACATGCATATGACAGGGATAAAAAATTCAGCCTTTGTTTCCTTAACAAAATCCACTCATCAAAATGTTACTGTTTGGGTGAAATTGCTTAATGGTTAAAGCTCTTGCCTGCAAAGCCAAAGGACCCAAATTCAATTCCCCAGGACCCATATAAGCCAGATGCACAAGGTGGAACATGCATCTGAAGTTCCTTTGCAATGGCTATAGGGCCTGGCATGACCATTCTCTCTGTTTCTATTTGGCTTCTTCTCTTTATATCACTCTCAAATAAATAAATAAAATTATTAAAAATTACTGTTTTTATTTATCTAAGATCAATTAGCACTTGTTAGAAAAGGTCTGATTACTAATAAAATGTCACAAAATTACTAATTTATCTGATGTAATATAAGCATACAATAAGGGTTTTATGCAACTTGATAACAATTTAACCTGTTTTAATGATGTGGAGATATCAATGATGCCACTTGCATTAGTATCCAATTTTAAAAATAATGTAGTCAATATTTTAGAAAATAGTTTTACAGCCCAGTAAAAGTGTAGATCTTGTCATACAGAGAACATTTGTTTAGTATTTAATTAACAGGCAAATTTAGACTTATAAAATGAACATTAGCTTATTGTTCAATTGATCATCAGAATGAAACATTTGTGTAGTACGAATTCAGGTCAAAAACAGGTCCAGCCAATTGTCATCTTGAAAATGAGACAATTCCAGAAGTCATCACAAAGCAAGAAGTAAGCTATGGGCTAAAGAATAAAGCTAAGTTTAATATTCTTTTTACTGACCTCAAAATAGAAGTGTTTGATTTTCTTGAGAGTTCTGAAATCAAGTATTCTCTAGTCAAGTGTAATAACTTCAATATAAGGTTTTGATCTCTCAAAGAAATGGTTAAATTTTATTTCTTTTACCTCTGATTAGAAAGTGGGTACAGTTTGAAAAACTCTACTAGTAACAATTTGTGAACTTCATATATAAAATGTCTGGAGGATATTTTTATTTGTGTTTCTTAGTGTTTTTTTTTCTATTAATGTTACAAGTGTTATAATCTCCGCATCCTCTTCAAATATTCTGTTGTGTACAGTGATTTGCCATTGAATGACAAGTAAAGGCAAAAGCAAAAAACATGTGGCTAGTTGAGACACTATTAGAGAGATTCCCATTCTTTAAAGTTAAAAAAAAAATACAACTTCTCTCAAATATGCTTTCCATATAGAAGAAGTTCTACTGATTATTTAACGGATTAAAAAAATAACAATAAATACAGGAAGAGAGAATAAAAAAGATACAAGAGAGGTTGAGAGGTTCAAATATTAACAGTTCTAACTTCTATTTGAGTGATAACAATTTGAACAAAACATCAATTTATTTATATACTGCTATATTTAATATAATATAGGTGTTTTATTGACTGGGATCTATGTTATTTCATTTTATAATCAGGATTAGCTTCCATTAAAAAATGTTTTAAGGGGGATGGGTAGATTGCTCAGGGGTTAAGGTGCTTGCTTGCCAAGCCTAAAGATCAGGCTTCAATTTCCCAATACCCATATAAAGGCAAATGCATAAAGTGGTGCATGTGTCTGGAGCTCTTTTGCAGTGCCTAGAGTACCGACACACCTAATTTCTCTATCTCTCTGAAATAAATAAATAAAAAGATTTTTAAAAGAGAAAGTTTTCACTTGCAAATTAGCAAAGTTCTGTGAGATTGTCTAATTAAAAATCAATGATGAAGTTCGGTATATATTGTTTGTACTTACCTTTTCACTACAAAGTTTCTTAATTTTGTTGAAAAATAAAATAATGATAATAATGTAAAGGTGCTTAAATTTTATCATCCACTTTTAACATTGAATGCCCTTTCCTCATATGCCCACATCTTCAACAAATAAAAAACAATAACAACCATGTCTAGCTCCGAGGCTTTCCAGACTTTTCCCATTTTACTATTCTTTCATGTCTCTTACCACACCACAGCAACTGATTAAGGAGTATGCAGTGTCATCATAACTATGTCAAAGGAAAGAACACCCTATGCTTTATTGTGTGATTGTAAATCTGACTTCCAAAAGACAAACCAGTAGAGATTTACAACTAATTACCCAAGTTGGCCAATTCCTTAATCAATATTCTATTGTAATCAGTAGTCAATTTTATTTATGCAAAGCCAAGAAGTTATATCCTTATATCTTTCTTTTTTTCCTCCATGGCTAAAGTAAAGCAAGGCAAGTTCTTGGCAGTCTAATTTGGAAGGTACTTACTGGATAATTGCTAGCTGCATGGTTTAATGCTTGTGATTTATATTTAGGTTTCAAGCCAGATGTATGAGAGATTTGTTTTTATCTCTGTTTGGTAGTAAAAGGAACGTAAATTAAATGCTTTATCTAACGTATCTCTACTACCATGAATACTAATCAATATTTATACTCAGAGTTATGTGTGACCATGCTACTACCTTAAAGAATATAATTCTAAACATCAAGGAATTTAAATACAGAGATGACATTGCAATGAACATTGTGATTTAAGATGGCATTTTCACATTTCATGGAACTACTTTTATTTTAAAATGATGTCTTATATCTTACACTTAACATTGTTTGTAGTGGGGTTGGCATACTCAAAAATCACCAAGGATTATAAAAAATCTTTAATTCAACAATACTAGTTGAACTGAATGTGCCCAAATGAGATTTCATAACTTCTGGAACTGATGGATTTCACAATAGTCTGTCATATATAAGAATTGTCTTCCTGCTCTTAAAACATGTGTACAATATTGCTTTATTCCATATTTGGCATCTGAGTGCAGTGTCTACTGTGGCGATAAGAATAAAAAACAAAAGACTCAGTCTGTCCTTGTCATCAAACAGAAAGTTATCTTGTTGCATGGCTTCTCCTTAAGTTTTATTTCTACTCTAATAAATCTGTTCCAGGGCATCAACTAAAAGGACTGCTTTCCAAACTGGGTAAAAAAGCACATGAAATGTACAAAACTTTTTTGTCAGTGGGGAAAGAAATAGTGCCTTGCATCCACTAGGGAAGCAAAAAGCCTTCGGAGACATGCATTTCACTCTTCCTTAAAGCGGCTGTAACTACTCCCACAAAGGCTCAAGGAATGTAGGTTTGACTCAAAGTGTTGGCGTTGGGTCTGAATTATTGCCTCTGCCATACACTAGCTGCAGTGTTATGGAAAACTGCATGCTGTTCTATATGGAAGAAGAAGAGAGGAAGAAGAAGAGAGACAGAAGGGAGGAAAAAATGAAGGAATGAGGGACATTCCAGAATCTGATCCCTAAATAGTATGTTCCTCTATGATACTATAAGATACTGACATTTGATACTCTGAATTATGAAATAGAAATGAGGTAATAGATATTTTGAAATATAGTGGTACATGTAATCATTTTACTTGCAGGAATGGAATGCCAATTCATTTTTATTTGAGTTTCAACACTGAGATCTATAAAAGAAACAAATTGTTCAACCCTTCCTTTTGCCCAACTAAGAAGGGTTAAGTTCAGTTGTCTTTTTTTGTTTGTTTGTTTCATTTTTGCTTTTGAGACATTCCAGGTGGGTCCTAAACTTGCAGTCTTCCTGCTTCAATTTCCCAAATACTAAGATCACAGCTGTGTGTAACCACACCTAGTCTAAAGCTTTTATTTTGTCTTTATCTCCTTCTGCCTCCCTTATTTCTTTTTTATTGAGAGTGTCTCATTCTGTAGCCCAGGCTGTCCTAGAATTCACTCTGTTGTGCAGACTAACCTCAAACTCATGATAGTGCTTTTGCCTTAGCTTTCCAAGTGCTAGGATTTCATGTATGAGTCACCAAACCCAGTTCCACAAAGTTCATTTTCCTATCCTCCTCTCCAGTGACTTTCTACTCTGACCTATGCATAATAAAAAGGAAAAGAAAGAAGGGGAGGAAGACGAAGAGAGACAGAAGGGAGGAAAAAATGAAGGAATGAGGGACATTCCAGAATCTGATCCCTAAATAGTATGGTATATATCAATCTTACTTTTTCTTATATGCTTTGCTTGTGAATACTGAACAGTGAAGAATTTTGTTTTTGACTTCTGATATATGTTTTCAGAAGTATGTTGAAATACAATAAGTTCACATAAATACCTCATATTATACTCTCTTACTACACACCTTCCCTTACTCAAAAGCAACCTCTATTATAAAGGAAAAGCTAATATAATATTTCAGAGGAACATAGTCACTAGATGCTTTTATTAATAACAATGACTAAAATTTCAGCCTATTCAAGCTCTAAATATGAAAGATGTAGGGGCATTTTTCCTGTGTAGGGTTCTCATACACAGACACCAGCACAAGGGGGAAGGAGACCAACGCAGAGGAAAATCAACTCCTACCAAATCAGAGAGCCAGAGCCTCAGAGGCACCCAACACCTCAGCACTGAAGCAGACCAAAAATGAACCCAACATGGCTCAGGGGAATTTTGCGGAAGAGGGGGCAGAAAGAATGTCAGAGCCACATGTTGGGTCATGATATGCAGAGACATTTATCGTACCAGTAACTGTGGGCTAACTCCCCAATGCATGACCCATATACATTAACAAGGAGGGGCCATTGGGGAGGGGGTAGGTCACAGATGAGCCTAATAATGGTATCAAACTGCCTGTATTTGCTGAATAGCAAACTAATAAAAAAAATTTTTAAAAAAAATTTTAAAAATTGGTAAATATCAATTACCTGAAAAATACCCAGGTGATGTTCACATTCAGGGCGCTTGTTCACATTTGCACATGGCCTAAGGAATCTACTTATGTGTGCTGGCAGGACAGGGCAGTGACATCATCTGAAAACAAAGTCCCTTCTAACTTATTATTTTGGGCATGGGGGTTTTGGGACAGCAGCTGTAGTATTTTTTAGCAATGGACAGATAGCAAATGTCTCTGAGGAACAGGAAGAGGGAATGTTACCTCAGGCATGAATCCTTCATAGGGAAGTCAGAATTCCATACAAATTTGTGTAGTCTACAAGAACCTACCAATAGGTAACAGAGTGCCTAGGCCATAGTTAAAATGTGTCAAATATTTCCTTCCTGAGATAAACAATAACTCCACTTGCAACTACTGGCTAAGCATTCCTCTGCTGATCTATTGGAAGCAGTGATGAGAGGGAGTACTTCTCTGAGCAGTCCTCTTAGGCTACCTGATTATCTTTCATTATTAAAACAAAGTTTTGCTAGCAATGTTTGAATGTGAAATATTTATCTCATATAATCAGGGTAGCCGTTGTATTTCTCAGATTATAGATCCATAATCTAACTTAGTGAAGCATTCCCTGAGAGTCGCTGAAACTTCTGATTTTTACATATTATTAAATACTTTTTTATTTTTAATTAATTTATTTATTTGAGAGAGATAGACACAGAGAAAAAGACAGATAGAGGGAAAGAGAGAGAATGGGCGCGCCAGGGCTTCCAGCTTCTGCAAACGAACTCCAGACGCGTGCACCCCCTTGTGCATCTGGCTAACGTGGGACCTGGGGAACTGAGCCTTGAACTGGGGTCCTTAGGCTTCACAGGCAAGCGCTTAACCGCTAAGCCATCTCTCCAGCCCATGATTTTTACATATTATTATGTCAGTGATAAATCAATATAACTATGCAATGGATCCATAAATTTCAAGTTACCTGATGATCTAATATTTTCATAATTTTAAGGAAGAAAGGGAACATTAAGGTTTCTGAAAAATCTCAGTGTGACCCATGCAAAAGAGTGCTGTATTAAATTTATAGAGAAAAACTATGGTGTTATGATATTCTTTAAAGCTCAATTCTCAATAAGGACTGAAGATCATTTGTAGTCTAAGCCAGTGCTTCAGATAGACATTAAAACATCCAGCAGATTGCCTACAAAGATCAATGCCACTGAGAAAATGGGAAAATAAAGAAAGCATTTTGATGTAGAGGTAAAATAATGACAAAGAGAATTTGAGTAAAAAACCAAAACAGTGATATGGAAACAAAGTTCGAGACAGTTATGTTAACTTCTAAGACTCAACTGTGTAGCTTGTTTTGTGACAAACATGACAAATTTGATTGAAATATTCTTTCTGCTTTCTCAGTTGAAAAATAAGGAAGAAAAATAAATCTTTTCCAATCCTAACAGTATCTTGTATTTCTGAATAAGTACCTTCAATACTTCTTTCCCGAGAGTAACAAATGAAATCTCTTTAAAAAAAAAAAATCTTAGATTCCAGAGTGACATGATTAAACATGCATATCTTTCCCTTCCCCCTGCCCCCGGGGTAGGGTCTCACTCTAGCTCAGGCTGACCTGGAATTTATTGTGTATTCTCAGGATGTGGCCTAGAATTCATGGCAATCCTCTTACCTCTGCCTCCCAAGTGCTGGGATTAAAGGTGTGCAGCACCACACCCAGATCTTTCCCAATTTTTTAATAACACAGCATTATTCACAGTAGCTAGGATATGGAATTTTCCTGTTTATTTCTTTATGAAATGATAAAGAAAATGCTGTATTATCAAGAAAAAAAATAATGAAATTCTTTTATTTATAGTAAAATGAATGCAAGGGGAGCCCATTATGTAAAGTGTAAGAAGGCAGTCATGTAGAGAAGTAAACTATATTCTCTCTTACCAATGGAATATTTAAAAAGAATGACTTAGAAGTTAGATAAGAATTGCTGTATTTTTGGTAACCATCTGTGGAGTTGAAATGTGTGACTGGAATTTGTCAGAAAATACTGTGTGTATATTAAAATATCATGTTGAACTCTATTACTACATGAAATTAATATGTGCTAATAAAACTTTTAAAAATAAATTGAACTAAGAAAATCACTATGATTCACAATGAAAGTCATTAAAATAAGGTTGATTATTATTAAATACTTAAATAATTGGACAGAATTGGGATCATATCCAAGAATGGTATAGTACTGCAATCTATGGGCTGACCAGAAGACAATAATTTTATTGATGCAATGTTACTGTCAGATTTATTGATACATTTTCCCACAGAGTATCACGGAGATGTGTTCCTACAACAAATTAGCTTCTTAATACCATTAGACAGAAATAAAAATCATCACAAACACAAAAAGGAGTGAGGTGTGAATAGCACTTTACAATTAATAAAGGGAGGTATTTTGGCACCTTGTTTTTATAAGAAAGCAAAACTGTGAAAGCTACAAGTGCTAGCTATTTATTCACATGACGTATCTTCATGAGCAAGGAGTTAGGCAGTAGTACAAGAGAGCTCCATTCACTCAGTTGATCTTCGCTGAGCACCTGTCTTGAGCCAGATACTCTGAAAGATTCTGGGGCTATATCCTAGAGGTTCAAGTAAAGTTAGCAAAAATAATCAACTATAAAAATCCTGTAAATGACAATCTGTGTGGTTTTTTTTTTAATTTTTTTATTTTTTTTTTTATTTTATTTAATTGAGAGCGACAGACACAGAGAGAAAGACAGATAGAGGGAGAGAGAGAGAATGGGCGCGCCAGGGCTTCCAGCCACTGCAAACGAACTCCAGACGCGTGCGCCCCCTTGTGCATCTGGCTAACGTGGGACCTGGGGAACCGAGCCTCGAACCGGGGTCCTTAGGCTTCACAGGCAAGCGCTTAACCGCTATGCCATCTCTCCAGCCCTGTGTGGTTTTTCATATAGAAAACCCAGCCCAGGAATTGCTTCTCTCCATGGAATTGTGTTCTCTCAACAGAAGGAATGGAATAATGGTATATGATTACTTTTACTCCTTACATTTTGATTAGAGGTAGGGTCTCACTGTTGACCAGCATGACCTGGAGCTCACTATGTAGTCCCAGCCTGGTCTTGAACTCAGAATGCTCCTCCCACCTCTGCCTCCTAAGTGCTGGAATTAAAAGGGTGCACCACCACGACCAGCTTACTAAAATTTTAAATTTCAAAGAAATGATCAAATACCCAACTCATAGGAATAAGAGTGAAAAAAATTCTAATTAATTTTGTCTCCTGAATTGTTTCTTGGAGGGGCCTGCATGTGTATGCAATATGGTGTGTGTGTGTGTGTGTGTGTGTGTGTGTGTGTGTGTGTGTGTGTGTGCATACAGACATGTGCACACATGTGTGCTTTGCACATGGTGTGGCATATGTGATATATGCATGTATATGCTCCCTTTAGGCACCATGCATTTGGCTGCAAGTCGGAGCACACCTGCACTGTCTGGAATCCAATGTCTGGCATCCCATTCTCCTATTCCATTGTTCTTCTGCCCGTTCTTGTTTAAGGCAAAATCTCTTACAGATACTGGAGATTCCTGTTTTAAATGAAGTACTTTCAACAAGAAACATTTATTCTGCTTTATGTAAATTTTCGCATGATGTTAAGTCCTGGGAAATAAGTTTGTTTTCCTCCGATTTTGAAGGTTGAACACAGCTGAGGTATCCTGCCTATGGGGAGAGAAGTTAGAATCTAAAATCCATTAGATCTCTATGCTTGTTTTTGAACTCCATCCTGAAAGCATCACAACCAGGCCAATTAGGCAAAGTATGTTTTCAGCTGGACTTGTTTATATGATTGCGGGAAGCAACTGTGCTGAACGTCCCTGAGTGTGCTCAGATGGTTGGTGACAACAAGTCAACAATGTCTTCTTCTAGAAACCTGAGAACTCTCAATGCCTCATACGGTGATATCAGTGTCCCATGCAGGCTAAAAAGGAAATGCAAGCCAGTGGCACACATTTATAATTCTAGTGACTCAGAAGTCTGATGCAGGAGAACTGATAACTCAATATCAGCCTGGAAAAGTTAGTGAAACTCTTTCTAAAACTAAAAATTCAAGGAGACTAGGGAAGGGGTCACTGATGAAGGGTTCTCTTTGCTTGGATGGGGTTCTGGCTTCAGCAGGAAGCACTGGGCAGATCATAAGGAACATCCACTTCAAGATTACTTCATGAAAACAGCCACAAGGCCATAGTGGCACATGACAATGAAAAGAAGCTGTCCAATTGCAAAGCAAATGATGTGAATTCAGGGAACTCATTAATGAGGGTTACCATCGCAATCAATCTACCACAGTCCTAAGTAGGCAAACATCATCCATCCTGTTTCCTAATGGGCACATATGTCAAGCTTTGGAAAAGTACTGGATCCCTTAAATTTTCTCTACAGTGGAAAGAGTGCTGACTGGACTGACTTCTTCAAGACAAGTGGGTTTTCTTCTGACTCACTGCATGTTTCTTCCCTCTACATGATCAAAGAGATAGTTTGACCTGACCTTAAAAAATATTGTTTCCCCACCCCCTCTATCATTTTTTTCAATACTATTAATCTCTTAGCCTAGAATTTCTAGGCATAATTTTTATGTCACCATACATATTCATTCATGTAGCCTACAAAAGCCATAAGTCATAGGAAATATAAATGTAAAGGCTGAACATTAAAGCTGAGTCCCAGGAAGTGAAGAGATGGCTTAATAGATAGGCATATATATCTGAGTTTAGATAACCAACACCCACTTAGAAGCCAAACATGACAGAACATTCCTGTAATCCCAGGCTTAGGGAGACAGAGACAGGATTCCTAAAACTTGCTAATCAGCTTGTTTAGCTGAATTGGTATGAATGCTAGCTAGGTCTATTGAGAGACTTTGTCTTAAAAATAAGGTGGAGAGTGATTGAGGAACACACCCAATGTTGACCTCTGGCTTCCACATGCATATACATGCCTAAAAACACACACCATGCACCCCCACACCCCACATACATACATGCACACACACACACAGAGACACTCAATGAAGGCCAGGTGTGCACCCCTTCCTCTGGAATTCTGTTGCACCATGGGCTTTCCTGAAAGAAATCTTGAAGTTGCTGACAAAAGGGATTGAATGACACAGTATTACCAAGTTTAAGCCAAAACACATGGCAACTTCAGGATAAAATGTTTCAGGAAATAGGGTCATACCTTTTGACACAACAAAATAGATCTTGTGAAAGCAAACAGAATTTCAATACTTTTCAAGAAGGATGCTGACAGCTGAGCAAAAGAGGGCGTTGCTAAGAACACCAGAACAAATGGAAAGAAACAGTGAGTGAGGGCTCAAGGGCTATGGGGGATTTCCCTAAAATAGTCAGAGATAGAGAATCAAGATTATGAACTGGACTGACATCTTCCTTTAATGTAGGATCTGGTGGAGACTTTCTGAAAGGCCCTGTACCAGAGCACTAGGGATAGTGTCTGCATAGCCCAGAAGTTTCTACATCACAAGTTCAACCACCTCTATGATTGTGGATGCTAGTTTTACTTTGTGAAAATTCTTATCATGTCACTCATATTAATACGTTATAAGACATGATGCCACAACTCTGTCTGACTTCAGGTGCCCCTTCCACTTGTAATAAAAGCTTTAACTCTAACAGGGCATTGCACCTCCGCTGCCTTTCAACAGAACTAGCCTGTTGTTCTCCCTGTCACCCAGGGTCTTATCACTCGCTATCCAGATTCTGGGTTGGAATTAAAGCAAGATAAGCACCTCCTAATATAATCAAAAAAAAATACTACAAGTCAAACAGAAATTCTTCTAGTTCTTGAATGTTCACTTATAAAGCTTGTTCTCCCCTGAATCCTGTCTCTATCACATCATATTTTGGATGCATTTGGCAGTACAACTTCGATTGTACTTTCACCTTCAGGATACTTGCTTATAATTGATGTATTACAACAGGAAATTTACATGCCACAGAATATTAAATGAATGTATTCAAAATATATCCATGAAAAGAAAATTTCTCCCATCCCATCATGACTCTAATTACTAAGGTATCCTCTCAGAACAAGGAATTTTAAAGTTTTGCTCTTTTCTGTTAGTAATTATGTTGATATACAATCAAATGCTCAATACAGAACACTGTATATCCAGGACTTTACCTTGTTTTTCATGTAAAATCAGCTTGTAGATGATCTCATTGCCAGTATAATAAAGTATGACATTCATTTTAATGGAATGATAGCAATATATTGTATGACTGCATCATCTCCTGTTTTATTACATTATCTATGTAGCACTGATGTATATTTAGACAAAAGTAACATTTAGAATGAGCAAACTCTAGGGCATAACTCTCGTTTTCCTTGTAGCACAATTTTGAATAAGGCTTCCTACATTGTGTCCAAGCCTTTGTTAATTGAAGTTATTAAAAAGTCAACCTTTTCTATTCCCTCATCCTTAAATGAAACGAACCATTTTTATCATTTTACAAGTTGCCAGTAATTTCCTATTAAATACCAGAAATTGAATTGTCTAAAATTTCCACTATACCTGCACAATACAGAAAAAAAAGGCAATGATATCCTTCATGAATTTACTTTAAGGAAATTTTGAGTAACTTCATGTCACTTTTGGCTATGGTTACATGAGAATGCATACAGTTCATATCCCCTTTATCAGACTGCAAACCCACTGAAGATTTTGAAACAAAATATTGGCTGCCCTCTATATAACTCTCAGAAAGGCTTACACACATATGTGTTAATTAACAAACATGTGTTACATAAATGTATTCTCGGGGCACAGTTCATTTGGGTTCTGTTAAATTATAGTAGTGTACAAAACTAAATGTTAGTAACTATGAGCTGTAATCCTGGCTCTAAAATTGCTATTAGGAATAGCTAAGTTATTTAAACATTTTAAAGCCTTTGTATTTTAAAATTAGAATCAGATATATGGCTTATACGTATCACAGGATTGTTGAGTGAATCAAATGAAACTGTTATTTTAAAAGGAAATATCTCAATATTAGGCAGAAAAAAAGAAAGGACAGAGTGTACAAGTGGTATCTTAGAAGAATATTGATTGGCCAGCATGTGCTATGTTCAATACTTTGAACTTGATTTCCAGTACACAGATACAAAATAATATATTTGTTTTACTCAGAACAGAGAAAAAAATAAAAGATCTCCAAATCTGAATAGATAGGCATTGTTCAAACTCATCACTACATATCAATGTGCCTCTAAATAAGCAAGATATTTGCACATGAGAACTTCCCAAGATAGAGAAATCCCAAGTCCATGTGGAAGCACTATTTTCATTTGTGTAACTCTAAACAATATGAATGAGTGACTATATAACAAAATGCATAGTAAGACATACAATAATAAAATAAGTCATTATATCTTAATGGTTACTGATGCCCAAACTCTAAAGTAAACTTCTCTAGACCATAACATTAAATTCCCAATAACTTATTCCCACATTTTGTAGGATTTTATTGTACTACATTGATACATTGTTACAGATTTATTTTAAACCTTAATCTCTACAATAATTTGATGATTTTAAAAATGTGTTTGTACCTTCATGAATTTATTGGGCTTGATATGCATTTTATTATCTTTGGGAAATTGTTACATGATTTCTTTAGGTCAAACCAAAGCTAAGCTAGTGGCCTTAGTCAAGGACTAACAAACAACATTTGAAAAAGCATTTTAAAAAGCTATAAGCAGTAAAGAGCTAATTATTCTTAACTTATAAAGCACCAGTTATGTTTCCCTTCTTTACTATTCTTTTAGCAAAGCAAAGCAAGAAACATCAAGCAAACCAACATTAAATTATTTAAAATGTTACCAAATTGTTGTTTCTATTTCAGATTTGACTATGCACTGTATGAAGAAATACTTTTAATACTAAACTATTTGTCAGTTCTCTATAATGGCATACCAGTTTAGCACTGGTTACGTTCTGTACAGTATACTTTTATGTGTGCCTCACATTAGCTACCAAAAGCAATGGGTAGTTGAAGCAATCCTAAAATGTTCAACAGCTAGAAAATGGAATCTTGAGTAACAAGCATCAGAAGTAGAAATAATGCAATACATTATTCAAAAACTTTTAATTTAACCAAATAATGGACACAGAGATGAAATATTAACTTAATTATATGACTTTCTACATATCTTCTGTCTATCCTGTTTGGTCATACTAGTAAAACTGAGGCACCTCAAAATACCCACAATAATTAGGAACAGCTTAAGCTAACAAAACCTGGAATTGTATCTGAGAAATATTGCATCATAACATGCCCAGTGTGTTTAGAGGAAACCTACCTTCCGTGTGCACTGCTGATACGTAGGTCCAGTTGTATCTCTTCACTATGTCCACCATGGCTCGAGCCTGCTGTGCATCGGAGGGCACAACCCTCATGAAATACTTGAACAGAGTCTTGTCACTCAGATCCATGCTGGTTGCAGAGTAAGCAATCTGAGGTATGTTGAAAAGCTGGAGCAAGTTCTGGACCTGAATGGCCACAGAACTGGAGCCAGGCCCAATGACTCCTACTATGGGTTTCTTGGAGCGAAAGGAAGAAGAAGAGCCATCCACACAACGCACCAAGCCCTCTTCCTCTTCTGAAGAAATGAGGGAATCCCTTATGAACTCAATGCTCTGCTCTAGGGCCACAGCTGAATGCCAGCAAGAATCCCTTATCTCACAGCCAAGTGTGATGTTAGGCAAGAGTGTGGGGTCTGAGTTGATCCTCTCCAGGGTGTGCAGCATGGCCTCCACTCTCTGAATGCCATACTGCTCACGGACTGCCCCACACTTCCTTTCGTGGACTTTGTCCACAGTTGGCTGGTGGTGGACAGAGAACAGAGCTCCAATAATGATGTCACCTGGCATGTGAGCCACCACCCTCCTCTCACTGGACTGTGCACTCCCTCGGACATCTTCTTTCAAAAGTAGGACTGAAAGGATCAATAGAAGGACCATTTTAGGGAAGAAGTTCAAGCTAATAAAGACATCATGGTGGGAGAAACTCAGAAGACTTCTGGTAGTGCACTTAGATGATGTCCTATGTTGAGTGACACACTAAGGAATTTACCAACAATTTAGACATGTTCTTTACAGAATAACCATGTCCCATTTCTCCAGGTAGCATTGCATCCATATGATCATGATCTTCATAGCCTGAAGAAAAAAGAAAACATAAGTTTTAGTAACATAAGTATAGCAAGTTTAAAGTACATCATAGCTAGTTGAGAAATAGACGGCATAGATGAAAAACAACTTAAAAAAATCGCAAAATATTTTTGACCTTTCCATCTGCTATCATTACAATTTGATGGAATAGGAGATATAGCATCCTGCCCCTCTTTTTTTTAGATTGACATTTTTCTTTGGATCATCAGCACTACACAAAACCAAATGTGATGTGCAGCAAGCTGACCTGTGGCCTGAGGTAGAAGTGAGAGGGAACAGTGGCCAAATGAGATATGAACCAGAACCCCTGGAGGGTATGTACTCCCTGATTTTTAAAATACAGATGGTCTTTGGGTGATAAGATTATAGCCTGTTGCCATTCTAACTTTTGTTTTGCTTTAATTTATTTTTTCATCATTAAGTAGCTATTATGCAATTTTTTTAAAAAGTCATAACTTCAGGGCTAAAGAGATGGCTTAGTGGTTAAGACACTTGCCTGCAAAGCCAAAGGACTGAGGTTTGATTCCCCAGGACCCACATAAGCCAGATGCAAAAGGTGACACATGTGTCCGGAGTTCATCTGCAGCAGCTGGAGACCCTGGTGCACCCATTCTCTCTCTCTCTCTCTCTCTCTCTCTCTCTCTCTCTCTCTCTTCTCTCTCTTTCTTTCTCACAGTCTCAAATAAATAAAAATAAAATATTTTTAAAAGTTATAATTGCAAAATATTTATAAATCATGTATGGTGGCACATATGTTTAATTCCAGCACTTGGGAGGCAGAGGAAGAAAGATTGCTATGAGTTCAAGGCCACCCTGATACTACATAATGAATTCCAGGTTAGCCTGGGCTAGAGTAAGACCCTACCTCAAAAAAGAAGTGTGTGTGTGTGTGTGTGTGTGTGTGTGTGTGTGTGTGTGTGTGCATGTGGACAGCACACACATGGGCATACAAGAGCCTCATGCTAATGGAAATGAAAACCATACACTTGTTCTGCTTTCTGCATCTGGCTTATGTGGGTGGTGTATGTGGGTGGCTTGGGAATTGAACTCAGTCAGGCAGACATTGCATGCAAGTGTCTTATCTGCTGAGCCATACTCCCAGGCCCCCAAAATGGTTATCATTAAAGGGTTAAGCATTTGGTCCAGAGAGATGGCTCATAGGCTAAGGGAGTTGTTTGCAAAGCTGACAGCCTGGGTTAGATTCTCCAGTACTCATGTAAAGCTAGATACATAAAGTGGCACATGTGACTTGAGTTTGTAACAGCAGACCATTGCATTCATATTATCTTCTCTTCTCTACCTCTCTCACTGTAAATAAAAATATTTTAAAAAAATAAAGGGGGCATGGTGTGGTGGTACATGTCTTTAATCCCAGCACTCAGGAGGCAGAGATAGGAGGATTGCTTTAAATTCAAGGCCATCCTGAGACTACATAGTAAATTCAAGGCCAGCTCAAGCTAGAGCAAGACCTTACCTCAAAAAAAAATAATTAAAAAAATAAAATTTTAAAATATGTACAGGGCTAGGATGTATCTTAGTGGCAGAACATTTGCATTTTCTATGCCTCGCATTGGCAGCAAAATGAAACAGAAGCTATGTACTTCCTGTTCTTATGCAATGCAAAGCAAATTGAGTCATTGTCTTTTGAATATACAATTATTGTGTCTAAATATCACATAGGATAGAACAAATATTAATATGGACACGGAAAAATATTAACAAGGACAAATTAAATGAACTATAAGAAAGAAAAGAGATGATTGTTGAAGTGCCACAAAGAAAAATGCCACAAGCAAGCAATAGTGACATGGATACCAATTGTTGGAGAACAGAATATATAGGATCAAATCCCAGTTCGGCTATTAATCAGAATTCATAAAGTTCTTAGCCTCCTCTCAGTACAAGAACTTTATCAGTCTATAAATGGGGATGATATGTACTGGGCTGCCATTATCATAACATATTCACTATTCACCAAAAAACATCACCTATCCCAAAGCTTTTAACTTGAATCAACCTATATGTATTTCTGACATAATATATTTTTGTCATTAAATTTCCAAGAGAATTATGTGGCTAAGTGGTAAGGAAGAAAATTCTCTAGCCTTCCATTTGGTTCTCTAAAGAATTTTTAAAGTAATTGAACAGTCTTATAATTAAATCCACAGTTATCAGTCCTTATTCCCTGTTCTGGGGGAGAGGGGGAAATCAATGGTACTAAGATGATAAAAATGCATATTTCAGGCTAAAGAGATGGCTTAGCAGTTAAGGAACTTGCCTGCAAAACCAAAGTACCCAGATTTGATTCTCTAGGACTCATGTAAGCCAGATGATAGGTAACATGTATATCTAGTTTGTTTGCAGTGGTGTGCCCATATTCTCTCTCTCTCTCTCTCCATATATGTGTGTGTGTGTGTATTATATATATATATACACATATACATATACATATATATACATATATATATAAATGCACTTTTAGAACTATCCCTTCAAGAAAAACATGAAATGAACAGAATGTTGTATTTGTTTCAGTTTGAATGCCTGAAATGAACAAAAGCTTACTCCATTTCTAACATCAAAATTTTTAATAATCTGCTTTAAAAAACTGATGGATACAGTTACTGAAAATTATTTTGTAGTAGATTTATTTTGCATTTTATAAACTGTCAACCAAGGATTATAAATTGTTTGAAACTTACTTCTTCAGGATCACCTACCAATAGCAGTGGGTATTTCTTCAGGAACACATGCAGTTTTCATTGTTTCAAGCTTCATCAAACTCACAAAAATTTTTAATCTGTACACAAATTAATATAACTTGGATAACACTGCTGACCATTCTACCTTCTCTCTACATGAATATTTCCTTGAACTATTTCCTATGGCAACAGTGAATGTCTCCCTCTCTCTAATACATGATTATGAAATTAAAATCTCATCAATAACTACACGTTCCAAAACAATGAGGTATTTGGCAACATATGGAAAGAAATCACATTTGGAATAAAAGTTAGCATTACAGACAAGGGAAGAAGTGCTGTCAAATCTTCCATTGTGAAGTCATATGAATACACTTATGACTGCCATTCAATTCCTTAGATAAAAGACTTGGGAAGAGAACCGATTTTCACAGTCATTAAATCCAGAATCAGTGAGGAAACCCAATAACAAAATAATGTTCATTTTTTAGACAAGAGCCTCAAGGTGATATGAGACTAGAAATTACCCATTAAATACAAGAAAATGAATTGAAAATCCCATGTGTTTTAATAAAACAGCTTTGAAAAAGGCATGTATCTGGAAACATGGTACCCATATGAGAAACACTGATATTTGTCTCCCTGATATACACTAAATTAATTATTTACCTATTTTAACAAAAATTTATTCTTAATTGGAAGGATTAAGCACAATGATGGCCAGAGTAATGGCTTACTGGTTAAGGCATTTGCCTGCAAAGCCAAAGGACCCTGGTTTAAATCCCCAGGACCCATGCTAGCCAGATGCACAAGGTGGCACATGCATCTGGAGTTCATTTGCAGTGGCTGGAGTCCTTGGTATGCCATTTATATTCTCTCTCTTCTCTCTCTCTCTCTCTCTCTCTCTCTCTCTCTCTCTCTCTCTCTCTCCCTCCCTCCCTCCCTCCCTCCCTCCCTCCCTCACTCCCTCCCTCCCTCACTCCCCCCTCTCTTTCCCTCTTTCTCTTTCTCTGTTAAATAAATAAAATAAAGTATTTTAAAAAAAGAAACACAATGATATACATTGACCTTCTCATGAGTACCGACCTTGCCACCATTTATGATTTAAGTCTTTTCTCACACATTTATGGCCTGGTTATGCTATGGCTCTCTGTCTTAACTATCAGATATTCAAGACTGAGTATGGTATACATGTTTCTAATACCCATGGATCTGACAAATTATTACTGCCAACAATAGCATGTTCTAACAATTGATGAATGTGCAAAATGATGGAAAGAAATATGAAAAAGATATGGTCATATCAAAAGTATGGCTAGAACATAAACAATGGGAGGGGGGGATGGTGTCAGATCCAGCTCAGGTTGTATCTCTAGAATGCTTATAAAATATATTTAGTTTTAATTGCAACTCAAAGCTATTTCAAAGATGTAAGCAAATGATGGGCAAAATTTAACTTTATCATTATTTGTGCAGCCCAATTTTCTGGAAAATACACTGAAGAAATGTGATGATGACACTCATAAAATGGAAAGAAGAATGGCCATTGCTTGCTTATCACAGATTAGAAATTGAGGAAAGTGAAAAGCTAGATAAATTTTTCAAGTAAATTTCCCTGGATGTAACAATGGGCTCGATGTGTATGGTAAAGTGGAGAGACAAATGACAGTCTCCTCTAAAATATCTCTCCTAGTTTCCAGACTAGGACACTAATGCATTTTGATAGCATGAATACAGAGGAGACAAGCATTTGAACAAACCTGCAGCAGAAAAAGAAAACAAAGTTTATCTTCTGAATATGTTAAATGTGAGGTGCATTTGATGTGTCCATGTGTAGGGAAGTAAAATGTAAGTGAAGTCTTCCAGGAATGTATAAATTATGTGCTGTCAACTGAGGGTAGACTATATATAAGAATCTCAGGAAGGCATGAAATCACCTGAAGAGCAAAAACAAACCTAGTTAAAATGGGACTGAGAAGTAAGTCCCACCCAGAGGCCAGGTTTTGAAAAGACAACTCAGGAAGGTGACAACCCTCAGCATAAAAGACAAAGTACACATCTATGGAGCATAGAAATTAAAAAGCAAAATATGTGGTGCCCTCCAATAACATATGCTCTGTGTTCATTGTATATACGGATGATATTTGACACAATAGCTATCTCTTTGTACATATCTGTGTGTGTGGCAGATATATATCAATTATACTCATATAAACCCTGAGATATAGGCATTTTGATTTTTACACATATTTTGTAAATAATGTAATAGATATTGCTTTTTCTTTTCCCCTTTTTTGGTGTACATGTGTATATGTGTGTGCATACGTGCATGCATGCGTGCATGTGTACATGTGCTTGTACATGGTACATGTGCCCACATATAAAGAACAGAGGAAAACTGAGGTATCCTCTTCCTTCGCTCTTCTGCCTTATTTCCCTGACACAAGCTATCACTAAACTTCAAGCTCCCTGTGTTTGGTTAGACTAGCTGACCAGCAAGCCATGGACATCCGTTTGTCTATGTCCCAATCAGCATTAGGGTTTCAGGTAGGCACAGCCATGCCCGACTATTCCCATGGGTGCTGAGGATCAAACTCACATCCTTGTGTTTATGCAGCAAGAAAGAAGCCCCATGTAACGAGTTTTGATAAATTAAAACCTAGCCAGTCACTTATAATATGATAAAACTACAGCTGATTCTAAACACAATGTTTTCACCATTTCTTATTGCCTCATCACCCCTTCCTTTAGGAGAAAAATAAGCAGTCTATGGAAGTGAGAGGGGGCATATAGGCACATCTCAAATTTCTCAAAGGAACTTACAGGGTTATCCAGAAATTTAGAGGGTGAAGAACTCACCAAGGGATTAAAAAAATGATTCAGAAAACAGAAGGCACAAATATGTATGGTGTCTAATATGTCACCCACCATGAGATTATCAAGTCCAGATGCCTAGAGGTGTACATTTTGAAACAAATTACTACAATTTAGAAAGTTAGCAGAAATAGGCTATAACTCAGCTTACTGTAAAACTAGAAGAAAAACATCCTATATCCTATCAAAACACTATAAATTAGCCAGGCATGGTGGTGCACACCTTTAATCCCAGCATTCAGGAGGCAGAGGTCTGAGGATCGCCAGGAGTTCAAGACCACCCTGAGACTACATGGTAAATTCCAGGTCAGCCTGAGCTAGATTGAGACCCTACCTTGACAAACCAAAAAAGAAAATCATTATAAATTAAGAGAGGATGAGTTCCAACCTAACCAGCAGATGATATGTCACACTTTTCATCCACCTGTCCAGTAAATATTTACTGAGTAGACCTAAGACCCAATGTTCTCCTAGACCCTTAAGATTCTATGTAGGATAAATATCTGAGAGAGGGAGGAATTGTCAACAATAAGTATGATAAGGAAGTAAAACTCTCTATACTTCAGAGGACTGAAGCATAAGGAGGAGAAAACAAAGGAGGAAATCAAACCAGAAAGTGTCAGAGAGGTGAGAAATGTTAAGTGCTCTGGACAATGTGATGTTTGAAAAAGTCCCTGAACTAATTAAAGAGTCTGTCATCTAGGAAAATAACATTTCAGGCAAAGGTCAAAGCAAAAAGGTCCTGAGACAATATTTTGTAAACTGGAGAGAGAGGCAGGCCAGTCTGTGAGGACTGGTGATGATATGGAGCCAGTTTGGACTTTTTCTAAAGTCTCTGGTTTTACCACCACCTGAGGGTGCTTTCCTGGAAGGCGATTCAGCACTTTAGCTTCACGTTTAACAAGAGAACAAAGGCCAATGCTGGGTGAGCAATTGGGAATCTGTGGAACTGACTCAAGTAACGAAAGTGACAGATGCTAGATGTAAGATGGCAGTGTGTGTAGGATATGGGAACGACAATGATTCTTAGTATATTTTCAAGGTCAAGTGAAAAGGTGTGTTGTCAGATGTGACTTGGGGCGGTGATGAAAGCAGAAAGCACCAATGAGGAAGCCGCGCTTTTCTGCTGAGCAAATGGAGGCTGCTATTGCACTAGAGCCTGAGCACACAGCAGACCAGAAGATCTGCACGGAGGCAACAAAGGTTTGGGTTTGGCATATCGAGTTTTAGATGCTTACTAGAATGCAGGAAGATGTGTGGAAGCAGCAGCTAGATATGTGAGACTGAAATTCTGAAAAGAAGTTTGAATTGGAGATAAGAATGTGGGAGGCATCAGCATACGAATGTTCCTTTTGCAAACCAAGTAACTGGCTAAAATTACCTAGGAAGTAGAAAAAGAAAGAAACTAATTACAGAGAACCATCCCAGGGAAGTGCCAACTCGAAACTGCAAGAGACAAGCTAGCAGAGAAGACTGGGCCATGATGGTTCTGAACAGAAAGTTTCACTCATGCAGTGTCTGTGACTGGGTTGGAGATTGAGACAGAATATAACCAAAACTAAAAGACACCTATGGTTTGACTTATACGGCAAGCATTGTGAGGAGGCATACGTACAAAAACAAGATATACACACATTGAATTTTTATTCTTGATGTTTTTCATATTAACTGCTTTATTGAGCCATATCTTTCATTTTTTATTTGTCTTTTCTAACTTTTTTCTTTCTTTCTTTCTTTCTTTTTTTTTTTTTTCTTTTTCTTGAGGTAGTGACTTATTGCTGAAACTGACTTAGAATTGACTAGTTAGTCTTAGGTTGGCCTCAAACTCATGGCAATCCTTCTACCTCTGCCTCCTGAGTGCTGGGATTAAAGACATAAGGCAACATTCCAGGCTTTTTTTGTTTTTAAATTTTTATTTATTTACTTGAGAGAGAGGCAAAGAGAAGGAAGGAGAATGGCCTCTAGCCACTCCAAAGAACTCCAGATTCATGTTTGACTTTGTGCATCTGGGTTATGCGGGTCCTTTGGCTTTGCAGGCAAGCACCTTAACTGCTAAGCCATCCCTCTAGTCATCGTTTTTTTTAATATTTTTGTTTATTTTTATTTATTTGAGAGCAACAGACAGAGAGAGAAACAGGCAGAGAGAGAGAGAGAATGGGCACGCCAGGGCCTCCAGCCACTTCCAATGAAATCCAGACGCGTGAGCCCCCTTGTGCATCTGGCTAACATGGGTCCTGGGGAATTGAGCCTCGAACCGGGGTCCTTAGGCTTCACAGGCAAGTGCTTAACTGCTAAGCCATCTCTCCAGCCCCTCATTTTTTTCTTAATAAAACAATTTTCATACTTGTACAGAATAAAATTTGGTCATAGTCCCCTCCTAATACCTTCATATTTCCCCTTCACCCATTCCCCTTCCACTGAGCTCTCTCTGCTTTTTTGAAATATTTTATATATTTATTTGCCAGCAGAAAGAGATAGTGAGAAAGTAAATGAGAATGAACATACCAGGGCCTCTAGCCACTGCAACAAACTCCAAATGCCTGTGTCACTTTGTACATTTGACTTTACGTGGGTACTGGCAACAAACTCCAAATGCCTGTGTCACTTTGTACATTTGACTTTACTTGGGTACTGGCGAATGGAACTTGGATCATGAGGCTTTGCAGGCAAATACCTTAATCACTGAGCCATCTCTTCAGCCCTGAATTCTCTTTTTTCTAAATTTTTCCCTCTTCTATTTTGATGACTTTTCATTTATGACCTCACAACAGCTGTCATTATATCTGCAACATTTCAACATGGATGGTGAAGGTGAGTAAAAATTTTTAACAAAATTTTTGTCTTAATTTGTGTTTCTGATTTTGCTAGTTTTGTTAGAATATATTTGTGTTAGGACTTCAGGATATTACTAAATGTCTGTATAGGTCTCTTCAGTGATGTTGACTCCTCTCTACTTGCTTCTCCCTGGAAGTCTATTTAGTCCAGTAATATTAGTTTATTGTTCGAGTATTTATTACTTTGCTCTAATGGTTTTCTTCGCATAGGTCTGACACGTGATACTCCCTTGTTCCAATTACCTTTATGACAAAGTTATATAGGCTTGAAATCAGGTAGAGTCGAGTGTGAATACTGGCTATATTCTTTGTTAGCTATGTGTCCTTGAACACTGAGGCTCTCTGAGTCTTATATTGGCAATACTGGCTAGGAGCTAGTAAGATAGCTTTATTGTTAAGTAGCCAGTTAGGAGAGGGTCAGAAGATGGAACTAAAAGAAATACCACACAGCCTGCTTTGGCAGAACTGGAATTCATCATTTGATCCAGTTTCATCCAGGTCTCTGTCTCCCTTACCTCCTACTCAGGAGTGCTGGCCTCCTCCTGAGCCAGTCCAGACCACTCAGAATTCCCCTGAGCCTGAGAGTGAAGTTCACTGGAGTAGATTATAAATAAATGCTGCACAGGTGGACATGGCCTCTTTCTGGCTGCTCACCTTGCTAAGGCTTGAACCTCCAAGACCCTGCTCTGGTAAGCTTCCCACACACCACCCACCACCCCTGCAGCTGGGATGGGGGAAGGGGACTTTTAACATTTTTTTCCCCAAAAGGCTTACATCCTTTTGTTCCACTTCCCACCACGGGGGTGTGTGCCTGTGTTTCTTTAAGCCATGGCCCTTTTCCAACTTCCCTTGGGCTCTTTACCCCTTCCTGCCTTCCACATGGCAGGAGCATTCTGTACTTTGTGCTCTTTCCTTTTGTTAATCTAATGAAGTCTCACTAAACCTTACTCTCTGGACTGTGGATTTTAATTCTGTAAATTCGTAAATTCTGTAAATTGCTGTGTTGGCATATATTTATTTACCGGGAAGGAACCCCCAGACTTCTGTTATAATTGCATGAGAGTGGTACATATCTCCAAAAGCTTTGCTGAAGAGTGGGGATAATGTTTTTAAGTGGTTTATTTCTGAAACAATCCCAGATCTTTCCATTTGTAGTGCTCAGGGGATCCTTTGAGCACACAGAGCAGCTTTTATCTATTCTTTGTCTTGTGATATATATTGCTAAGTTAATATGGCTACACGTTTCCACTTATAACAAATTTGAAATTTATTAAAAGTTAAATATGAACTCTCCTTACCATAATTTAGTACACTCTACACAAAGTTAGATATTCAAAAAATCCTGGATGTCCCACAAATAAAACAAAATGCCTCCACTTGTCCTTCTCTTTAACTACCGATTGAAGATTCCACGATAGCGTTCCCTTCCACTCCAGAAAATTGAAAAGCATATGAGAAACCTGCTTCTAGCCAATGGGCTCAAAAAAGAGAAGCAGGGCTGTGAAAAATCAAGGGAAAAGCTTGAGGACTCTTGTTGCATTTTTAACAAAATAAGTAAAATAACATCATAGAAATAGAAAGGGCTCCAGTGATGATTCAGGGTAACTGAACCATGAAGACGAAATGATCTCTTAGTAGAGTAGGCTGACATTGTAACAAACTTTCATCTCAGAATCCAGACTTAATCATATTATACAGTTTTATATCTTTTATAATTTCCTAAGTATCCAATTTTACATGTCTTTATTTAATGTAATATCAGTATTAAATATTTCCATATTTTGTTCCTCAACATATAATATATTGTAAACATCTTTCTATAGTAGCTCTTTTGGTGTTGGAGACTTGTATGAAAACACACATAGGGTTAGATGTATGGCTCACTGGTATATTACCTGCCTAGAATATGCAAGGCCCAGAATTTGATTCTAAACACTAAAGAGAAGGGGAAAAGAGAGGCAGAGACAGAGACTGTAACAGAGACCTCTTTCCATGTGATAAGCACATTACTTACTATGCAACATTAAATAGTATTTAATTGTAAAATAAACTACATAATAAATAATTGTGCACATTTCTAGATGATGAATGACCTGAGTCAGAGAGACAAACTTCACAAGCAAGTGAGGGACATAGCCACTCACTCTACAAATAAAAGGAGAATATCTATTCAACAATTGAGTAGTATTCAGCTGTATTACCAAACCAAAATTTATTTAAATAACTGCTGTTGTTAGATATTAAGATGCCTTATTTTCTCATCATAAACTGTATATTCATATATATATACACACACACACACATACACACAGACACACACACACACACACACACACACACACACACATATCCCTATCCCTAGCCCTACCTCCTTTATTTGCTTTGGAAAATATTTCAGTAGCACAAGTATGTAAACATGGAACTACTGATAGAAATGACCTCACCTTTAAAAGTCTTTTTCTTAAGCCTCATCAATTCAAGACCTCCAAATATGTTCTCAGAGAGAAACTGCTCTCTCTGGACACTATACAAGTTCACAGTTAAGCCAGTTTTCCTTAGCAGACTCACTGTGAGATTCACTCATTTTGTTTCAATGGCAATCTGGCAGATCAAAATAGGAAACATTACTTTTAGTAGAAATAGCTCTTTTGTATTGTTGATTTCACTTTTACCTAAAAAAAAAATACATCCAAGAATGATTATCATCATTTTGTATATGATACAAAAACAATCTCAAAAATACAAGGCTTGTTTTGTCTTTATTAGACTGTGGTAGATGTATTTCAGTGGGATAAAAAAGATCCTTCATGCTGTAGACGCTGGAAGGAGCATTATTACCTCATATAATGATTTTTAAAAGGCTATAAATGGTACAGATTGATCATTTAGTAATATGGAGATTTTCAATTCACTCAAATGGGTAAATGTATGGATAGTTCAACTTATATGAAATGCTGGTTCACAGTCCCAATTTCAGAATCATTTGAGTGCTTGATCACTTTGTATTTCTGGATTCACTACCCACCATAGAAAAAGAATGGACATAAATTTAATATTCAAAAATGTACCTTATGTTAATTAACTATGAGTCTCGTGGCCTACATGAATATGAAAAAGAGATATCAGTGGGGGGAATTTTCTATAAGTAGCAAATGGTAATGTGATAAAAAAAATCATGCCTACATTATCTTTTATTTCAACAATCTTCTCAAATACTGATCATCTTTCTGGCACAGATGTCTGTTATATAACTTAATCCTCACACAAGCAAATCACAGAGCTCGGGACATCAACACTGACATGATTCCTTCTGCCTGAACAATAGCCTCATCACAAATAGTCAAGGGTGTCAAGATTACATATGCTGGCTTTGTCTTTGTTGTATTTTTTAAGAAGCAAGCACATAGACAGATCAGAGGTGCAGAGATACTGAGCTCCACATAGTGTGAGGAGAGCTTCACAGCCATCACCATCTGTAGTACACATCTGTGACCTTGTAAACAAAAAAACAACAGCAGCCCCTTTGTTCAACCTAGGACAATGAATAGGCAATATTTTAATCCAGCCCCCAAAAGCCATAAGTGGTACTGTACAAAGATGAAATCTGCACTTTTACGCATTAGCTAAAATGTGCTGGCAGTAAAATAAAGCTTAGTAAGTCACTGCAAATCATTTAAAAAGTGGTTTGGTTTAGTAGTCCATGAAGATCTGAAGCGTCCTTGGTGTTGTTTTTTTGTTGTTGTTTTTTTTTTCTTTTTCTTTTTTGCAGTCAAGCAATAAAAAAAAAAAAATACAATCCACCATTTTTAACTAGTATCAATTTAATAATCAAACAGGGATTTTAGACTTTCACCCATTTTATAGCCTTCAGTTGATTTTTTAATAGGTATGGAATACCTCTAAGTACCATAAGGCATTATTATTATTATTCCTATTGCATTACCTATCATCAGATGCTTGAAAATGTGGTTCTGCTTTTATAACTTTATCTATGTTTACTTATTAATAGGTAATATTTACTGTTTGTGTGAAAAGTATATAACTATTATTTAATGTAAGCATTGCTACAAACCTATGATGTGTGTGTGATTACTAACTATAGAATGCTTTGAATTATAGAGGAGTATAGTTAGAACTCTTACTAAATTTCTCACCTCTTTAACAAATGGTATAGACAGAATATGAGCCCAACTGCTGCTAACTCCAACATCCACATGATATAATCCTATGACAATGTCCTCCAGAGGAAAAATATGACTTGGTTTCTTCAACTTCCCTATATCTAGTCGCCGTTGCAATAATGCTATTTTCCATTTAATGTTATATTTGTTTTAATGTGAGTCATGAAAAATCCTCAGAAACTGCAGAAGAAATTTACTTTAGTTAACTCTGTTTACAAATGTCATTTAAGTCACAGTTTCTCAACCACACTACAATGGTAAGGCACTGCTATCTGATGCTTTGGAAAATATTTTGCCATATCACTGGTCTGTGACTACTGTTATTGGTGACCAATAGCACCATTGCCTACTTGTGAAAACTAAGTTTGTGCCCAGATATCACTGGATGCTCTCTAATGGTCAAAACTACTTGCACCTGAAATCCACTGATTCACATGAAACTCAGCCTACCTAGCAAGCTCAACGTAATCATCAAAGAAAATGAGCTAACAAGACACTATCTGCATTCACCATTCTTACACAGCCTTTCTCTGAAATTTCCAGATTATATCAAGTAGAACAATTTGGTTTGGCTTGCCTTCTTGAATTTGCTACTTGTTTGTATGTTATATTGGTAACAAATTTGTCATCAATATTGACAAAGGTAATTTAAACTGTGAGGGTTAACACGGGCATTCTCTTATAGTGAGCTAGTATAGTTTTGAGTACCCACAAATCACAGTAAATGAACATATGAAGAGTATCAATGGCTGTTTAAAAGAGCACAAAATTCAATATACAAGGGTAACAGCAAAAGCTACATTCTGTAGCAACCTAAGTATATTTTTTTCAAAATTTTATTTTACTGATTTTTAAATTAATAAGAATATGGTATTATTTATAGATTCCTAAATTATACTACATTAAGGAAAATGATTTTTCTAAATATTTTATTATTACAAAATAAAATGTATGTGAGTTGTATTTTATGGTGCCCACTAATGCCATTATGATCATGAAACTTTCATCTTCTTTTAAACATTTATGGAAAAAGTTAATATCAACCTATTATTAGAACTATTGTAGCAGGTAACCCCTAAAGAATGCTTCTATATGGTACTACACCACCAACAGACTCATATCTATATAAAATCTATACTTTTTGCTTCTAAATCTTCTTTTAATTTCCTTGAATAGTTTTCCTAAAAAATAAATAATACATGTAAGACAATTAAGTATTATTTTTATTTGTAATTATGTCCAAATATTTGCATACATATTTTTTTTTAATTTTTGTTTATTTATTTGAGAGAGACAGAGAGAGAGAGGAAAAGAGAATGGGCACACCAGGGCCTCCAGCCACTGCAAATGAACTCCAGACGCATGCGCCCCCTTGTGCGTCTGGCTAACGTGGGTCCTGGGGAGTCGAGCCTCGAACCGGGGTCCTTAGGCTTCACAGGCAAGGGCTTAACCGCTAAGCCATCTCTCCAGCCCTGCATACATATTTTTAATGTTCATGGATGTTTGAGACAAAGAAATATTTTCACACTCCCATGTGGTAGAAAAGATGTTTCTGATTCAAAGTAGAATTCAAGCAAGTCAGCCTATACTTCCATGTTACAGGCAATAATCACGTTAGGAGTAAGAGCTTGGGATTTCAGTACCATTCTATTCAAATACCTGTTTTGCTGTGGGCATAGGTTGTGGGACATTAGACAAGTTATTTAGTCTCTCTTTATCTCAGTCTTTGTTGTTAGGTTCACAATACAAAAATAGAACTCAGTCAATGCAGCCATTAAGAAGATGGATAACAAGAGAACCCAGAAATGCTTTATATCAAAAATCCTGAATATGATTAATAGTCATAATTTATATTGATACATTGATCACTATAGATCAGGCAGAGTACTCAGATCTGCACAATTAATCTTTCATACCAACTCAGTGGCAGTAAGATAATTTCTATCTGTACCATTTTAAAAACAAGGCAGCTGAAGTATAGTGATTTAAGTGCTTTCCAAGTTCACACAACTACTCAGTGACAAAGGTGAGATTCATGTTCAGGCAATCTGGTGCCAGAAGCTGTACTTCCAAGTACACCATAACTCACTGGCAACCATAGTGAAAGACTTCTGTGAAATTCAGCTACCATAGGCTGAATTATCTTAGTCTTATGGAAACATGATGTATTCAGGTTGCAAAGACTACATATATCACTATATATTTTCTCTATATATCTGTATCTATATCTAGCTAGCTAGAGGTATAGAATCTAGATTATATATAATATCTATAATATATATATAATATAATGAAAATAATATATCTGTTTCTATATCTAGCTATCTAGCTAGCGAAAGATATAGAATATGGATAACATATGTATACTACATACATACAACTCTTCAACAGACACACAGAGGATGAAATCAGAGAATCACTCCCATTCATAATTGCATCAAAATAAATAAATAAAGTACCTTGGAACAAACCTAACCAAGGAAGTGAAGGATCTCTACAATGAAAACTTTAAAACACTCAAGTGAGAAATTGCAGAAGACACTAGGAAATGGAAAGACATTCCTTGTTCTTGGATCAGAAGAATCAATATTGTGAAAATGGCAATCTTACCAAAAGCAAGCTACACATTTAATGCAATCTCCATCAAAATTCCAATGGCATTCTTTAAGAAAATTAAAAAAAAAATCCAAAAATTCATTTGGAAACACACAAAACAGCATATGTAAACATATATTCCTTGATGTGGATAGTTTCATTATGCTCTTTTTGTCTCAAGATATTAAAAGTGAGAAATTATCATTTTCACAATAAAGTATGTAGAAATGTTCACTTGTCCACAGTATAAAAGCAAAAGCAATTATTACTTTGTATTAATTTTATGTGGATTAAATGAGGTATCTATTGTCTAAAATGGTGGCTTATATAGTCAATAAATGGTAGTTATTAGATCAAGCATTAGTGTATACCATAACTTTTGACTTGAGGCTATTCTGTGCAATGGTACATAAAATTCAAATAATATGAGGACTGGTAAAATATAGATTTATTTCTCTTTATATGAATTTTGAGGAAATTAACACAAGCATATGGTATGTCATTGTACTGAATTACATTTATCCAACTGAGATAAGAGAATATCAAGAAGATACTATCTGATTTACAAGCAGTTGAAACTTCAGAGTCAAAATTGAAATGTGTTTGTTCTTGACTTATACAACAAACAGGAAATAAAACTATTTCTTTGGTTATTACCATCTCTCTGAAGCTTCACTCACTGACAGTAATAAAAACTAAGTGATACCTTTGGAATAATAAGATTAGTATTTCCAAACTCATAATTTCAAACAACAGCATGTTTCTCTTTTATGTAATCCAGCTTGAGGATATCCAAGTACCAAGTAAATCAAATTTGCTTAGCATATGTTGTATATACAGTCACACATTTGATAGGCATTTTTCCATAAAGTCATATAACATTAATAGAATATATATATATATATATCATAAAATGTATATGAAGGTCTATTTATGTATGTCTCTTTCTTCATCCCATGGAAATAGAAAATCTTGTATAAAATAGGTATAATAAATAAGGGCAGAGATTTTATGATTAATTTTATCTTGTACTTTCCCTGTAATATCACCTATTTATTGTTACTTAATTTAATTTTTCAGCTTCTCTTCCTTTTTGAGACAGGGTCTTACATATCTTTGGCTGGCTTCTAACCTGCTAGCTGACAGTGATCTTGAATTCCTGATCTTCCTGTTCCTAACTCACAAGTGCTGTGACTACTGACGCGTGCTACCACATGCAGGTTTAATGGGACTTTTCTTTCTTTTTGGAGGTAGGGTCTTGCTCTAGCCCAGGCTGACCTGAAATTCATTATGCACTCTCATGCTGGCCTCAAACTCACTGTAATCCTCCTGTTTTGGCCTCCTGTGTGCTGGGATTATAGGTGTTCTAAATCCAAAATTATTCTCACCATTCCGCAAAAGACAACAAAGGAATGTACTTACAAAATGGCCAAAGTGTCTTGAAGAAAAGTAACAAATGAAGAACTACGGGAAATCTTTAGGGGTTGGGGACGCTTAGTGATTAAGAGGACTTGCTGCACAATCATGAGAACCCAAGTCCAGTCATCAGCAAAGATATAAATATCCAAGCATTTCTTCTCACACTCATAACCCTAACTAACTCTGAAAAGAACAGAGACAGAATTGCAGGGGCTCGCCGGTCATCCAGCCTAACTGAAATGGGGAGCTTCTGGCTATGTGAAAGACATTTTCTCAGGGAAATAAAGTGGAGAGTGATGGAGGAAGCACATCAGATCCTACCCATGCATGCATATAGAGTATGAATAAGCCACATTAATGCACATACACATATCATATATACGAAAATCAGCAAAATGGACTTGATAACATTTTTAAAATTCTTTAGTCACAAAAGTAACATACTTAGTGAGGTGAATTAATCCATTAGACAACATAGCAAAGTCACTACTTAGGAAAGCCTGAGTATGGCATGCCATTGCTTGTGAGTTCTTGAAGTTTGGATAGTCTATAGGGTATGAACATATATCTATCAGTGAGTATTTCAGTTCCTCTCAGTGTGTCTGTCATTGTGGCCATGGTGTATGTGAGGTGAGGTAAGAGCTTTGTGTAATCTATTCAAACAGAGTAAAGTTCTGATCCTGCACTTGGACCACTCTAATTCTGTCATCTTCTTAAAATATATACTTATAAAAGATATGCATATGTCTCAATTCTTGAACTTTTCCCTACTGCACTGCACCCCGTTGTTCATGCCCTTTTCTGCCATCAGGTTTAATTAACTAAAGCCTTCTATCATAAATGAACACTTAATAGTTTCTCTTTCTTAATTTTATTGTCATCTTTTGTACCATTTTTGTGGTTTTTTGTTTTCTTTATTTTTTATATTCTTAAATATTACTATGTGGTATCACATTGCTTTAGAGGAGTTAACATCTATAGATTACATACTTTGTAACACTGAGAATAGATAACCAGGGAATGCATTTATCTTTTTTTTTTCCTTAAGGTTATTTTGGAAGTGTGCAAGAGTTAATGCATATGTACATACTCTTCCCTAAAACTTAGAAGGATCTGTCCAGAGTACTGAAAGAATATCCTCTGGAAAATGCTGGATATCATTCCTGTCACTAGCCTGATGAATCCCGGAAGCAGTATTTTCTATTTCTAAGCCAATAACACTCAGAATTGAAGTTTTCCTCAAGAAAATGCAGAAATAGTCACAACTGACCCTTAGATGCATAGTTGTATACAAGTAATAAAGAAATTAAAGGAGAAAAATCCCCACACCTGATGAAGGGACAATCACATGTATACCTAACACAAGGTAGAATAACTAAGCTCCCCAGAGCACATGAAAAGCTTTACGACAACACAGGGGGCATCTACACAAAACCTTTGCTTGTGTGGCACTGAAGGGAAGGCAGTGGGTGCTCGGCAGTGCTTCCTGTGCTGTTCCGGGTGGTCAGCCTGAAACCAGCACGAGGAGCACATATAATCCCTAGCTCATTCCTCAGGGCCTTTGAACAATAAAACATTATGTCGAAAACAGCAAAGAAGAAAGAAAAGACTAATCCACTTTCCCGCTGGCCAGTGCCAATTTCTTGATCCCTGTACCTGTCCGGCTACCTAAGCAGGTTCAGCTGAGGCAGTGCCTGGGTTGTGACTAAACAACACAAACATTTGTTATTCCTTCTTCAACGTCTCTTTATCTCATGGCGCATAATATGAAGGGAAATGTGGACCGTCTTAAATTCCAGACCAATCCACCTTGCCCTTTTCAAAGTTCCTAAGTGTAGGTTAGGCTCAGAACAGTAGCTAGACTTGGCATTGGTAGGTCTGCTCTGGATTCTGGTCATCAAGTTCCTGTTGCCTGGGCTCCCTCCTCTGCACACTGTCCAGCTGCCTTGGGGTAACTAGCCAGCCAGCTTTGTGTCTGAAAGGAAGGGACTGATGCATCCAAGGGAGAAATAAAGGGCAAGGGGGCTTAGGCTGCTGTTCAGAGCAAGGCAGTCTAGCCTGAGTGAAAGAGATTTGCTTCCAGCACCACCCGCTGCCCTCTCTCCCTGCAGCGAGCGCCACAGCTTGACCCTGACTGGTCTGGTCTCTCGGTTAGCAATTCTCTTTCCTTTCCTTCTCTGTCTTTGCTTCTTTCAATTTCAAGCCCTATGGTGATTTGGGCAAGTGTAGTCTGCATTCCACACCATGTTCTCCTTGCCTTAGAGAGCAGGCACTGGATCCAAAGGCATGCAGACTGCCTGTCTAAACCCTTGAATCTCTTCCTTCCTGCATCCCCTTGCTCGCGCCTTTTCTGCCAACAGGTTTAATTAACTAAAGCCTTCTGCAAAAGGAGCAGATGTGACCCTCGCCAGCTCTGGCCACCCACCCACCCCCACCCACTCACCCCCCCCCGTTCCACCCACGCCCCCTCCCCCCAATCATCCGGAGAGCTGCTCCACAAGCTAACAGCTCCTACTTCGTTCTCAGGACCAGGGGATACCTAAGAACACAGACACTGAGCAAGCTTACCCCGCTGTCTGTTGGCCACAACGGCGGCAGTGAGATGAGGTCTTAGCTAGCCCCCACCCCACCCCCTGCAAAGTTGGACCGCCGGATCAAGGGGGTTTGAGCCAGCCTTTCCAGTCCTGGGTTTCCTCCCACCCCAAGATGATCTCAAGCTCATCCCCCTGTGATCCACAGACTCAGAACAGCCGAGCTGAGGGTGGTGAGTGCAGCAATCTTCCCGCTACAGAGAAAGGGGGAAGGGGAGAAGAGGAGAGAGCGGAGGAGGGAGGGGAGGTAGTTAGTATTTATAGAGGAGAGAGTCCTCTGCAACTTTTTGGTGCCACCAAGTGGCACAGAGAGTTCCTTTAGGAGCACAGGCACCTGGATAGACCAGGATGGCTACACTAGCTCTAAAGGCAGATGCTCACATGGGGGTGGAGCTGCATCCATCCCAGAAATTGTATCTGGGAATGTTCAATCTGGGATGCAACTCTCCAAACCTACCAGCAAGTCTGGGGTGGAGGGTATTAGAACACCTGTGTCCTCTTCAGTCACAAGGCAATAGTCAGGTGCCCACTGAGCCTAGAAGTTTAGAAGCCCATGTCCCATAAGAACTTCCCCTGTGCTTCCTCCTCTCTGTCTCTTCGGCTCTTACTGAAAGACACTCCTATCCCGCACCTCAACCTTTTCCTTGCCACTCTGAGAAGTTAACCTTTAAACTGGGATGCCATAGTCCTGATGCCAGAATCAATGTTAAATAGCACCCAGAATCCTCCAATTTAAATAACCTTTCTTGTCACTAAAAATGCCTTTTGCAATTGTTGCTTAAACAAAAAATAAAACAACAACCAAGCAAAACTGTCACTTTAAGCTCTGTGGATGTGAGCTTTTCCAAAAAAAAAAAAAATCTCCAAAATCCGGGTTCTGAGCGTGCTGGTTGGGTGTGTGCTTGTTCACACTCCCTGTCCACAGACCTTTGAGTACACATTTTCTCAACAGCAGTCAGGATTTGGCAACTGCTTTTGATGTTTTGAGGGGCTGTGTCTTGAAGCTCCCCTTATCTATATCTTCTAGGTATTCTTACTTTTTTGTATGCACGTCTTCAAAACCATACAACCGTAGATACTCTCCACACATGCTATGAGACCTTAGTGTACCACAGGGCAGAACAAAGTCTCCATCTTGCAGATGGAGAAAGTGAGTATGCAGGGCTGAAAAGCTTGTTCAAGGTCACATATTTTCCTAGAGAACAGCCCAAGGACTTCCTAGCGCCTCACTAAATGAACACTGATATCAAACCTGACTGCCAACCTCTGCTTCCTTCTCGCACCCCAAGCAGCCCATCCAGTCATGGTCAGCTCCCTTCTCTTCCTTCTTTCTCCCCAGGTTTCTCTCTGTCATTTTCCTTTGTGAAAGTTCTACCAGAGAAATGACGGTAAAAATATCTTCTTAGCCTACCTAGGAATACATGAACTTGACTTTAAAGGTTCAGAGATACAAGTGTAAAACCTTAAAACACCCTCCAATTTTTGAATACCTCTTCTTTCTGATATTGTAGTCATGGAAGTATCATTTTAGAATTGTTAACATTGGTTTTAAAATCGACCACTCAACTCCCACCCACCCCCGGGCCCTGGCCCTTGCTGCCTCTTCTTTTCGGTGCTGTGGAATCAGGAAGTGTTTGCACTCGTACAAAAACATCTAATGGCCTCAAAAACACAGAAACCCCCTCACTTACTAAATGCACGCTTTTTCTGCACATGTACTAGCGTGAGAATGAAAGGGGGGGGGCTTTAGCTCACATCTCTATTATTTCTTCTTATTATTTTAGTTCCCCCACCCCCATATGGGAACGAGCCCACTGAAATCCTTCATGTATGCAAATACAAACAAAATGATTTTCGAAACCTTCCCACTGGAGCCCTACCACGGTGGCCCGGGCTCTTGACTGAAAATGCATGTCTGATTCACAGGACGCATGTCCTTTGCAGGGTGACTTTTCTAAACTTACAGGACCTCCTAGCGTCCCCTGGCTCCAACAGTCCTCCACCTGCCCACCACCTGCCCTGCCCGGTCCCTTTCGCCCAAGCTCCCGCCCCTTGCCGGTGCAATCTCCATCCCTGTGCTGGGGGAGGGGCTCTGGCGGCATCCTACATCCCCGGGCAACTCTACAGCTGAGAGAAAGGAAAATCGCGCCTTGCTTACCAGGTGCGCGCCCTGAGCCCGGCTCCCCTGGCCAGCCGCCGGTTGCCAGCCTCCTGCGCTTTTGTGGCGGCCTTTGGCTGCCGCCGAGGCGCTAGCGGCTGCGACGGGAGCGGTAGTGGCAGCAGCAGAACGGCTGCGGGCCCGCGGCGGCGGTGGCGGCGGCGCTCGCTCGCGCCAGCGCCCGGAGCACGTGCCGCGCCGCGCTCGGGCAGACGCAGCTGGGAGCGCAGCGCAGCGCAGCGCAGCGCAGGGCTCGATCCGACTTCTGCAGCGCGCGGCGCGGCGCGGCGCGGCGCAGCTCCGTGCTGCAGGCTCGCCCAGGCTTAGGGGGCGAAGGAGGGTCCTAAAGCCTCTTGACGGCCGCGTTCAGCGCACGCTACCCCTGGGCTCCCTTTTCAAGCGCATCCTATTCCCTCCAGGAGCTAGGGAAGAAGCTGAGCGATGCTGGGAGGCAGGCGTGGGTGGCGTGTCACTCTCGGAGGGAAGCTGGGGGAGCAGGTACAAAGATAATCAGCCTCTCTCTGGCGACGATGGAACTTAAAACTCCTGACAATGATGAGGAGAAGGGGGAGTCATGGCTGGGGAGGAGAGAGAGAGATTGAGAGAGAGAGAGTGTGTGTCAGGGAACCCCAACGTGATTCAAAGGTGTGAGTGGTCAGGGAGAAGGGTTTCTTTAATGGTATTACTTAATGCCATTTTGCATCTGTCTGCTCTTGTTACATATGATTCTTCCTCAATCCATTAAGGTTTTTCTTAAACTGCAGTTTTACTTCCTCCCCTCACATCGCTTTTGCCCCCTCCTCACCTCTCTAACAGCCCAAGACCGTCAAAAATGCTGAGGTTATCTTTAAATACATGGTTTTTTTTCCCCTTGGGCTAAAATTGGTATAAATTACTTTCATGGCTTAATTTAAACCAAATAACGCATTGTATTAATACTAACACTGGTATTGTCTAGCAAATTTTGAAGGAGTGTTTCAGCTTCTGGATGAAAGATTAAAAGGTGAGAGCACCATAGGCGCCAGTCATTATGAAATAACTGATTACTAATATTTGATATAAGGTAAGGAATTCTTTGGTTGTTACTCAACAATAGCATAGAGAAAAAATAGAAGTGACTCTAAGACAACTTATTGAGCATTACAAGTTTTTTTTTTTTTTTGAATGGCCACATATACTGATGTTGTATTGGTAATTTTTAAGATTCTTAAAATTCAAACGGCAAAGTTTTGTACTCTCTGGAAAACCTGTCAAACTTGTAATTAGCCTTTACAAAAAATCAACAAGAAAAATAAGAAGTATTGCATACATGAGAAAAAAATATGAACATGGCAGTTGTGAGTGAAATAAAAAGTAGCATGACTTGATTTTAGTGATGCAAGTAAGCAGAATGAGTAAATTGGTCTGTCCACCAATTATTCAGGACTTTGACAATGAGCATAAAACCTCATATCTGGTCTTTGTGTGAAACCCCTACCTTTAAGTAAGCTTAGGATCTTCCACGTTCCCCAGCTGTCTTCACCAGCTGGTGCTGAATAAACCATGCAAACAAGTGGACTGAAACCAAGAATGGGATTCTCATGTTAACCACACAATTACTTAAACTTTTCAAATTCCTACACATATTTCCTTCCCTGTCATCTCAAAGGGTGATGGAGAGGCTATGCCAAGACATACCAGAGCATATCAGAAAAGACAAGAAAAGTCCATACATACATCCAACATATAGTTTACCAAGGCATTTCCATGTCTTATGGTCTAAAACTTAAATAAAAAGTAAACATATACATATATATATATATATAATTTAGGTTTGGTTTGGTTTTGCTTTTTTAGGTAGCTGTAGCCCAGGCTGACCTGGAATTCACTATGTAGTCTCAGGGTGGCCTTGAACTCTCAGTGATCCTCCTACCTCTATCTCCTAAGTGCTGAGATTAAAGGTGTGTGCCACCAGGCCCTGCCCCTCTTTCTCTAATATTTCACAATTGGTCAGGAAACCCTGCTACCTCTAACTTCATCACATATGCTAGCATGTTAACACTTTGCTCCATATCCTACAACTACCATGCTGAAACAAACAACTGTCATATTTTAGCAATAGATTTCAAATTGGCATAGTAATCTTTAAAACATAAATTAAAACTTTCCAATAACATCTCATCTCACTCAGAGTACCAGTTCATGTCTTCACCATTGCCCTAAGTCTGGTTCTATTTTGCTCCTTACCTTTCTAGGTGTGTCTTCTAGTATCCTTCCTCTTTTCTCATTCTACTACAGTCTCCAGGATTTAATTCTTCTTCCTCAAAGGTCCCTGATATGTTCCCATCTAATAGCCTTTGTCGTTTTCATATTCCCAACTCATCATCAGGCCAAATATCCTTTCCTTGAAATGCCTGCAAAACCCTGGCCAATCCACTCTAGTTATACCTGTGAACTATTTTCCCTTGGAATTTCATTGTCCCCAATGCTTTTTACTCTTTGTTGTTTTTCCACTTATAGCCATTAATGAAACCAAAACATGATTTTCTCCATTGTTATCCTAATTTCTTTGATCTAGCAATCTTTATTTTTAGGATAAAATATTCTTAAGGAAATGTGTTTTTATTCCTTTGTTATTTCATATACTCGAGAAAAATTCTATCACAGAGAATATGGTCAACAAATATTATGAAACATTATAAAGATACACTTATACAGGCCACATGTTGCTTTCCATTGTCAAAATTGACAAAACTAGGGATAAATCCCATGAAAAATCATTTTAAAATGACTGACAGCAACTTTTTCAAGCTTGAAAATAACCAAATCTTTTATTGTGTTGTTCTGAGGCTCAATAGAGGCTATTGCAATTCTAAATATTTTCAATCTATGGTTATCTGGATCCATTAAGTGACCAAGAAATGACTGTTAATTTCTGATATTTTTATTGTTTTAGAAAAGTCAGCATGTTCAAAGAAGATTTTATAGTAGAAATAGAAATATTTTCATATTAAGTGTTCTTATATAAAATCTAGACCTAACATGGGCTTTGGACTCATGCAATTTGTGACTTTAAAGTATAGCTCTCCAAGAAGGAAAAACACAGGCTCTGAACTTCTCAATGTTTATTTTTATCATGATGCAGAGTAAAAAAGAAATAAAATAAAGTGCAATAAAAATAAAAATAATAAGAAGAACGCATTAGCCTCTGAGTGCTCACAGACTATAGCTACTTTAGTCTGTTGTGGAACACGAAGCCCTGCCCAAAGAGAGCTCTTGACACACACGACAAATACAGAAATACTCACCTTCACTCAGTTTCCACTGGTCACAATTATCTTTCTTATTACAAGATGTGGAACATTTTTCTTGCAGCCCAGGTAGATACCAAGCTGCAGTTATCCTTTGAGCCCTGATCGAAGGGTGCAACAGAATGTCCACTGAAACCAGGCCTAGCAAACTGCCTTTGAAAACTCAGTCTGGCTCTTATATGACTAGGAGAACTGGACAAGCTCCTAGACCTTCAAATCTCACTTCCTTGTCTGGAAATGGGAAAATGATAAAGATAATTTTTTAAATCTAATTTTCTTGGTTATACATAAACTCACATTGTCAACTAAAGTGTTACTGAGGTCTCAGCGAATCATAATTCTCTTCTTCTCAAATTCCATTAGAGTTTGTCTTCATTGCCCCAATATCTTCCCTATGTGTAGGCAGGAATTTTCATAATGGTGTTGTGTTATAGGAGTCATAAATAACAAAAAATTCTGAATTGTGATTCATAATTACTAGAAGTTTCTTGTTTTGCTTGTCTAAAGGGTGTATAATAAAATCTGCCTAGGGAGGCTTGTGCTAAGGAAAGCCATAATTAATATGAAGAAACTATGCACTTCCTAAGATGTGGCAGGTACATGATATTTAATGATGATAATGGTAGGAATTATGATGAGTTTATTTTACAGTTTTGTTTCCTTTTTGTTGAGAACATTACTATATGAACTTACTGTAGTTTAATCATATCCTTCTTTTATCCTTTCTGCCTTGCCTCCATTCTACCCAGAACTTTTTTCTTTTTAGGCAATCCTTGTTGTTCATTCATTTTTACCTCCTCTGTCCTACATGTCAAAATATACATGGATCACAGAGCAGATCTTGTGCAAGTATCAGTAAGCACTGTGGTGTCATAAATGCACCAATCAGTTCATATCAGGAGTGCCCCCAAAGTACATTCCCCCAACCTGTGACTCTTATTTTTTCTTTCCACCCCATCCCCAACCACAATATTGTCTGCACTTTGGAGAGCTGATAGATATCTTGTTTAGATTTCTGCACTGGATATTATAATGGCCAAATAAGAGCTTTGAGATCCTCTACTTTAGTCATTTGGAAATTTGTAAATCAACTTTTAGTCCAGTTGGGTTCATTTCTCTGTAAAGTAAACATATTTAAGTAGCAGAAGGGGGTATTGTAGTAATTCTTAGAGTACCCTTTTGACAAAAATTGTAAATTTTTTATCGACAATAAAGCTAGACTAAATATACTAGAAGAAGGAATCTATTTTGCGCTTACATGATCTAATAGAGTTACGCAGAAGATTTTATCCATGGGAATTTTGAGCCTATGTGCCTGAGAGACAATTAGGCTGCCAGTGGTTCTGACTGAGCTATTACAACTATTCAGTCGACATTTAATCCTCGGGTAGCAATATTCAAAACCTGAAATCTAAGATTATGGCCAACTTTCTACAAGTATAGTGATTCAGACTATTTCTGTTGTTTTCAATATTACATTTTCTTAGAAGAAATTTATCAAGCTAATACTAGGCATTACTTAAAGTCGTACAGTAAGCAGTGAAAGCCAGAATTTTGAATAGCTCATCAAAATTTGTACAGATGTTGAGTAGGTCTAAGAAATGCTATCTGAAGACACAAAAGTAAGTGCTTCAGCTGAGGTGGGGAAGCACACAATTCTATTTCTTAGCATGTAGAAATTAAAAGTTATATAAATTAGTTGTAAAAACTAAATGGCCTGAAGCCAGGCGTGGTGGTGCATGCCTTTAATCCCAGCACTTGGGAGGCAGAGGTAGGAGGATTGCCACCCTGAGGCCACCCTGAGACTTTAAAGTGAATTCCAGGTCAGCCTGGCTACAGTGAGACCGTACCTCAGAAAAAAAAAAAAAAAAAAAAAAAAAAAACTAAATGGCCTGAACTTGAAGAGCACTGAGCATGTTACCAGGTAAGCAGTTGGTGCACTATTAATATTCATTATAGATGATAAAATGTGATGTCAAATTATAATAGCACATTAGAATGAGTATGAACTCTTATTTCAACCTGCATAGATCTGATAATTGGTCATTTTTGTACAAGTCATTTATAGATGATTTAAATTTTATGTTCCTCAGACTCTTTATTCATGAAGTACAGAGAAAGTAATAACAAATACGTCAGAGTGACTATTAGAGTTGAAAAGATTAACTCAAATGAAAGCATTAGAATCATGGTTTATCTATAGGAAACATGCAATACTAGTTATTGTTAGGATATAGTAATTTTATATCCAGTCATCATTCAACTTAAAGGCATTGTACAGTCACAACAAACTTGATAATACAAGGAAGTATGAAGTATTTGCCTGCCTGAATATGATATTGAAATGCAGGTACTCAGGAAAAGGACACTATATTATTAATCTCACCTCTGCATTTGTCCCGTCTGTGTTCGTGGGACAATTCAAACTCTGAAGCATGACACCTAAGATCACTCATTGTCTTGTCCACCCTTCTTTCTAGTCTTTTCAAAACTAGCTTGCTTTTCCTATCACAGTATGTACTTTTATTTTGTTTTACTTTTTAGAAAACATTTAATATTAGCCCCATAATTTCTTTTCTTTGTTAGTTATGTACATACTCAGTGTATAAACAGCCATGTTTGTACCATTAGCCCCCTATCTGTCCTCCCCCCTCTGAAGGGACCCTCTTCATTAGGGATTGTGTGTCATGCATTGTGGGGGTGGCCATCAGTTATGGGGAAGAGGCAATGACTCTGTGCATAATGTCCCAACTTAGGGCTCTAACAATCTCTTCACCCCCTCTTCTGCAATTTTCCCTGACCATGTTGGGTTCATTTTAGGGCAACTTCAGTGATGAGGTCTTGTGAGTCTCTGTGTCTTTGAATATCTGGTTTGGTAGGAGTTGAGTGCTCTGTGTCTATCTCCTTCACTCATGTGATGGCACCAGGCTCACCAAGAAAGCAGAACTATTTCTCATTTCCCTAATTACTCTTGGTTTCCGCTGGGACCCTGGTGAGGTATGACGGGCTGATTGTCTCCTCAGGTTCTATATCCATCTTAAAAAAAAAAAAAGAAAGAAACAGATTCTCTAATGGAGAGTGAAGTAGGCACCAAGTGGGATAACTGTTATTATTTTATAGAGAATTTAATAGGTGTAGCCCCTTGTGTAGCCCACGATTAGTGTAAGCCTGATATTGGAAAGCAATTTTTTTTTTTTTTTTTTTTTTTTGTCTTTTCAAGGTAGGGTCTCACTCTAGCCAAGGCTGACCTGGGATTCACTATGTAGTCTCAGGGTGGCCTTGAAATCATGGTGATCCTCTGACCTCTGCCTCCCAACTGTTAGTATGAAAGGTGTGCTCTACCATGGCCAGCTTCAAATTTGTGTTTTAGATATGTTTCTGACTTGTTTTCTAGTTCCAACTATGGGTTCTGTTCCATTAAGTGGATCTGTTAGCCAATTCAAGAGCAGCTGGTTACACACCATGGCTGTGTGCCTCTATTGCACTTGAGTGTGCGTCACATCAGGTTGTTTGCTGCTGAGTAGCTTAGTCCATGAGTTGTTTGGACAGATGTTGGCCATTTTCCTCATGTAGCAACTTCTGGCACTAGACAAGCTAACCATCTGGGGACTGATTCTCTTCCAGATTCCAGCCGTGTCACTCCATGTTCCATATCAACAGCATATCAGCATATGGTATCTTTGGCAATAGGGTCTTTCCATTAACCTTTGGTGGGTAATCAAGTGCTCTGACAGAAACCTATCTTCTTTTGGGAAACCATGTAGGTCTCTCTGATCAACAGCTAATTGTGCATGTTAACAGCATCCTGGTACGGGGAGTTACAGGCCAGCAGCAAGGGAAAAGGAGGAAGAAAAAGGTAATATAAAAGAGAAAGAGAGAAGAAGACAGACAGAGGGAGAGAGAGAGAGAGAGAGAGAGAGAATGAGAGAGAGAGAGAAACAAGAGATGATTAAGCTTAGTCTTCATCATATCCTCTCCAGAGCCCTTTTATTGAGGTGTTCCCTCTAGGGACATGATGACATTTCAACCTTTTAGTCTGTCTTTCAGGACATAGGATTTTATGGTACCAGTTCCATTTGGGTCCAGTTTTGTGCCCCAATACATTTTGCCCTCCCCTCCCACCCCATTCTCCCTGTTCTCCAGTCCTCAAGATGCCTGTTAGGTATGTCAGCATCTCAGAGCCCCATAATTTTCCTAATGAATATATATTCATTCTTTAAGAACAGCTCCTGCAAAACATCATTCAACTTTTTGAGTAAGCATATTTAACGTGTTCTCCATGCACAGTAGCATGAATAACATGTGGTGGTTCCCAAACACAAGTTGAGAGATTAATGAATGAGTGCTTTGCAGCAGCAACTCTCACAAACTAGATACTAAAATTGCCAAAATAGGTTATATATACAGAATTTCTAGTTTAGTAGTTCTGACTTTTGCTATACTAATAGTCATCTGTGAGAGCTTTTGAAAATGTTAATTTTTTTGGTATCAACCGGTTGATTCTTGGGAACTCCTTTTTCCCTTGAGTTTAACAGGTTATTTTAATGTACTTCTAACACTCAAAATCAATTTTCAGACTTTATACTTTTTCTTTTTATCTAATGTTGCAATACCTTAAGTTAAATAAATAGGATATAAAACCAGTCATGGTGGTCAATACTTTTAATCCCAGTACTTGGGAGGCTGAGATAGAATAAGATTGTTATGAGTTCAAGGTCAGTCTGGGATACAGAGTGATTTCAAGGTTAATCTGGGCCAGAGAAAGCCCTTCTTAAAAAAAAGGAAAGTATTTATGTTATATGAGTCTTAAAAGATCATAATTTATATGGGCTGGAGAGATGGCTTAGCAGTTAAAGAACATGCCTGTGAAGCCTAAGGAACTAGGTTTGATTCTCCAGTTCCCATATAAGCCAGACACACATTCATCCCATTTGACAGCAGATAAAAGGACCTTCCATATGAGTGTGCTCTCTTGACTCTTCTGATGGCAGTGATCTTTCCTAGCAGATATTCATAGTTTATACTTGTAAATTTCTTAAAGCCATACTTTTGTCTGAAACCCACAATCTTCTGAAATTATGTTCATATAATCTTTAGGAAGTAAGTGACACCAGGAGAGTGGAAGTACATTGTCCTAAGCATAAATTTTTAAAATCATACCATTATAAAACTCAAAATGGATTCGATCTCCAAAAATTGTATGTTATGCCATAATACTGAAAATACTTCTAAACCTTGGGTCAAATTGCAAATTTGAACTCTGAAAAACCTTATTTTTATATTCTAGAATTAAGTGTCTTTTGTTCAAAAATGTAATTAGTGAACTGGAGAGATGGTTCAGTAATAAAAGGTGCTGCTTGCAAAACTTGATGGTTTGGGGTTCAATTTTTCAGGACCCACATAAAACCAGATGTACAAAATGGCACATGTGTCTAGAGGCCCTGGGGTGCTCATTATCCCTCCTCTCTCTCCATCTCAAGTAAAAATATAAACATATTTATATAATAGGCTACTGATTAATTTACTACAAATTTTATTTTATGCACTTATAATTTTCATCAAGCAAAGGAAGAACTAAATATATAGGTATGTATGTGTTCACTCTGAGCTAGTTAGAAATTTAGTGATCTATTTCCAATTATTCTCATATTCCTGTATTTTCAATATAAATTTCAATCTATTATATTATTTTCCTATTTCTATTTAATATATACTTATGTTACTATTATTATATTTTTATACATTCTATATTATTATTTCTCAGTAATAGTCTAAGATTCAAAAAGCCAAAAGAACATTTCTTCCATTTAATTTTTTCCTCTGCAAGTGTCATCATAAATAGTAATAACCCTGTTAAGGAAAGAGATGAATATCAAAAGAAAAAAGATTTTATTGAATTAATAAAAGGAGGGAAAGACTGAGTCAAGGAAAGGAGTGAGGGATAAATAGATATGAAAAAATGAGGAAGTGAGGAGAGGAAAAATGAAAATACCCATAGCATAGAATTTTGCAAAAATCCTCAAATCCTGTATAATCCAAATCTCAATTTATAAAGAAATTAGCAAAAACAAGGTTCAAAATATGTAGCAACATTTAAAATTTAACAAACAAATCCTAAGCTCAGGACCACTTTTTTGATCTCTTGATGTTTCATGGATTCATGTCTTGTTTCCATAGTGACCATTTTCATGAGTCATTTAAATAATAAGAAACATTTCTTTTTCTTTCGTTACTATTTTCTGTATTCTGGAATTAGAATATTTCCCTCCATTGCTACAATATCTAACGGTATATTGTCTTTAACTTACATGCCTGTAAATCAGAGAATAAAACATATTCCACTCATTAGACATAAGCAAAGTATTTTGACCACCACCAATTAAATATTTAGACTTGGGTAAATCTGATCACAGATAGATGATTACTTATAAGAGTAAAATATCTTTGTCTTCACTCTTCCCTCAGTGGCATGGATATTAACAGGTTTCCTTCTCCTGTGGGGAGCCCCTCCGCCGCATGGCCAAGGCCTATGGGGAGAGTACCCCTGGCCAAGCCCTACAGATGGCGCCTGATGGAAGTTCAGTGCTCGGGACAAACAAGTCCATATTTGGAGGAGTTTGCCATCTCTGCCGCTCATTGGTTTCTGATGCTCGTCTGGAGGGGTTGCGTGGCCTGGAGTGATTGGGCTGAGTGAGTGGGCGAGTGAGTGCGCTTATAAGGAATCCCCGCCCGAGGCTTGGGGGAGATGAAGCTTGAAGTTGCCTGAATAAACTGCTGTAAGGAGAACTGGTGGTTGTGTCTTCCTTGCTGGTCCAGGCAGACGCAACATTCTCCCATGGAGTCCTGAGATTTGAAAATCAAAGGAATAAATAAACAGACATGCACTGGACCCACAAGGTGTGCTGTACAGAGATGAAGTTAATAACCTTCAGTGGATCCTAATTTTTGTTTTTCTTTTTTAAAAATATTTAATTTTTGTTTATTTGAGAAAAAGTGAGTGATAGAGGATAGATTGAGGGAGAGAGAATGGGCACACCATGGCTTCCAGCCACTATACACGAACACCAGATGCTTGCACCACCTTGTGCGTATGGCTTTCTTGGGTCCTGAGGAATTGTACCAGGTTTCTTTGGCTTTGCAGGCAAGCACCTTTAACTGCTAAGCCATCTCTTCAGCCCAATTCTAATTTTTCATTCACAGAGTTGTAGGCATGGCTCTCCTCTGCCTAAGATAACATAAGAAATGCAATCATGAGTATTCTCTTGAAACCTTGACAGGGTTTATTTTCAATATTTAATGTAAGTTGGTATCCTTGATTTTGTGGCATCCATAATTTCTTTTCAAATTATATCCTAATTCATTCCTTTGATCATTGTAGGTCATGAATTAGAAATAATTTCAGATGAAATCAGATAAATATATGCATAATATAATCTACCAGGCGCTCCCTTGAGTAACCTTGTTGCTCTTATCTCACTTATATCACCCTTTTTTTAATCCAAAATATATATTACATTTCTGTGTTCCAAAGTTCCACAAATTTCTGCAATCACAGAAATTCAAAGCATATGGTTTTTTATTGCTTTTATGATTTAGTGTTGTTTCTTTTAAAACATTTCAAATTATATTTCTATGGATGCCTGTTTTTCTTACTACCATACCACCATCACAGCTTAGGACATGTCTGACTTATATTGGCAATATAGTTTGCCTTTACTGAGTAAATAATGAATTGATGTTGGTTCCTTTCCTTTAACTAACCATGAATTCATAAGGAAAAACTGATGTTAAGACTTGTTAAGATTCAAGGTAGAAACATTTATTGAAGCGCCATTGATAACAGCTAAGTTATGGAACCAACCCAAATGGCCAATAGCAGAAAACATAGACTATCTCTTAGTCACAAATATAAGCAAAATTATATCACTTGCAGGAAAATGGATGCAAGAGTAGATAATCATATTAAACAAACAAGTTTCACCAAAATATTTTGTATGATATTTTTCTCATTTATGATTCCTAAATTTTATGTAATACATGAAAGTGCATATAATTAAATATATTTTGTTTTTAATTATATGCTATTTTATATATCCAAATAAAATGTGTGGACATATATGGCATGAAAATAGAAAAAAGACTTTTCAGGGAGCAAAGACTAACAATGAGGAAGCTGTGAGAAAGGGAAAGTGGGGGTGATATGCAAGAATTGGCCTCAAAATTCTATATATGTTATAAATACAATACAAAATGTAATATATATCATAAGTATAAAAAGTTATAAAATAAATAATTTGGGCTGGAGAGATAGTTTAGCAGTTAAGGTGCATGCTTGCAAAGCCTAAGGACCCAGGTCCCATGTAAGCCAGATGCACATGGTGGCACATGCATCTGGAGTTTGTTTGCAGTGGCTAGAAGCCCTGGTGCAGCCATTCTCTCTCTCTCTCTCTCTCTCTCTCTCTCTCTCTCTCTCTCTCTCTCTTTCTCTCTCTCTCTCTGCCTATCTGTAATAAATAAATAAATAAATAATAAATCTTAAAAAAACATTTAAAAATAAATTATTTATTTGAAAAATGAACTCAAACTGTAGTATTTGATAACATTGAATTAATTTAATTTTTTAAAAATATAGTTTATTTATTTTTTTGAGAGAGAGAACAGAGAATGGGTGTTCCAGGGTGTCCAGCCAAAGCAAACAAACTCCAGATGCATGCACCCTCTTGTGAATCTAACTTACATGGGTCCTTGAGAGTCAAACCAGGATCCTTTGGCTTTACAGGCAAATGCCTTAACCGCTAAGCCATCTCTCCAACCCCTAATTTAAATTTTTGATTATTATTGAAGTGACTCAATTACATCTTGGTTAAAAATACTATATGAAGATAGAATTATAGAATCTTCTGTTTATAGGACATCTTTCTATGACAGTTTTCCATATGAAACAGAGGAATCTAGTTAAATTTAGATTCCAGATAAATTAATCTTTTTTTGCTTACACATTTCCCCAAAGATTTGGGACATACTTAAATTTTTAAAAAGTATTGTTTTCCTGAATTTCAAATCTCACTAGGCACTATATATAGAGAGAGTCTATAGTTAAGCCATTAACTCCAACTGCAGTATGTTTGAGAAGTTCAGTCTATTGGGGCCAACAGAGGGGTGCAGCAACACTGATCTGACAACTGGGCCAGGATCAGTACTGCATCACTGCAAGAGGACACGTTACAAGTGCTTAAGACCTTATTAAAATTTTGAGAACAAATCTTAGGAATTACAGTATATAGGAAAATTATTTACAAGAAGTAAGAGTATATAGTGAGAAGCGAGGGTAGTATCACAACAGAGGACCATAACAAAATCCCTTCAGAAATTTAGGAATTTTGAGAAAGCTCTTTGTCCTTGAGAGGCTGCCTCATGAGCTCCAGTTCATGATATCAAAGCACCTCCACCATGAAGAAATTATTCTAGGTAGATATCAAAGAAATACTATCAAAAGCAGCATTCAGACTAATACAACATAACCATTGATAAATTTTTGAAACACATGGAAACATCAGTAAATGCAGCCTCTGGAGGTTTCTATGAACATTTAAAATGATGTAGATTAAAGTAATTCTAATAATGTTAGGAAATGAGAACAGTAATTCTATCTTATCTGAGTACTTATAACTTTTAGCCTAGTTCCTGGCAATGATTTAGCATGTGAAACATATTTTTAGAATAAATGAATACCTCTTCATTTTCTGAGTCCTCTGCCCTTTAATTTTAACTTATCTATTTCTAATCCTACTTTCTCTCCTATGATAACTGGGGATCTCACAGCCAAGAGGCAAATGTAAAGAGTATGGAAAATGATCAAATTGCAATAACTAGAAAATATAACTAGAATCTCTGCCTATATGAAAAAAAAGTGATAGAAGAGATATTTGAGTTTGAGAAAGCATCAACATCTGAAGGAAGGATTTGGGTAACACCCAACAGAGGCGTTGAAGTAACCCAGGATCCTTACAGTAAGGTATATGCTATGATTTACTGGAGCTGGGAATAAGAGCAGACAGTTTGCTGAACTGTTTATTCCAATGCTTTAGGCCAAGTTAAGCAATTTTCATGATGAAACGGGTGTGCTGGGATTTATAAGATTCAACACTAGTAAGAAACTGCATTGCACACATTATGTGGCTAGTTTGATAAAAGATGTAGGGAAAAATTCACACAATGAATGAAAGCCACTGGGCACCAGGATAGATCTATTCCAGGGTGCATTAAGAACCTAAAGCTTCCCATTCCAAGAAATCCCAAGGCAATTTCTTTAGCAATTCAAAAAAACTTATATTTTGCCAAGGGATAAAAAGTTCTAAAATGATGCCTTCCTGAATATTTATTTCCAAATAACAAAAAATGTTTGTACTGTGTTTTCCATACTTGTACAATAATTTTAATTATTTTGAAATTTCAATATCCCAAATGGGCCTAAAATATCATAACTAATTGCAGTTAATTTCTTTGAATTGATGATTCCAGATTAAAAATAGCACAAAAACTGTTAAGATGTTATTCTGACATAAGAACTTGATACAAGGGAAACCAACAGTCTAGCACTATGTAACTCTGAGGGCTGACTCAGGGTGCTCTTAGTCACCATGCCTTTACCTTATCTGACATAAGTATAATAAATGAAACTCAGAAAAAATGTTTATTATATTCGTGTTTAGAATGATTTATTATATCAAGATCTAGTAAATTTACTTATTAGAACCAAGATCAGAAAAAAAAATTGAAAAGTTACATCAAATTTGAAAATTCATCCATGGTAAAGGAAGCCATCAACAGCCTTAAAAACTAGCATATGAAATTTGGAGACATTGGTAAAAGGTTTGTCTATCAATGATATAATTTCATAGTAACTAAAGAATTCTTACAACTCAACATCAAAAAAAAAAAACCAACAAAAAATAACTTGATTGAAAAGCAGGAAAAGTACTTGAATGAATATTCAGAAATATTGTGCAAAATTCAAGTAATTATTAAAAAGTTAATTAACATCACTAACCACAAACCTGCTGGAACTGATGAGTTTATCAAAATTAAAAAAAATAAACATCAGTATACAAAAGTGAGCTATATTCCTTAATGCTATTTCGGATGATGTTTAAGTTAAACAAAGGGAGCAACATTTAAGAATGCATTTATGCTAGAGAGATGGCTTAGTGTTTAAGACACTTGCCTGAGAAGCTTAAAAACCCAGGTTCAGTTTCCCAGTACCCACATAAGCCAGATGCACATGGTGGCACTTTTATGTGGAGTTCATTTGTTGTGAATGGAAGTTCTGGTGTGCCCATTCTGTCTGTCTGTTTGTCTGTCTATCTAACTCTCTCAAATAAATAAATAAATTATTTTAAAAGGCATTCATTTTCAAGGTTATGGTTCTATCAATAAACCATTTGAATCTGAAGTAAAAATATCAGCTGGGCATGATAACACATGCCTTCTTTAGTTCCAACCCTAAGGAGGCTAAGCTAGAAGTATCACAGTGAGTCTGAGGGCAGCTTGGAGCTATGGAGTGAGTTCCAGGTGAGCATGAGTTAGAGTGAGACTTTTCCTAAATAAAATAAAATAAAATGAATCCTTACCTGCCATCTTTACTGATGAGTCTAGCAAAAGACACGCAAAATTTATAAACTGAATATTGCCAAAAATGCACCAAGAAATTAGTGCCAGCTTACATTGAGTAGGTATAGTCAATAATCAGTTAGGAAACACAAATTATCAACAAATTGATTCAAAGACTAAACCTAAGTCACATAAGTCAACTAAACTTTTTTTTCTTGGCAGAAATTTATGGATTGAATCAAAATTATTTTTAAATGTGTTATTATTTATTTATTTGAGAGAGAGAGAAAGAGAGGGGCAGAGAGAGAGATAGAGACACAGAGAGGGAGAATGGGTGCACCAAGGCCTCCAGCCACTGCAAACAAACTCCAGATGCACATGCCACCTTGCACATCTGGCTTAAGTGGGTCCTAGGGAATTGAACTGAGGTCCTTTGGCTTTGCAGGCAAGCGCCTTAACCACTAAGCCATCTCTCCAGTCCCTGAATCTAAATTATTTTGATAAAAGTGTAACTAGAAGAATCACAAACTTAAAATAAGAGGGTAAAGTTGACTTGCACTTACCATGATTAGCTGTTTACTCCAAAGATACTGTCATCAAAAAAGAGAGTAGAGGGCTGGAGAGATGGCTTAGCAGTTAAGTGCTTGCCTGTGAAGCCTAAGGACCCCAGTTTGAGGCTCGGTTCCCCGGGTCCCACGTTAGCCAGATGCACAAGGGGGCGCACGCGTCTGGAGTTCGTTTGCAGAGGCTGGAAGCCCTGGCGGGCCCATTCTCTCTCTCTCCTTCTATCTGTCTTTCTCTCTGTGTCTGTCGCTCTCAAATAAATGAGTGAATAAATAAATAAATAAATAAATAAATAAATAAATAAATAAATAAATAAAAATTTTTAAAAAAAGAGAGAGTAGACAAAGTATGACTCCATTTGGGCACATTCTAGAAAGTCCACAACCATAAAGAGAGAATCAGATTTAATTTTAAGCAAAACCTAGAGAAAGAATAATCACAAGATGGAACAAAGGAACAGGATGTTGGTACAGTTTTATATTCTAGTTGGTGTAGAAGTTATACAACTGTGTGGATTTGGACAAATGTATTAACTTTAGTCTTTAAAAACACACATCCTGCATCAATTGAATCTGATCTAAAATGTGTGAATGGGGACTGTGCATTGCATAAAATCCAGCATTTAGTGGCTGTATTAAGTGACTGTACTTGTGATTCAGATTCACATAATGAGCCAGAATGACACACTCAAGTTCTATATCATTCATATTGCTACCACGTTGTTATCATCCAGTTACCACTCACTAGTCCACCAAATTATCCAGTCATGTATTCATTTAACAAGTATCTTTCCCATGTACACTAGAGGTGAATCATTATACACCATACAATACCTGAAAGAGATAAGCAGACTTTGGGCAGTGGATTCAAGACCCCTTTCCACTGAGTCATAACTTGCTCCATTCTATCACTGTGATAATGTGTTTATCATATCCCCTATCTGTAAAATATCGGTAATAATAGCACATTATTGTTAATATTCCATATTAAAATACCTTGAATATACTTTTTTATTATTATTGTTGTTGTTAATATCCACATATTTTGTATGGATACATCATGTGTTAGTACCCTCTTTTCCCTCATCCCTGCCCCCATTCCACTGGGGATTCTCCTCAGTAGGGCTGCAGGTATCCCTATGGGGTTATGGGTTATGTGTTGCAGGAGCAGCAGTCAGTTTGGGGGGAAGGGAATGCCTTTGGGCATGATGTCTCCTTAAACAAGATTGAATATATTTTTTAGAGATCCAGAATCCATTTTGGGGATAGAGTCAGGAATTTTCATTAGAAAGTTTCAGAGTCTTCATTCAAGCTTCCTGGAGATTCTGATAGAATATAATGCTTGAAAACTCTACAAGTCCCAATTTGGAAAAAAAAAAAAATCTGAATTCAGTTTTGGTAACTCAATACTTGATTCATGTTTACTGCCCTGTTCCTGAAGTAATAATAAAATATTTCATATTTTGGGCTCGAGGGATGGCTTAGTGGTTAAGGTGTTCACCTGCAAAATAAAAGGACCCAGATTCAATTCCCCAGGACCCATGTTAGCCAGATGCACAAGGGGGTGCATGCATCTAGAGTTCTTTTGCAAAAGGTGGAGGCCTTGGCGTGCCCCTTCTCTCCCTCTCTCTCTCCCTCTCCCTTTCTCTCTTCCTCTCTCTCTCTCTCTCTCTCTTCTCCCTCTTTTTCTGTCAAATAAATAAATATAAAATACTTTAAAAGACAATTCATATTTAAATAGGTATATTCTGGCTTCAACCTGTAGCCAAATGAATAGGAATAGGCTATTGCTGATATTTCATTGTTCTAAAAGTATTTATTGTTGGGCGTGGTGGCGCACAACTTTAATCCCCACGCTAGCGAGGCAGAGATAGGAGGATCGTTGTAAGTTTGAGGCCACCCTGAGACTACAGAGTGAATTCTGGGTCAGCCTGAGCTAGAGTGAAACCTTACCTCAGGGAAAAAACTAAAAATAAAAAAGTATTAATTTAAGTAACTAATATGTATTAAGCCCTAATCCATATATTGGACATATAGAAACATCAATAGAAAAAGGGCACATTTTTCTGCAGCTTAATTAATGTAGCATATGATAAACAAATGTCTAAAAGTTATTTTGTGAAAAGGTAACATGAGTGGAAAAATAAGGTAATGATTATCCTTTTACATGGAGAAGCGCCTCACACACACACAAAAAAGTTTATCAACCTGATGCTGCCTATGACTCCCAGTGTGGTTCAATAAAAGCTAACCATCTCATTACCACTGGTTCTACTGGCCATGTCTGTTCTGTTGAGGGCTTATCAGTCAGGTACTGTACCACCAGCCTGGTGTGGACTGATTCTCTAAGGCACTGCAAGGAAACTCTTGCCATAGCTCGTACTGCCACATTCTGGGACAGGAAGCTTGTTTCCTGGAGCCTGTAGATGTTCCTGGCTCTATGAGGTCTAACTCAATGTCGGATTTCCTAATGTCATTACCGACCAGAGATCGGGCCACCTGGTATTGAAGGGTTAACTGCAGTGATAGACTACCACCAGGAGAGGGTAGCAGAGGGTTACAGAGTTAGAGCTGAGCGGTCGTAGGTCTTCCCCTGCAAAGGATATGTTCAAAGGACCGACATAGTCAAAGTCAAGGGGCAAGTTCACCGGATACACCTACACTAATGGAAACATACTTCATGAATACTGAGATTATTCTGGAATTACACCTCCCATGGACCAAAATAAAAGAGTAGATGTATCAAGCAAGTTTGGAATCCTTTCCTGAGTACATCTTTTAGCTTCTAAGAGATCTTTGATTTCATCGCAAATAGAATAGATCCCCAGATATAGTCTACATGTACTCTTTTATCATTATAGCTCTACTGTAGCTCTGTGGGCGGGCACTGCCATCCTCCTTCACGCAGTGCTGGTTAGGGTCCACCTACTCAAGAATACAGAGGGCTCCAGACAGGCCATGCGCTCTCAAGCTTCATCCCTTCCTGCTTTAGTCCGTGTTAAATACTTACTCGTTATGAGCCTCTTGCTTAAGCTTGCACACAGGAAGTGTTAAAACCACAGTCTCACAGCATTTCTTTATTTGAGAATAAGATGAAGGTAAGACCCAGAATCATTTGTATGGTTCAGTTTTTGGCAACACTTCCCATAGCACAGTACCGAGTACATGAGAGATACTCAATAATTTTAATTGCCATAGTTCACTAAATTGTTATAGAAAGCAATTAGATTAAATTATATTTTTACAGTATTTGTTTCTGTAAAAGGCAGCAGGATGGCAAATTTCTTTTCCAGCTTATGTTCTGAAGAAACCAGGTATAACATTTTGTCACAAGTACCTGGTAGGAAGCCTCCACATACTGACCTCTTTGGGAAGTCCCCTGGCAGTGATGAACTTGAAGAAAATGTATCAGAGGAAAGCAATATGTTCTTAGAGTAATGATCACCCACAAATTTTGATCAGAACGTAGTCAGAGGACAGTACTGTCCCTGCACTCCTCAATGGCTGGGACACTGCCTCTGTCAATGGCAGTGCCTTTGCAAGCAACTCTCTCTGGACAAAAACTAATAGAATTTCTGGGCAGGTAGCCAGATAATTGCCATGAGTCTTAGAGCCAACTACATGAAAAGGGAAAGGGAATATTAAGTAACTTTTTTTTCTTTCCAACAGTACTATAAAAGCAAACAAAAACAAATTTCAAAGCATTTATCTTTTCTATTTTTACAACAGCCCTTAAAGGGGTATTATTATTTTAATTATTATTACTTGCCTCACTTATGGGAAATTATGAGTAAAAGGAAAATAAAGAGGCTGATTCAGGTCACCTACTGTGCTATTCTGACTCTATGTTATTTTATTTCTGTACTTCCATGCTGCCTAGTTCATTTCTATGCAACACATGTGTGCTGGTTTATTCTTTATAAAGCCCATGAAGTAGTTATAATGTATCCAACACAAGCACCCTACTACATAACTAAAATATCAATTATCTCTTTGGACATATAAGGGCACAAAGAATGGGAACATGTGAATTTTTACTATAAATCCAGTTTTCACTGAGCAAATATCTTTGTGCCATCTGATTCATTCTGACTGATATAAACTAAGGAGAAGCCAAAACAAAACTTCGTAAGGTGGAATGTATTGTTTATAATCTGCTTGGGTACTTTGCAGCAACTCAACCCTTGTGTACATATAAAGTGATAAAATGAAGCTTCACAAAATGGAATTTCATTTTTATACTGCTGTAAAGAAAGAAAAAGTGAACCTTTCCACTTGAAATGTGAAATAATCACATTCCTTGCTGCTTTCTTGTGTGTGTGTGTGTGTGTGTGTGTGTGTGTGTGTGTTGAGGAAGAGTGTGTAGAACAGAAGCATAACTTATCCTGTAGTTGAACAAGGAGGAGTAGATACCAGATAGAGCTTCTCTAGCTGCTTACAGAGCTAGTTCTTGGTTTTGTTCACAAAGAGTGGTGCATCAGCAGAGAGTCCAGGATAGGGCTGCAGGGATGGCTACCCAAAACTAAAGATGTTACGAATCAGCCATGTGGAAACATGCTTCTTGGTCAGCTAACTAAAAACCCAATTTAATATTAAAAAAAAAAAACTATTTTATTTTTATTTATTAGAGACAAAGAGAGGGAGAGAGAGTGTGTGTGAGAGAGAATGGGCATGCCAGGACCTCTTGCTACTGCAAATGAACTCCAAACGTGTTCATTACCATGTGCATCTGGCTTATGTGAGACCTGGAGATTCAAAACTGGGTCCTTAGGCTTTGCAGGCAAATGCTTTAACCACTAAGAGATCTCTCCATCCCTATAAACAGAATTTAAAAAGAGAGTGTTTGGGCAAAAATACTCTCAGAGGATGGATAATGCTTCTCTCAGAATCCATAGGTTGTTACAAGACATTCCCAGTGTCTGGACTGGAATACTACCCCAATATGTTGTTAGGCAGGAAGACTACAAGGCTGCTGAAACAGTATAGGCTATTGGCAATGCTCTTGGTTGCCCACCAGAACCAGATGATAATACTGTATCCCTAACGGCACCACATGATTCAGTTGCAGGACAGTGAGAAGTAAAGTTAGAACTGAGCTGGAAGCCTCCTTCCTGCTGGCTAGCTATCATAGTGCTGGAAAGTGCTATGCAGCCTGCTGAGGAAGAAAAATCAACAGTGTTAACCAACAGTATAATCTGAGAGCTACATAACTGATTAGCAAAGCAAGATGTACCCACTAGTAATAGTACCATTATTATAAGTTAAACAACTGCACTCCGATTGGAGTGGAGTCTTGCTCCACAAGATGGATTTCATGCCCAGTACTGAAAACCTAGTCAAAAGCCTGTGCTGGGAAGGTCATAGGCCACAAGGGGAGAAAGGTGCTACTGTTGTTTGTCTAAATGGATATGATGTGTTCTTCAGATTTCCTTCTACATATTTATGTCTATGCTGAGGTCAGTGCTGTTCTTGCCTTTGGTCATAGAAGTTTCTTTGAGCAAATGGTGGTGACTACTGAGTTTTAAAATTCATCAAGGTGCCAGCAATAAGTGATTGTTGAGTGCTTAGTGCTAAAAGAGCCATCAATATCACCCCTCCAAGGCTTAACACACAGGACTGCAGAGAGGAAGAGGAAATAATGTAACAGCCAGAGGGTTGGAAGCAGTGCTCTGATCTGTGTCTTCTGGACATGAAGTGCTTATTGCATTCATGATATCATAGAGGCTATCCATTACCTACACAATATTAAGCTCATCAACATTTCAGCATGGCTCATGTAGAACAACAAGGAAAAATATTAACATCAAAATAGAAGAGTAATTAGTTAAAAAGAAAGGTTTCAGTAGAAAGAGAATGGGACAAAAATGATAATAGGAAAGGAATATGACCAAACGACATTGTGTGCATGTATGAAAATTGGCAATTAAATGTTTAAAAAAACAGAATGGAACATCAAACTGAGTTTCAAAGCAGAGTATATTAAGAAATGTGTGCTACATTGGAAAACCAAGGGATTATACTTTGTTTTGTTTGAATTAGTGCCAAGCCTCAAGGAAAAAATCCTGAAAGAACAATGATTCAGCAAACCTGGAATCCAAGTTGAACCACTAATATGAGACCTTTCTCAAAATTCCAGCACTATTGGCAAAAACATAGATGATAGGGCTGGAGAGATGGCTTATCGGTTAAGCGCTTGCCTGTGAAGCCTAAGGACCCCAGTTCGAGGCTTGGTTCCCCAGGTCCCACGTTAGCCAGATGCACAAGGGGGTGCACGCGTCTGGAGTTCGTTTGCAGTGGCTGGAAGCCCTGGTGTGCCCATTCTCTCTCTCTCCCTCTATCTGTCTTTCTCTCTGTGTCTGTCGCTCTCAAATAAATAAGTAAATAAATAATTTAAAAAAAACATAGATATAGAATAAGGTGGCCAAAGAAATGTGGCCTGGAAATTAAAAAGTAGAAAGATATTAACTCTAGTCTAGATTATACTTCTAAACCATAATTTGACAGGCAATATTTATTGACAATTTACTGTATGGCAGTTCGGTTTACCAAATTGTCTCTACATTATTTAAGAAAATTTTTATATTTTATTGACTTTAGTGACCCTTTACATTTTGAAAATGAATGGGAGGTTATTCATAGAGATGCAATTTTTACAGTTGAAATTTTCTTTTTTTTTTTAATTTTTTTATTTTATTTATTTATTTGAGAGCGACAGACACAGAGAGAAAGACAGGTAGAGGGAGAGAGAGAGAATGGGCGCTCCAGGGCTTCCAGCCTCTACAAACGAACTCCAGACGCGTGTGCCCCCTTGTGCATCTGGCTAACGTGGGACCTGGGGAACCGAGCCTCAAACCGGGGTCCTTAGGCTTCACAGGCAAGCGCTTAACCACTATGCCATCTCTCCAGCCCAAATTGTAATTTTCTCAAAACTCCATGGGAAAAAGAATCAGAGTAGGATTAAATTGTTCTGTCTTCTCCAGGTACATGTGAGCTTGCAATTATTCTTAATAACTTCAAAAGCCTGAAAATATGATTTACAACAAAATCTTCTTATCCTTGAGTTACTCATTAATTTAGATTCAATTCTCTCATAATGAAGGCAACTTCCAATGAGTATAATACAGCCACTAGTTAAGATGTTTCCTTATTATCACCACTTAGATATATTCAGGAAGAGGTATTCCAGCGAAATTTCCTTGCAACTTGCAAACTTCTCTCCATTATACTAAAAACATGAATGCCTATGTAGATGAAATGCTTAGGTGAGACTTTCTGTTCAGCTTTTAGAAATTAAGACTACCAAGAAAGTAGCATTATGATGAAGCTTTTTATATTTATTCAAGAGAGAAAGAGGCATACAGAGAAAAAGAGAGGGGAAGAGAGGGAGAGAGAGAGAACATGGGCGTGGCCAGGCCTTCAGCCTCTGCAAACAAACGCCAAATGTGTGCTCCCCCTTGTGGGTATGTGGGACATTCCATGCTTGAGTCACTAAGCATCTGGTTTAAGTGGGACCTGGAGTTTCAAACATGTGTTCTTAAGTTTTGCAGGGAACCACTACGCAATCTTGCTAGCCCATGATGGCATTTTTAAACAAAATGTTTCATTTGTTGCACTGATTATTAAAATATGGAGAAACCTCAATAGTTGATGGGGTGGTAGTGGTTTGTTAGCTAAGAATACTTTGTACATATTAATTTAAATGAGAATGTTTCTGAGTTGGGTTCTAATTGACTAGGAGACAGTATTGGGAGAAAGGGACATGAGTCAAAAAGACAAATGTAGGCCTCATCTAGGAGAAAATTATACTTCAAAGGAAAAAGCTAATGTTTTAAAGAGTAATGGGAAACTTTTTTAAATTTATTTTTTAATTTTTATTTATTTAGTTGAGAGCGACAGATAAGAGAGAAAGAGAGAGAAAGACAGAGAGAGAGAGAGAGAGAGAATGGGCACGCCAGGGCCTCCAGCCACTGTAAATGAGCTCCAGATGCATGCGCCCCCTTGTGCATCTGGCTAACATGGGTCCTGGGGAGTCGAGCCTTGAACCGGGGTCCTTAGGCTTCACGGGCAAGTGCTTAACCACTACGCCATCTCTCCAGCCCAATGGGAAACTTTTAATATAACACAGTAGGTAATTATAAATAGTTATGAATGAATGAGACCTTCCTGCTTCCAGGCAGTATGGAACAATTTGTACACATTATGTTATTTACCAAAGAGGAAAGAGTTTCCAACACAGGCTTACAGACTGTAGGAATTGAAGGTGTGGCCTTGTTTATGGGGGTCATTTAAGTGTTTGGTCTCGTATCTATTCCCTATCTCATTACTTCTTCTGTTCATTACTTGCCCTATTCAATGTCATTATTCTTAGATTTGCCTGTGGCATCTTAATTATTCTTTATAAAGCTTTTGTGTGATCAATATATGAGTTAAAATGTGTTATGGGTATAAGTAAAACGTAACCTGTTGATCACTGACTTAAAAAACATGGGCTACAATTTTTACGTAATGGGCAGCCTGCTAGTATGACTAAAAAGCTCAGTGTGGGTTCTGGTTTCCTCGGGCTTCCAGAGCACGTTTTTGACCACCCATGGGGAATCATTACTACCGCTGCCATGCAAAAATGCGTTGATGTGCTCCAAAGACATAGAGATCCTTCCGGAAAGCTGCACAGCCACAGGCTTGTCAGCACCGAGTGGTGACTGCCCTCCATTGTGAAGACTCTGATTGGTGGGGCAAGAACCAAAACGTTTGTGCCGGAGCACTCTGCGGTTGACCCTGTGAAGGAGACAATGGAGTTGAAGTCTGCTAATATTTCATTCACTAATATGGTTTCGGTAGATGGGAAACTTAGGTACAAGCCATATCCTCAGGACCTAAGAAAAGACTGTTTTGACCCAGGAAGCCATAACCACTGTGAAAGGTGTCAGCCTGGGCAGCTACCTTGAAGGACTGGTGTCCAGCACCATATCTTGCAATGGGAGTAAAGGCCAAGAAGCAATGGAGTGGGTGATCCATAAATTAAAGGCCGAGACTGAAGAACTGACCACTTTGGCAAGAGGATGTGCAAGGGCTCCTATAGTGGCAGCTGTACTAGGAGAAATGATATTGACAGTGGGGGTGTAAGGGTAGGTCCCTGGGTTCTCCAAGCTAACGGCATATTTATTTGTGATTTAAAAAAAAAAAAAAAAAAAAAAAAAAACGCAAGTATTGGGCTGGAGATCTGGCTTAGCCATTAAGCGTTTGCCTGTGAAGCCTAAGGACCCTGGTTAGAGGCTCAATTCCCCAGGACCCATGTTAACCAAATGCACAAGGGGGTGCACACATCTGGAGTTCGTTTACAGTGGCTGGAGGCCCTGGCAAGCCCATTCTCTCTCTCTCTCTCTGTCTGTCTCCCTCCCTCCCTCCTTCTCTCTGTCACTCCCAAACAAATAAAAACAAAACAAAACAAAAAAAGAAATGATAAAAAAAAATGCAAGTAGTTTAGGTAAAATTTTGTTTGTTTAAATAAGGTGGGGTAAGGCTGTGACTTGATGAAAATAAAAAGATGCGAGGCTAGGAAGGGTCAAAAAGGTCATGTAAGGCTAGTGTGGCTTGAAAAGATTGCAACTAATTTTGAGGGCCTTGGTGCTCACGTGAACAATTAGCAGCTTTTTTAAAGTACTTGTAAGAAATGGGTACTGATCTTGAGCCTCAGGGAGGTAGTCTTCAGGCCTTGGCTCTCTGCCTGGCTATGGACCAAGCCCTCAACCAAGCAGCCCGACCCCCTCAGTCCACAGGATGGCCTCACTGCTGTAGCTAGAATGGTATGCAAGTGGAGAACTTACGTCCTTTCAGGTGACAGTGATTTGTATCAAATAACTTGCTCTGCTAAGATCCATGGTATTTTGATTTGGTACTTAAGTGATATTTTTGGAGTGTAAATTAACATTAACATATGTATGACTCCAACAAAAACTGTATTGATTTGCTAAAGTTTTGTTACTTAGTAAAATTCTCACCAGAATTCCTGGGATGTGTCCTTCTTCACGGAGCATGCTGCTGGGGTGGGGATGTGGAACACAGAAAATGAAGTCCTTCCTTCAGTGAGTTTCATGGCAGAGCTGCTGATCATTCTTGCTGCATATCACATGCTCCTTAGAAAGTACAAGCCATGTGTCACTTAGAAAGTGCAATATGTCACAACCACGCATGTGTACTACATTCAGGTTATTGGAATATGATTTTTTTTGTGGTAATTGACCACAAAGCATCTTTTTTTGTTTGTTTGTTTACATGGAGAACTACTTCATCTGAGATCGCTGGACATAGCCTTGATTCAAAGCAAGAACTGCAGTGCAGGTTCCCCATGCTGCAAAGTACAAACCCAGAAACAAAGACAGATTCGTTCCATGTTTGAGCAAGAAATCATTCTGAGTGAGATGTTTGAGACTATAGTTGTTGCATATTTCTGTCAAAAGGTGACTGGGTCTCACCTTTATTTTATAGTGCTTAATGTGACCAGTCTGGAGGGTTTTGTACTACAGACAAGTTAATATGTATACATAAGGCCAGAAAAAGTATTACTATTTTTTTTTATTTGTGGTTAAACTAAAATATTACTTAAAGAATCTAAGAGGTGAATCTTTGGCTAGTTATAAAAGCAGATTAAAACTAGTGGAGTTTCTCAGGTTGATTTTTCATTTGTTTTCTTTCTTTCTTTTTTGTGCCTGGAGATTTTTTTTTTTTTTTGTTTTTTGTTTTTTGTTTTTTGTTTTTTGTTTTTTCGAGGTAGGGTCTCACTGTATCCCAGGCTGACCTGGAATTCACTATGGAGTCTCAGGGTGGCCTCGAACTCACGGCGATCCTCCCACCTCTGCCTCCCGAGTGCTGGGATTAAAGGCGTGCGCCACCACGCCTGTCCTGGAGATTTTTTTATATAAATGAAATGCCATTTCATCTGAACAGAAAATTGCCAAATATTACTGTACAAAAAAGTGAAATATAATTTCTGTGTCCTGTAAAAGGCATAATACCATAGCAAATATTTCTGGAAAAGTCCTATACATTTTTTTTTTATTTTTATCTAGTAATGAAATTCTATAAACTCAAGTCATGGCTTTTAACTGGTAAAATATAATACACAAATGAACTCACTGAAGATTCAAGATTCAAGATTATCCTGGGATAAATGTTAGTCAATATATCTTGAGCATCTTAATCCTATTTAATATTTAAGTGAACTTTCATGAATTTAAAATCTTTCTGGTTAATAAAAAATTTCTCTAAGAAAAAGCTCAATGTGCCAGGTGTGGTGGCTCATGTCTTTAATCCTAGCCCTTGGGAGGCAAACGTAGGAGGACCATCATGAGTTCACAGCTAGCTCGGGACTACAGAGTTCCAGTTCAGCTTTGCTAGAGTAAGACCCTACCTCCAAAAGCAAAAAAAAAAAAAAAAGAAAAGAAAAAGAAAAGAAAAGAAAAGAAAAAGAAAAAAGAAAAAAGCTGAATTCAAGCAGTTGCTTGTCACCCCCCCCCATACCACTGTTCCTTTCCATATCTCCATAATCACACAAACACCGGTCACACCTTCTTTGCTATGTATAAGTAAATATTGTACGTCATCTTCTCCCTTATTTTATCAATAATTTCATCTTATATTGCTAACCTCCCAATTTCGGTACTTTATATTATTTTACCATTATATCTATTTCATATTCCTTAGATTAAATTGTAAGAATCTATATAGTAAGTTAAGTTCCCAGAATGATTATCAAATGTGTCACAGGTGCTGGGTACACATGTGTGAAGTTCACTGGAACCCCATTAAGAGTGTCTCAGTGCCATCCTGTGAAGTGTGTTGGGTGCTGGGATTCAGATTGACTAAATTCATTTGTTAAACTTCTATTTTGTCTCCTTTTAGATAGTCAATAAATGAAATTTAAGATTTTAGGAAATACAAGTAGGGTAATAGCAATTTAATAATTATCATACTTAACTACTCTCACTTGTATTCATCAGAGGAGGAAATAGGTCATTTCCCCTAAATGGACATATTTAAGTTTGGTTAAGAAAAGAATCAAGAGGTGCATCTTTATGCTTCAATAAATTAAATATTTATAAACTTCAAATATTAATACTTATAGAAAAAATGTTATAAAAGTTTTCATTTCCAATATGCAGGTTTCTAAGCTTTTGAACAGTTCACATTCACAGATATCTCTAGAACACTATATACATATGTATATATATGGAGAGAGAAAGAGAGAGAGAGAACATTTATATAAAGAGTGTATTTTTATTTGAATTATACTCTTTCCAATTACCTTCTCTTATCCTTTTTCACCTCCCATTGATGTTCCTCTTTTGTCCATTAACCACATATTAACCCCCTCTCTATTACACGCACGTAAACACTAGGTTCAATTAAGTTTGCATTCATGATCATAGGGGAAGCTTATTTACTGTGGAATGGTTAACTCATCAGTGCCTATACTGTTGCACCTGATTGGCCCCTCCCAGTAACCATTAGTTGCCATTAGCTACTCTTGGAAGTGTGGATTCTAATGGGTATTTTTCCCATCAATTGTGAAGTATTGACAGGTTCAATCTTGTGCCAGAATCCACAGAAGCTCTGAGTACATGGATGTAACAACAATGCTGCCTTCCTCCCCATTCTCCCTCTACATTCTTCCAGTCTGTTCTTCTGTGAGATTCTTTGGCTTGTAGAGCAGGGTGGTTTTGATGCCTTGTTTGAGGCTGAGTACACAGTGATCACTTATTCTCAGTGCGTTTGCCTCTATCCATTTCTGCATTAGTCACTGTCCATTCTAGTAAGAAAACTCTGTGATCCAAGGCTCAAGCAGTTCTAATCTGTGGGAACAAGTCTAGATAATTAGAAGGCAGTTTGACACAATGTCAGTTAAGCGTAACCACCGGAGTTCCCTGCCCCACCATCCTACGCCCTAATGTATCAAACTGCAACCCAGAAGTGATGGAGGCGCAGCGGACACAGCAGGCAGACAATAAGTCCTAAAACATCTCTTTGAATAATGACAGCATGATAATAGTATAAATGTAGGCCTACCTGTCAATGAAATGAAAGAGTAATTATAGTGACAAATCCCCATATCTATTGACTATTGAGTTTTGTTCACTGGTACGAAGATGATTGAATGGTGAAGGTTAAAACTTAAATCAATTTTCCAAAATACTAAAGGATTACTACATATAGCGAAGAAAATTTTTTTAACTTCTCGTATTATGCCCCAAATTTACATGGATTACAGATGCAGCTAAGAGGCAAAAGATATAAAACATCTTGAAGAAAAAAATAAGAATTTAAAGATATATTTATAAAATAAAATTTTAGGGCGGAAGAGATTGATTATGGCTTAGGATGCTTGCTTGCCTGCAAACCCTAAAAATCTAGGTCCAATTCCCCAGTACACACATAAAGCAATATGCACAAGTGGCGCATGCATTTGGAATTTGTTTACAGTGGCTAAAGGCCCATTCTCTCTCTATATCTGACTCTTTCTGTCTCTCTCTCTCTCTCTCTCTCTCTCTCTCTCTCTCTCTGTCTCTCTCCCAAAATAAATAAATAATATATTTAAACAAATAAAAATAGATAAAATTTTAGAAAAATTAAAAATAATGAAGTGAAATAGATCTACCATTTGATTCAGCTATACCTCCCCTGGGCATATACTTGTCCACCATGTTTGTTGCTGCTCTATTCACAATAGCTGGGAAACGAAATCAGCCCAGATGCCCATCAACTGATGAATGGATAATAAAGATATGGCACATATACACAGTGGAATTCTACTCAGTGGAAATACAGAATGAAATGATGAAATCTGTAATTGTATGGAGTTGGGGGAAAAAAATCATTCTAAGCAAAGGCATGTAGGCACAGAAATTGAAGCACTGCATATACTCTCTCATCTGCAGTTCCTAACTGGGATCAACTGGAAATGGGTGCAAATAGTAGTAAGGACCAGAAAATGGACATAAATTTATAGTAAAACCAAGAGAGATAAGAAATAGGGTAAGGGGAGAGGAAGAGTTATTTGACAGTTGAGGGAAGGAAAAAAAAAATCAGGAGTCGGGAGGGAATTAACCAAAAATTAAGAGAAAGTGAATGAGCTCCTCAGAGAACTTCATTCTGGCTAACATTCTGTGAGATATAACTACCAATGAAGGTGGAGGGAGACAGTCCAGGAAGAAGGTGGGAAAAGCTTAACCTTAAGACCATGGATTCTAGCCGGTAAGTCCCAAGGACAGAGTTCGGTTGCCTCTCCCCACCCACACACAGTGAACTGTTGGCCAGGGAGACCCATGAGATGCCCAAAACAATCTAGTTGACTGCCAAAACACTTGACTGTCTGCCAGAGGTAATAAGTAAGTCTCGTTGCTGAAGATACCACAGACTGGGGTCACAGGACAGTGGGATACCATACTGGAACTACAAAGGAAAATAGATCCCTCCTGGCTAACTCATCATGCTAGAAAGCCCTATGGGAGTCACTGGGGTACAATGGTCACCAACAGATGAATAATTAGGGGACCCTGCAGACTATAAATTCAGCCAGCAGAACAAGAAGTACATATTTGTGTAATAGTGGCCCACAGCCTCTGAGGGTAACCAACTGTTCTATGATTGCACATGAGGCCTGCTCAGTGGGAGAGAACTCATATCTGGTACTGAAAACCAAGTCAGAAGCCCTTGGTCAGGAAACTCAGGCTTCAGAAAGAAGCTCCCACTGGTCTCTGAAGCAGAGTGGGCTTGCACACCAAAAAAAAAAAAAAAAAAGAAAATCTCTTTTCTTTGTGAAAAAAATATTATTGAGAAATGATATTTACGAGACCAGAAAAGAAGACAACTATAGAAGGTTTTATCTATCTAGAGGGATATTTGAGCTAGAGGATGATACAAGGCAATGCTAATACCTTACAGAAAATATAGATAAAGGGGTAGGGAAATCACTTAGAAATTAACCAGATCCTAGAGTCAAAGCTAATAGCCACCATTCACTTAATGCTATTTTCTGAGCACTGTAAACTTTTCGCCCGTACCATCTAAATTAAGTATGCCCAATAACGCACATCAAAAATATAAATTTGGGGCTGGAGAGATGGCCTAGTGGTTAAGCACTTGCCTGTGAAGCCTAAGGACCCCGGTTTGAGGCTCGGTTCCCCAGGTCCCACGTTAGCCAGATGCACAAGGGGGCACACGCGTCTGGAGTTCATTTGCAGAGGCTGGAAGCCCTGGCGCGCCCATTCTCTCTCTCTCCCTCTATCTGTCTTTCTCTCTGTATCTGTCACTCTCAAATAAATAAATAAATAATTTAAAAAAATATATAAATTTGGAGATATTAAGAATTTTTAAATAATATTTTTTATTAAGTAGAAACTTTGTATGAACACATCATGTGTTGGTACCATCATTTTCCTCCTCCCTGTCCCCATTCTGCTGAGAACCCTCCCCAGTGGGATTCCTGGTATTCACCATGGGGTTGTGGGTTATGAGATGTGAGAGCAGCAGCAGTCACTGTAAGGGGAAGAGGGAACATTCCCTTCCATTCCATGGCTCTTACAAATTCCTCCTCTGCAAAATTGCCTGAGCTATGGTGTGTTACCAATCTACTTTACTGTTGTGCTCTCAACAGTTTTTGGATTTCTTTGGTATGTTTTGAGTATCCTGGGTGTCTGTCTCCATCATCCTGATGCTAGTTGTCAGGTTCACCATTGAAAGCACTCTTGTTCATCTCTCCAATTCCTCTGTGGTTGCACCTAAGCCCTGGCTAATGTGCAAGGGTGGTTTATCTCCTTAGTTCTCAATGCCTTCTGACAAAGAAAAACAGATTCTCCAATGGAGAATGATGTTAGCATATGTTAAATGGGGAAAGCATTATTAATTAAGAGAGATTTTGGAGCCAGGCATGGTGGCACACACCCTTTAATTCCAGCATTCAGGAGGCAGAGAGTTAGGAGGATCACCATGAGTTCAAAGCCAGACTGAGACTATATAGTGAATTCCAGCTCAGCCTGAGCTAGAGTGAGACCCTACTTCGAAAATCCCACAGAGAGGGAGATTTTGATGGTCATGGCCTCTCTTTTGGTAAAGACTAGTGGGAACTTCTCACTGGAGTCCATTAGTTTGGTCTTCATAGGATTCTGATTTGCTTTCCAATTTCAGCTATTGGATCCTGTCCACTGAGCAGATCTTTTAGCCAATCAAAGAGCAATTTGTTACCCCCATCCTCCCACCCCCGCTGGTCTGTGTGCTGCTATTTCACCAGTGTGCACCTCTAGCCAGGCTGATTGCTTTCATACAACAAGGTTCTCTGCTAGCACACATTGAAAAATGCTGGGAGAACCCAGCAGCTCATGTAGCACATTCCAGCCAAATATCTAGTTGTCCTGTATCAGCAGCATGTGGTGTCTTCAGCAATAGAGTCTTACCTTTTGCCTCAGGTAAGTAATCAAGTGATTTGACAGATGCCTGTCTTATTTCAGGGACCTCACAGGTCTCTCCAACCAACAGCTCAATGTATGTTGTAACTGATTTCTCATACTGGGAATTATAAGTCAGAGCCAAATGTTTTAGGGTTAGGCAGGGGAAAACGATGGCATGAGCAGAGAGTGGACACCACCCACTGGCAAACATAAGGTGGACCACAGCAACAGGTGGGTGTGCCAAACACTGGCAAGGGGAAACTGGCTTTAATACCCATAAGCTGGCCCCCAACAATATACTCCCTCCAAGAGGCATTAATTCCCAAATCTCCATCAGCTGGAAACCTAGCATTCAGAACACCTAAGTTTATGGGGGACACCTGAATCAAACTACCACATTCCACCCCTTACCCCCATAAAGTGATATCCATACATGATGTAAAATATAATGCATTCAGTCTGACTTTAAAAGTCCCCATAGTTTTTATCAATCCCAATGATGTTTATACATTCCCATAGTCCAAGATCTTTTAACTGAGCAACAATACCAAAAAATAACCTCAAAAACCCATAATGGCACACTGCAAAAGATGGCATTGGGCATAGCAAAGAAACATTCAACCAATACAAGATTTAAAACAACCAGGGTAAACATCAAACTCTGTAGTTTCAAGTCCAGCAACTCTAGCCAGTGACAAATCTCCAAGTCTGATAATTCTAACCAGAAACAAGTCTCTGGCATTCCAATTCCGCCCATCCAGCTAGGCTACTCACAGTCCTGGGAAACTTCATCAGGGCCGGCAGCTCTCATTGGCAGCCATCTCATGGTCCCGGCATCTCCACTGGGTCTCCACTGCAAGCCATGGTTCATCCTCATGGCCCCATGGGGTCTCTATGCAGGCAACCAGCAAACCCACTTCACACTGCCCCTGGCCATTTCCAAAACACAAGACCGTGTTGCAAACTCAATGACCCTCTTTCCAGCATTTCTTATACTCCACGATACCAGGTAGGGTGCTAATTTGTTAATCCATGGGGGAATAAAGCAGACTTTGAAGAACAGGACACTCCTTGAGCACTAAGGCCCCTTCAAAAGAGTCTCCATTCTTTCTGTTACCCCAGCAAAGGTCAGCTACCCCAGTCTTAAAGGCTGTAATCTTTCAGTTGCAGCTGAATGGGCAACAGTTCACCCAAAGATTTTTCGTTCTGTGCCATATTCCTCTGGTCACACCAGTTCATTTCTACGAAAAGCAATCCTGCACAACTTCTCAGGACATGGGCACAAGAGCAAGCTTCTCACACAGACTGCTAACCCAGTCCAAGCAAAGCTCTTTCTCACCCTCATAAGCCAAACCTCACAGTCCATAGTTCTTATTGCATTCAGGTCTTGCAGCTCAGACCAGAATAGTGCATCAAGCTGTACTTACAGCACTGCAAGGCATCTCTTAGACCAAGGTTTCAAATCCTCCCACAGTCCTCTTGAAAATCAGCTCCAAAAGGCCAAAGCCACAGTCTGGTATCTAGCAGCAATCCCACTCCTCAGTACCACTTTACTGTTGCAGTCCAGTCCGCATTGCTGGTAGAAATCACCCAACCAAGAGCAGCTGGTGGAAAAAAAGAGATTTATTTTGGCTTACATGCTCAAGGGGTAGCTCCACAATGGCAGGGCAATACGATGGCATGAGCAGAGGGTGGACATCACCCTCTGGCCAGCATAAGGTGGACGACAGCAACAGGAGGGTGTGCCAAATACTGGCAAGGGGAAACTGGCTTTAATACCCATAAGCTGGCCCCCAACAATACACTCCCTCCAGGAGGCATTAATTCCCAAATCTCCATCAGCTGGGAACCTAGCATTCAGAACACCTAAGTTTATGGGGGACACCTGAATCAAACCACCACATCATTACTTCCATATCTTATTGTTTTTTATTAGTTATGTACACAGTGTATACACAGTCATGTTGATACCATCATTAGCCTCTGCCCTGCCCTGCCCCGTCACAGGGAGCCTCCTCATTGGGGAATATGTGTAATGCATCGTGGGGTTAGCCATCAGTTATGGGTAAGAGGCAATTTCTCTGAACATAATGACCCAACTAGTGGCTCTAACAATCTTTCCGCCACCTCTTCTACAAATTTCCCTGAGCCACATTGGATTCGGTTTAGGTCTTCTTCAGTGAAGAAAGTCTTGGGAGCCTCCGTGTCCTTGGATCTCTGATTTGGTAGGAGTTGAGTGTTCCCTGTGTCTACCTCCTTCACCCTTGTGCTGGTACCAGGTTCACCAAGAAAGCAGCACTCTTGCTCATATCCCCAATTACTCTTGGTTTCAGCTGGGGCCCTGTTGAGGTGTTATGGGCTGATTCTCTCATCAGGATCTGTGTCCATCTGAAAAAAGGAAGCAAATTCTCCAATGGAGAGTGAAATCAGCACCAGATAAATGGGATAACTATTATTATTTTAGAGAGAATTTAACAAGTATAGACCCACTTGTAGCCCATGATTGGTGGGAACTTGGTTATGGAAAATGGGCTTGTTTTTTGGATATGGTTCTGACTCGTTCCCCAGATTCAGCTATGGGTTCTATTCCACTGAGTTGGTGAGCTTTCCCTGTTCTCCGATTGTGTAGCACAGTTTGAGAAAAATCCGTGTCAGTTCTTTCATGAAGGTTTGGTAGAATTCACCTGAGAAGCCATCTGGTCCCAGACTTCTCTTTGGAGGAGGTTTTTGTTTAGCTTTTCAATCTTGATGGGTTTGATAGGCTTGTTCAGGATATTAATCTACTCTGAATTTAGCCTTGGTATGTGGTATGTGGCCAGGAATTCATCCACTTCCTCCATATTATCCAATTTTATGGAGTAGAGGATTTTGAAATACGTCCTCATGATTCTCCCAATTTCACATATGTCTGTTGTGGTCTTTCCTGTTTCATTTCTAATTTTGTTAATTTGAAGTGTCTTTTGTTTTCACTTGATCAAATAGGCCAAGGGGTTATCAATGTTGTTTATATTTTCAAAGAACCAGCTCTTTGTTTAATCAATTTTCTTAATTGTTTCCTTGCCTTCTAATTCATTAATTTCTGCTCTTATCTTTTTTTAAAATTTTTTTGATGTTGTTTATATTTACTTATTTGAGAGCGACAGAGAGAGAGAGAAAGAGGCAGATAGAGAGAGAGAATAGGCGTGCCAGGGCCTCCAGCCACTGCAAACCGAACTCCAGACGCATGTGCCCCCCCCCCCCCGCCCACGTGGCTAACTTGGGTCCTGGAGAATCAAGTCTTGAACCGGGGTCCTCAGGCTTCACAGGCAAGCGCTTAACCTCTAAGCCATCTCTCCAGCCCTCTGCTATTATCTTAATTATTTCTTGCCATCTGGAGCTTTTTGGGTTGGATTATTTTTGCTTTTCCAGTGCCTTTCAGTGCATGGTTAGGTTTTTATTTGGAATCTTCTGCTGAGGACCACCTTCATTGTATCTCATAAGTTTTGGTATGATGTGTTTTCATTGTCGTTTACTTCTAGAAATTTCAAAATTTCATTTTTTATTTTGTTCACTACCCACTTATTTAAAACTGTGTTGTTCAGTTTCCAGGAGTTGATAGGATTCCTGTTGCATCTTTTGTTGTTAATTGCTAGCAATACAACATTGTGATCTGATATCGTGTAGGAAATTATGTTGATCTTCCCAAATGCATGGAGACAGGCTTTATGACCAGCATATGATATATTTTAGAGAAGGTTCCATGGGTTGCTGAGAAGAATGTGTAGTCTGTGGATTTGGAGCAGAATGTTCTGTAGGTGTCCATTAGGTCTAATTGATCTATCGTTTTGTTGAGCTCTCTCACTTCACCTTAATTTTCTGTTTGGATGATCTATCTATTGCTGATAGTTCTGTATTGAAGTCCCCAAATATGATGGTGTTGGTGTTTTTTTTCTGTTTTGTTGTCAAGTAGTTTTTGTTTTATGAATTGTGGTGTACCTGTGTTTGGTGCATAAAGATTGGTGATTGTGATATCTTCTTCTTGGATTGTTCCCTTGATAAGTAGGAAGTGGCCTTCTTTGTCTTTTTTTGAAGACTTTTGGTTTGAGGTCTACTTTATCTGATATTAGTATAGCTACACCTGCTTGTTTCTTATTTCCATTTGCTTGGAATATCATTTTCCACCCATTCACCCTGAGGAGGTGTCTGTCTTATGGTGAGGTCGGTTTCTTGACGACAACAGATTGACGGGTCTAGTTTTCTAGCCATGCTGTTAGCTTGTGTCTATTTATGGGTGAACTAAGGCCATTGATGTTTAGGGTAACGACTGTGAGGTTTGATTTAATCCCTGCCATATCCTGGTAGTTTATGGGGTTTGTGTTGTTTTTTTTCTCAGTTATTGTGATCTGCTTCTTGTAGGCACTTGAGGTTGGTTATCTGATTCTTCTGTGTGGAGAATTCCCTGAAGAACTCTGTGAAGGTTTGGTTTTGTGTTCATATAGTTGTAAAGCTGAGTTTTATCATGGAAAGTTTTCTTTCACCATCTATAATGAGAGATACTTGTGCTCAGTAGAGCAGTTTGGGTTGGAACCCACAGGTTCTTAGACTTTGCAGTGTTCCATTCCAGGCCCTTCTGGCTTTTGAGGTTTCCATTGAGAAGTCTGAAGTAATTCTGATGGGGTTACCTTTATATGCAATGTGCTGTTTCTCCCTAGCTGTTTTTAGGACTTTCTCTTTGTTAACAATGCTTGGTATGTCTTGGAAAATCTCTCCTTTGGCCCAGTCTGTTTGGAGTTCTGTTAGCTTCTTGTATCTTGATGGGATTTTGTTTTGAGGAAGTGGGAAAGTTTTCTTTGATAATTTTGTTGAATAAGTTCTCCATGCCTTTGGCCTGAATTTCTTCCCCTTCTGGTATTCCCATGATCAGAGTGTTGGGCCATTTAAGGGTATCCCACAGTTCCCTCAAGTTCTGTTCACAGAAATTTTTGAACTTATTGAAATTTTTGGACTCACAAAGAGTCACCAGTTTTGTCTGAGTTTCTATCCTCTACACAGCTGACTCTATTCTTGAGAACTTCTATAGTGTTTGGGGCTTGTTCAATTTGGTTTATATTTCATACTAATTTATTTTTTTTAATTTTTTTAATTTTTTAATTTTTTTTTTTTTTTTTTTTTTTTTTTAGGTAGGGTCTCACTCTACCTCAGGCTGACCTGGAATTCACTATGTAATCTCAGGGTGGCCTTGAACTCATGATGACCCTCCTACCTCTGCCTCCTGAGTGCTGGGATTAAAGGTGTGCACCACCACACCTGGATTCTACTACTATTTTACGTATAGTTCCCATCCCTCTGTCTTGTTCCCTTTTCATGTCATTTTCTGATTTTCTTAGTGCTTCTTAGAATTCATTCTTGCATTTCTTTATGCCTTCATTGAGCTTAGACACCTGGTTATTGAAGACTTTTTTTGTGCTATCCTTCAGATTATTTAACTGTCTTGGATCCCTTACTGGTTCTTATCTATTAGGTCTAATCTGGCAATGACAGCATGCATACAATTATCGGCCCTTTATTGCTTTTCTGAAAATTGTGCTATTTGCTTGCTTAGAATTGCATAGCTTTTATCTTCATTTTCGGGTTCTGTTCCTAATGTCTCTTCTATGTTTTGATTAGAAGACATCCATTGGGGGACTGGGCATCATATTTGATTTAGTTGCATCTGAGTTTTCATGTTATTCCTTTTGTGCTGCCCATCAAAGTGTATAAGTCTTACTTAATTTAGAAGGAAGCTGTAATCTACCCTACTGGCCTGGGGCCATGCATGCGGTTGGGGGATGGAGGTGAGTGGGAAGGTGCTTGGTGTTTGGCATTCATGAGCGTGGGTGGCATGGGTCCTCTTACCTGCAGTTAGTATGAGAGGAACCTGCAGCTGGCACTATGGCTAGGATAGCTGCCTTGAGGGGGTAGAGGGACTGGTGGGTGACCTGAGAGCACCGGAATCAACAGATTCCATGATTTTTTGCTCCTCTGTGCCTCCCCACTGGAGGTCTATTAGAGTTGGCTCACCCTTTGCAGACCTAATGAACCCTCAACATCTTGCCTTTCCTTCCCCTGGAGGTGTGGCATGGTTAGGTGGATGCCATCTATGGTGGTTTGAATAGACGTCCCCCAATATATTCAGTTGTTTGTTTGTAGTTTGCATCTGCAGACACCTGGCTAGAGGCAGTGTCACTGTGTGGATCATAAGGTGTGGTGATGGGTTTCATATTTCAATCTAAAGATATGCAAAGTGCGCCTAACTGGAGTTCCTGAAGTGTGCTTTGTGGCTTTTTGGCTTTTGGCTTGTACTTCTCTCTCTCTGCTTGGACCTGTGAAGGCAGGCCAGCTTCTTCTGCCATTTATGGAACTTCCCCTGGATCTGTTGTAAGCTTCAATAAACATCCCTTCCTCCATAACTATGCCTGCTCTGGAAGTTTATCTCAGCTAACCTGAAGCTATCTGCTACTCCATCTTGACCAGAAGTCAAGTACAAAAGCTTTTTAGCTTCATGAGATCCCAGGGTTTGAGTGATTGTTTAATTTCCTTGGTGACTAGGGGATATCTCTAGAAGTCTTTTCCCCACTCCTATATCATGAAGAGTTCCCCCTATTTTTCTTCCAGGCAATTAAGAGTTTTGGGTTTTATGTTGAGGTCTTAAATCCATTTAGAGTTGATTATGCATTGTAAGGAATGGGACTAGTTTCAGTTTTTTGCATGTGGTTGCACAATTGATCCAGCATTATTTGTTGAAGATATGGTCTTTTCTTCAGTGTACATTGTTGGCTCCTTTGTTGAAGATCAAGTACCATAGTTACTTGCACTAACAGCTAGGTCTCCAGTTCTGTTCTATTGTTCTACATGTCTTTTTATGCCAGTTCTATGCTGTTTTTGTTACTATGGCTTTACACTATAACTTTAGATCAGGTATGGTGATACCTCCAGGGGTGTTTCTTTTGCTGGGAACATATTTTGGATACCCAAGGCCTTTGCTATTCCACATAAATTTTGAGAATACTTTTCTATCTCTGTGTAGAATGATATTGGGATTTTTTTGACACTTTGATTTTTATTGGTATTTCATTGAATCTGTATGTTACTTTTGATAGGCTTGCCATTTTCACTATATTAATTCCAACTATCCAGGAATACAGAAGGTCTTTCCACCTTTTCATGCCCTCTTGGATTTCTTTCTTGAGTGCTTTTATGTTTCAGTATATAGGTCTTTCACATGCTTTCTTAGTGTTACTACAGGCAGGTATTTGATTTTTTGTGGCCATTAAAAATTGGACAGTCAGCTTGGCATGGTGGCGCACGCCTTTAATCCCAGCACTCGGGAGGCAGAGGTAGGAGGATCACCAAGAGTTCAAGGCCACCCTGAGAATACATAGCTAATTCCAGGTCAGCCTGAGCTGGAGTGAGACCCTACCTTAGGGAAAAAAAAAATGGACAGCCTTGCATATTTCTTTCTTTATATATTATCATTTTTGCATAAGAAGGCCACTGATTTTTGTGTGTTGATTTTGTATCCTGTCATTTCGCTGAAGGAATTTATTGTCTTTAGACGTTTTATGGTATAATATTTCAGATTACATATATACAGGATCATGTCATGTGCAAATAGAGCTAGTTTTTTTTCTTCCTTTCCAATATGTATCCCTTTTATATCTTTCTCCTGCCTTTTGCTTGGGCTAGGATTTCCAGTACTGTGTTGAAGAGCAATGGTGATAGTGGCCACTTCTGTCTTGTTCCAGATCTTAATGGGAACTGCTTGAGTCTTTCCCCATTAAGTACGATTTGGGCTTTAGGTGCTTTGTATATAGCATTTATTATGTTTGATCTATAAACCTTCCATTGCCCAGTCTTTCCAGCATTTTGATCATGAAGTGATGTATTTTGTCAAAGGCTTTCTTTGCATCAATTAAAATGACCATGTTGTTCTTGTGTTTATTTATGTGCAGTGTTATGGTAATCAATTTCTGTATCTTGAACCATCCCTGCATGGATGAAGTCTGCTTGATCAAGGTGGATAATACTATAATACTTTTGGTGTGTTGTTGAATTCGTTTTGTGAGGATTTTGTTCAGAACTTTACATCTCAGTTCACCAGGGATATAGCTCTATGGTTTACCGTCTTTTTTTTTTTTTTTTTTTTTTTGAGGTAGGGTCTCACTCTAGCCCAAGCTGACATGGAACTCACTATGTAGTCTCAGAGTGGCGAGTGGCCTTGAACTCAAGGCGATCCTCCTACCTCTGCATCCTGAGTGCTGGGATTAAAGGCATGTGCCACAATGCCTGGCCCTTGGTTTACGTTTTTGTTGTACCTCTGTCTGGTTTTGGTATTAGGATGATATTGGCTTCATGAAAGGAATTGACAAGCATTCTCTGTTCTCCGATTATATAAAAATCTTTTAGAAAAAGTGGTTTCATTCTTCTTTGAAGGTTTGGTAGAATTTTATTGACAATCCATCAGGTCTCAAACTTTTACTTTGGGGGAAGTTTTTGATTACAATTTCAATCTTGATGGATGTGATATGTTTAAGAGATCTATCTGTTCTAGACTTAGTTTTGGTAGGTGGTATGTGTCTAGGAATTCATCTATTTTCCCCAGGTTATCCAATTTTGTGGAATAGAATTTTTGAAAATATATCCTGATGATCTTCCAATTTCACTGATGTCTGTTGTGACCTCTCCCTTTTCATTTCTAATTTTTTGAGACTTCTCTTTATTTTCATTTGGGAAAATTGACCAGGGGTTGATCTATTTTGTTTATATTTTCAAAGAACCAGCTCTTTGTTTTGTCAATTTCTCTAATTGTTTTATTAATTTCCAATTCATTAACTTCTGTTCTGATCTTAATAAATTTCTTTCTGTCTGGAACTCAAAATGTGGGATAGTTCTTCATTTTCCAATGCCTTAAGGTGAATGGATAGGTTATTAATTTGAGATCTCTCTGTCATTGTTATAAAGGTATTTATTACCATATGTTTTCCCCTCAGGACTGCCTTCATTGTGCCCCTTAAATTTTGTTCAGTCTCCAGGAAATGATACATTTTCTGTTATATTTCTTATTGCTAATTTCTACTTTTAAAACATTGTAGTCTGATATGATGCAGGAAATGACATCAATCTTTCTGAATTTGTGGAGGCATGTTTTAGTCCCTAATGTATGGGGTACTTTGGAGAAAGTTCTGTGGAATGCTGAGAAGATTATGTATTCTATAGTATGGGGGAGGGGTTATTCTCTTGATGTTGGTTAGTTCTAATTGATCTATGGTGATGGCAAGATCTATTATTTCCCTGTTGATTTTCTGCTTACATGATATATCTAATGGTAATAGTGGGGTATTAAAGTCCCCTACTGTGATGGTATTGAGATTTATTTCTGATTTGTTTTCAAGTAAGTTTGCTTTATATAATGTGATGTTGGCTGGAGTGATTGCTTAGTGGTTAAGGCATTTGCCTTTAAAGGCACAGGACCCAGGTTTGATTCCTCAGGACCCACATTAGCCAGATGCACAAGGGAGCACACATGTCTGGAATTCTTTTGCTGTGGCTGGAGGCCCTGGCACACCCATTCTCTCTCTCTCTCCCCCTCTTCCTCTGTCAAATAAATAAATAAAAATAAAATGTTTTTTTTTTTTTTTAATGTGATGCACCTGGGTTTTGTGCATATAGATTCATGATTGTGAGGACTGCTTCTTGGATTATTCCCTTAATGAGTAAAAACTGACCTACTTTATTCTTTTTAATTACTTTGGTTTGAAGTCTATTTTATCAGATATTCATATATACACACCCATTTGTTTCTTATTTCCATTTTCTTAGAAAATCTTTTTCAAACCTTTTCACTCTGAGGAGGGGTGAGGTGGCCTTCCTGATGGCAGCAATGGAAGAGTTCATTTTTCTGATCCATCCTGATAACTTGCATTTTTTTAATAGGTGTCTGATTTAATCCCTGCCACAGTAGAGGGTTTATAGAGTTCTGCACTTTGAAGACTTTCCTGCTTGCTCTAGTTGTGGTTATTGGGTTCAACCTCTTGTAGGCTCTTTAAGTTGGCTTTTTGACACTTCTGTGTGGAATATTTCCTGAAGTATCTCTGTAGGTTTAACTTTGTGTTCATGTAAGCTGGCTTTTGTTATGGAAAATTTTCCTTTCACCATCTATTATGAGGGATACTTTCACTGGGTACAATAGTTGGGGTTAGAAGCCATAGAATTTTAGGTTTTAAAGTACTCCATTCCAAGCACTTCTGACTTTCAAGGTTTCCACTGAAAAATATGAGGTGATTGCCTTTGTATGTAATGAGTTCTTCCTGGTTGTTATCAACATTCATTCTCTCTCTTTATTTCATTTAAAGTTCTAATCATAATCTAAGCAGATATTAATAAATCATATGGAAACCTACTTTTTTGGACAACGAAACACTTAGGAGCCATAGATTGTTACCAGAAAATTTACAGTGCCAGGGATGGTATACATTCCAGTGGGTTGTTGGCCAGGAAGGTCCCTGATGTCCCCAAAACATTACAGGCCATTGCCGAGGCCCTTGGATTCCCACCAGGGATAGATGATAAGGCCCTATTGCTGAATATTCTACATACTTGGGCAGTGAGGTCACTGAGAAATCCTGCTGGAACTGAGCTAAGAAAACCTACTCCATGTAGACCAGCTGATAGAAAGCTGGAAAAAGCCATACTTCATGCAGTTCAATGGGAGAGAGAGAAATCACTAGTGAAGATATTCCACAGTGGACCCTGCAAGTCTACTATTTGGCCAACCAGGCCAATGAGCCAATAGGCATACTACCGGCATGTCTGTTATGGGGGAAGCCAACTGCCCTCTAATTGTACTGGAGGTCCACTCCATGGGAGAGAATGCATCCTTGATACTGAAAACCTACAACAGGGGTAGTTATGAGCCCTAGGAGTATAATGACTGCTGCTGTCTAGCTAAATGTATATACTATGCTCATCAAACTGCCCAGTAAGCACCTCTCTTAATGTTCATACCCATCTATTAATGCTACTCTCACTTTTTCATTAGAGTATTTTCTCTTTTCAGGTGTCAGTGATGTTGTGATATGTTGCCATATGCTTGCCAGAAGGCATCATGGTTATAAGAAGAAGTGACAGAGGAGTGCTCAGCACTGCAATATCTCTATCTCACCTTCCAAGGCTCAGGGTTCATTGTGGAAGAGGTGGCAGAAAGAATGTAAGAGCCAAAGGAAGGGTAGGACTCCTTACAATGTGCTACTGCAGACACAAAATGGCCTGGATATCCATGACCTCACAGTGCCTGACACTACCTACACAAGACCATCATAATAGGAGAAAAAGATAATGACACCAAAATAACAGAGAGACTGACTGAGAAGGGGAGGGGATAGGATGGTGAGTGGAGTCTCAAAGGGGACAGTGGGAAGAGGGATGGAATTAACATGGTTTATTGTTTATAATCATAGAAGATGTTAATTATAAAAATAATTTAAAATAAAAATGAATAAATAAACTTTTAACTATAATGTGCCTTGGAGAGTTGGTTCTTTGGTCCTGTCTGTTTGGTGTTCCATGAGCTTCTTATATCTGGATGTGTCACTCTTTGGCAAAATTGGGAATATTTTCTTCAATAATTTGGTTTAATAGATCCTGTATGCCTTTAGCATGAATGTATTCCTTTATATGCATTCACATGATTTTTTGGAATTATTAAAGTTTTTGAACTTGTAATTAAGTTCTTCTGTTTTGTGTTCCAAAACAGAGTCTTTGTCCTCCATATAAGTTACTCTGTTCATGAGGGCTTCTAGAGAGGGTTTTAAAACCTCTATTTTATTTTCATTTTCTGCGTCATTATCAATCTCTATTTTGAGGTCCATTTCAGTTTGAGGTTTGGTTTTCTTGATGCATACTGGAATTCATTCTTGCATTTGATCATGTCTTCCTCAAACTTAATTAGCTGGTTGTTGAGATTCTCTATTTGTTGATTAACCTTCAATTCATATATCTCTCTTTTGAGGTCTCTTAAGTTTTCCTCAATTAAGCTAAGCCTAGAGTTGAAGGCTTTGTGGATTACAATTACTTGATTGTTGTTTTTTGCTTCCAGTTCTGCCATCTGTTTGGTCAGTGTCTCATTGAGTTTATGTAATAAGCTTATTATACTTTCATTTTGGTTTTCAAGTTCTGTTATCTCCTCTATGTTATGTTTTCATTGGAGTCTCACATTGTGGTACTAGATAACCTTGGTGGAGACCTTTCTGTCTTTCACTTCCCTGTTGTTTTATTCTATTTTATTTTTTTGTATTAGAGTCTACCCATCTTCGAATAAAAGTCATTTTGTTAAGGAAGGAGCAATTATTTGCCCTTGAAGGTGCTTCGGTGAGCTGTTTTATGTTTTAACAGTAATGGAGTGGGGTGGGATTATTACTGTAGATACAAGGTTTGCAGAGTATACAAGTGCATCAGCACCTCTGGGATAGTGGGTGATATAGTACAATTGGTTTGGAGACCTACAGTCTTTTCAGCCCATGGTCACAGCCGTGCCTGGATGCTCAGGCAAAGTTGCACTTTCCCTACTCCCGAGCTGTACCTCAACTGAGCAGGCGTGCACTGGTATGCCCCTGGGTATGCCATATGCTCCTGCACTCCCTGTCTGGGGCAGGGGAAAGGTACCAAGGAGGAGGGCATTTTGGGAGGTGTTGGGAGGAGGCTGCGCTGAGCTGTATAGCGCAGACCCGACACAAGCTCCACAGAGGTAGCAGGTGGGGGAGCCCTGGTCTACAGAGGTGACGGGGGCGCAAGCACAGCAAAGTGGACATGGCCAGAGGCATGGCTGGGTGCCAGTTAGCAGAGGCACCAGAGGCCAGAAGTGGGCTCACCTGTGTCTACTTGTCCCAGAGATCAGATTTTATCCAGTGTTTCCCTGCCCCTGGTAAGCACTTGCCCACTGGCTATGTGTTCTCAGAAAGCAGGATTTCCCCCGAGGCTCCCTGGTTCCAGTGAGCACCTCTTTTGCGGCTAACTGTTCCCACGGATTAGGTTTGCACTTTCTTCCTGAACCCAGAGAGGGCTTCCCAGATGGCTCGCTGTTCCCAGCAAGCAGACTTTCTCCCTCTGTTGATTCTTTATTAAAGATAGGATATAACCCAAAACTTGGGGGTTCATCAATTCTGGGGGATCCCTGCTGCCCCCCAAAATCCTGCATCAACAACATGTATGGGAATCCATTGGTTCCCTACCTGCCCCACTAAGGAATAGGAAGCCAAGGCCTATTCTCAGGCACAAGAGCAGCGGGGTCCTAGGAGCCCCACTGCAGTGGCAGGGGAGCTGGGAGCTAAGGAACCAGGAACCTTAGGCATTTTTTAATCATAATTCTATCCTGAACTGGAAAGCAATTGAAAGTTTTTTAAATAAGAAAATGCTATTGCTGTCCTTACACTCTTTGTTTTCTATTATCCACTTCTAATGAAGTCAGAGAATACTAAAACCAAACTGGACCTTGGAGATTATCTAGTTCAATGACTTTAAACCTCACAGTCAGAAACTGGGGCAAAGAAGAGAAAATTAACCTGCTCATTACACACAGATGTATGCTTAGACATTAGGTATGATTAGAGTCTATGACTCCAGATGTATCCTGCACTTATGTACTTCTAATATCACTCTCTTTCTGGCATTTTCTTTAGTTAGCCCATTGAAAGCAATTGCAATGGCTCTAACCCTCAACTTAATGAATTCTCTTCTTCCCTTCTTTTCCCCACATTTACTGCATCTAATGTGCAATTTAAGACCAAATAAGTAGACATTGGTTTTCTATTATGGGGGATCAGGATAGTTGACATTCTTTCATGCTTACTTAATCATTTTAAACAATTATTTTTATCCCATCAGACCTTTAGACCAAACTGCTCGTAATTGCCTCATTAAAGTTCACTCTTCTAATGAACAAACCTATGAAGTGTTGAGAAGGCATTTCTGAGCTGGTATAGGGGAAATTGTTGACTTAGAAGCCACCACAGCAGAGCTTATTCAATCCCACTGTTTATAGGTCATGTGACTAGGGACCAATTGCCTAATTACATTGGTGAATTTGTGGCATTAATAGCATCCCTTCCAAGTTGTAACGGTATTAAACTCTATCATGATATATAGCTATATTTTTATTGCTAAGTGAATAGATTTTTTCTATTTAACTTCACCAAATTGGAGAAAGGGGATGTGGTTATATAAGTAGGTGATAAGATTTAAAATATTGATTGTTAATAAATAGCATATACAACTGTTGTTTAAAAAATTAAATTGAATATAAGTCAGAAACTTTATGTTACTAAAAAAGAGACATGGAGAGATGGCTTAGGGGTTAAGGTGATTTCTTGGGAAGCCTAAGGACCCAGGTTAGATTCCCAAGTACTCAATTAAGCCAGATGCACAAGGTAGTACATGTGTCTGGAGCTCATTTCCAGTGGATAGAGGTCCTGGTGCATCCATTCCCCCCCCCCCCTCTCTCTCTCTCTTTCTCTCTCTCTTCCTCCCTCTTTCTGCCTCTGTCAAATAAATAAATAAAAATATTTTAAAAATTAAATTTAAAAGTTCCTATTTTAAAGTGGTATTTCTCATCCCAAACTATCATCTGTTCATTATATACCCTTAGAATAAATTGTAAAAATATCCAAAATATAGATACTATTTCATGCTACTCAACATCAAACTCAGGAATTCAAACACAATAGTTCTTGAGAGATAAAGACATGTATAATCAGAAAAAAATAAAAAGGAAATAAGTTTGCATACAATCAAGAGTTAAAGTTCACTGATTTCCTACATGAGTACACCTATATTTAACTACTGAGTAGGATTTTGTTCATAGATTATATAAGGTAAGGTTGCAAAACATTTATTTTATGGAAAGATATTTGTATCTAAAGAGCTTTATTTTATTAAATAAGATTATATAAAAGTTTCTGAGGTGCATTGTATAGGTTTAGAGTATGATGAGATTTAAAAAAATATTTTTTAAAAAATCAAAGGACTCTTTTATTTTAAGTTCCAAACTATTCCTTTATTTCTTGGTGCATATGGTGTGTGTCTGTGTGGTGTGTGTATGCATGGTGTGTGAGCAGACATACAGGCCCCATTTGAACATGTGGAAGTCAGAGGAGAATGTCGCATGTTCTCCTCAATCATCTTTTCAGTTTATTGTGTTGAAATGACATCTCTCAGTAAGCATGAATCTGAAAGGTTTTTTTTTTTTTTTTCTTTCCCTTTTCTTTGGTCTTGGTTTTTTTGAGGTAGGGTTTCACTGTAGCCCAGGATAACCTGGAATTCACTATGTACTCATCTCAGGGTGGCCTTGAACTAACAGTCAAGGTCATCTTCCTACCTCTGCCTCCTGAGTGCTGGGATTAAAGGCATTTGCCATCATGTCTACCTGTGTTTTGTTGTTTTTTTTTTTTCTTTTTTTAACTAGTGTCTGGCCAGTGAGCCCTACTGATCCTCCTGTCTTTGGCCCCCATCCAGAGAACTGGGGTTACAGGCATATGTGACCACAGCCAGCATTTTACCTGGGTGCTAGGAGTTGAATTCAAGCTCTTTTCAGACCCTAATACTTGTGCAGCAAGCACTCTTACTCACTAAGAAATCTCCCCAGGCCAGAAATTCTTATCATACACATAGGTCATAAGGAGGACAAGAAATTGGCAGAATGTAACCATGGTCAATGATCTGGTTTCAAAAATTTGATCAAAACCAGGAGATTTTGTCTCATCTAGCAAAAGACAAAAGGCAGACACTGAGAATAAAGGTCTCTTTCCCTTCCATGTCTCCTTAAATGTCTATAGTTTCATCCTGCTTCAATTTCCTCCACAATGAGACTTCCACCCTTTAGTTTTAAGGAATAGTGATGGTCAAACATCCATTTTCTGAATGAATTACATTTTTTAATTTTTTTATTTTTATTTATTTATTTGAGAGCGACAGACAGAGAGAAAGAGAGGCAGAGAGAGAGAGAGAGAGAGAGAGAGGGAGAGAGAGAGAGTGAGGGAGAGAGAGACAGAATGGACATGCCAGGGCTTCCAGCCACTGCAAATGAACTCCAGACGCATGTGCCCCCTTGTGCATCTGGCTAACGTGGGTCCTGGGAATCAAGCCTTGAACCGGGGTCCTTAGGCTTCACAGGCAAGCACTTAACCACTAAGCCATCTCTCCAGCCCATGAATTACATTTTAAAATACTTTAAAACAAGAAAAAAATCTTTAGAAAAATTGAATTATTCAGGAGGAAGATAATTTCTAAATTTATGGTATTGTTGGAATACAGGACATGTTAATTAATTCTAGTTTTAGAGAGTAGATATTTATGGTGTTAATGTAACAGTAATAATCCCTTAGGTCCTTTAGCTTGGGTAACATAAGGAAAGGATACTTTGACATTCTAGGAAAAAAAAATGACGTAAACAATTTTTGATGAGTTTTGGTGATAATGTCAATCTACTACCTATCACTCTTAAGGGATACACAATACCTTCTTCATAGAAGCCATGGGATCTCAGAGGACAAAAATGTAGGTCATAGATATCAAATTTCCCCACATGATGCTCAGACTGAACAAGGTCACTCTGGTTTCATGGGTTAAAGTCAGTCAGGGTGAAAAATGCTAGCAAACAAGAAGGAGATCAAGGTCATCCAAGGGATATTCACATGGAACATTTGGGCAGGTGAATCAGGCTCACTTCCAAAGCTGAATAATTGTAGACAAAGGGAGTAGTGAAAAAATGCATGTGGAAAAGGCAAAAAAAAACCCTCTCTTTCACCTCAATTGCTTAGGTGTAGAATGAGTCACTCAGCAGACAAGATCACAGGAAAGCAATGACCTAGGAAGCTAAAGGAAGAAAGATCTTTGGATTCTTTCTAATTGTGCATGGTGTGAGAAGATCTATGAAACTTGTTAACTCAAACATGATACCTTGGGAAGGGCCTTTTCTGGCTCTTATTTCTCATTGTTTGAGAGGATCCTTTCCTCTTATTGTTTGAGAGGAAAAGGTTTTATGAATAGGAGACAATTAAAAATGATAATTTCATTACAAAAATTAACTTATATACTAGTAACAAAAAAATAATGGCAAGAGGAAAGAAAGGCTACAACTTGAAAAAGGTCACATTCTCTAAGTCTCTTGCATTCATTAAAACAGACTACACCTTCTGGATGGTGTAAACTGTGGAATATATAATGTATGTTTTCAGAAAGGAACCCACACCAAAGATGCAGTACATGTCCTAAGTATTCAGCAAGAATGGTGACAGGATAGATTGCTACAAAGGTAGTATATGCATCCATAATGAAAATTTCTCTGAATTTATTTCAGTTGCTATAGGAAGAGTTGTCTGCCTCCAAAATCAATGTATCAAAGTCTTAATTCCCAGTACATAACAGTTTTGACATTCCACTTCTGGTAACTTGGCACATATTCTTTTAAATACATAAGATCATCATCACCATATTCAAATTAAAATGAGATAATTTGAGTGAACTTTAGTGAAAACTACTTTTCATCTTCCTAGGAAATGGGAACTTGTTCATAGATACCTATTTAGGTAGAATGGCACAGGAATATAAAACTAGATAGCTTTCATAATCCAAAGAGAAAAGAGATGAAATGAATCCCTCCCTCATAAAGTAGATGAAATCAACCTTACCCATATCATCTTGATTTTAGGCTGTATATTATACAACTTCAGGTCTCAGAGATGAACTTCCAAACCAGTCACAGTTATGGAGGAAGGGATTTATTGGAGTTTACAAGATTCAGAGAAAGTTCCACAATGGCAGAAGAAGGTGGCCTGCTTTCACAGGTCCAAGCACAGAGAGAAAAGCCACAGGCCAAAAATCCAAAAGCCACACAGCACACTTCAGGAACTCCAGGTGGAACTAGGCACTTTGCATATCTATAGATTGGAATTTCACTCCCAGGACAACACCTAAAGATCCACCCAGTGACACTTCCTCCAGCCAGGTGGCTACAGATCCAAAATACAAAAATACAAACTAATAAAACACAGAATATATTTGGGGGCCATCTGTCTAAACTACCACAGACTTCTAGCACTTAGAACACCACTGTTTTTTATTATGTTGCTGTTGCAGTCAGGTTTACATTGCTGGTAGAAATCTCCCAACCAAGAACAGCTTGTGGGAAAAAAGAGGTTTATTTTGGCTTACAGGCTCGAGGGGGAAGCTCCATGAAGACAGAGAAAATGACAACATGAGCAGAGGGTGGACATCACTCCCTGGCCAACATAAGATGGACAATAGAAACAAGAGAGTGTGTCAAACACTGGAAACTGGCTATAACACCCATAAGCCTGCCCACAACAGTACACTCTCTCCAGGAGGAATTAATTCCCAAATCTTCATCAGCTGAGAACCTAGCATTCAGAACACTGAAATTTATACAAAATACCTGTATCAAACCACCACAGTTGCTATAATAATCTCAGCCAACTGATAAAATGGTTTTAGTAAATTGGTTATCCAAACATATAAGAAGACATCAATGTATAAATGTTATACATAGTACATTTAATTATACCATAAGCATATTAAACTGCATACTTGTAGATTAAGTTCCCTTCCCAAGAGGAGAGGATTCAGATTTATAATCATTTATAAAAACCATACAGGACCTAGTTTTACTGTTCATTGTTAGCATATGTCCAGTAGTTTTGTTTTCTGTTTCTCTTTTTGTTTTAATTTTGTTTATTTTTATTTATTTATTTGAGAGCAAGACAGAGAGAGGAAGAGGCAGATGTATATGTTTAGAGAGAATGGTCACACCAGGGCCTCCAGCCACTGCAAACAAACTCCAAATGCATGCGCCCCTTTGTGTATCTGGCTAATGTGGGTCCCAGGGAATCAAGCCTCAAACTTGGGTCCTTAGGCTTCACAGGCAAGCACTTCACTGCTAAGCCATCTCTCCATCCCTCTGTTTCTCTTAATAGGAACCTATGCTTATCTGCAAATAGCTAGTTGAATATTTGCCCAAGTCTGCACCTGGAACATTTATGGTCTTGAAACATCTTCAAAGATATATGCTTCTATTGTCATCCAAGAAACTCCTTACCCACTAATTTGACTTATTTATATTGATTGGGTCTCACTGTGCTTTCAAGGTCAATCCTTTTTAAAGTTTTATTTATTTATTTATTTATTTGGATTTTCAAAGTAGGATCTCAACTCTAGCTCAGGCTGACCTGGAATTCACTATGCAGTTTCAGGGTGACCTTGAACTCCTGGTGATCCTCCTACCTCTGCCTCCCAAATACTGGGATTAAAGGCATGAGCCCCACACCCAGTTAAAGGTCAATCTTGAACTCATGGAAAAGGTCATTCTGCTGCCTCAACCTTCCTATTGCTGGCACTGCAGGCACAAACCTAGCTTTATTAATTCATTTTAAATTCTATTTTTTTTACCTTGTAATGATATTGAAAGGGACCTAAAAATGCATCTTTACAAAAAAAAGAAACAAAAACTTTGGGGCTGAGAAATTGGCTGTTTTTAAAGATACTTTTTGAACAGCCTGATGGCCCGGGTTGGATTCCCCAGTGCCTATATAAAGCCAGATGTACAAAATGGCACATGCCATGAAGCCCTGTATGCCCATTTCTTCCTTTACCACCCTCTTTCTCTATCTCTCTCTCCTAGTAAATAAATAAAATAAATATGTAAAAAATATTCTAAAGACTGATCCATGTTAATATTCCCAATAATTAAGTGAAAATATAAAATTCCTAGATTTTTAAATCTGGAATATTTAGCTTTACCTAATTGAAAATCTGGATTACTCACCCAAGATCACACAGTTAAAAATAGATGTAGAAATGGAACCTAAGCCTTATAGCTAATAAATTGTGAGAGTAATGAGTTGCTGAAACTGGAAGATCAAAAGCTCATCTATCTCAGATCTCATACTAGCATTGACCTCCCTTGATCATCTCTATGAAATATCATATTAATGAGTTATATCCACCATAACATATTATTTCCCATTATTATAGGTCAGCAGATGCTATTTAATACTAAAAATACAAAATAGTAACAATTGCAATGCTACTTAAGGCCAGACATATACTGTGTCTCTAAAGTAATGTGCTTGGTTTGTTATGTTGCTTATTTATTATCATCAGGGAAGTCTCATGTTCATAAGGAGAAGCTGACTACCAAATTCTTCTTGGAAAAATAATTAATAGCAGCAATACTGGTGACCATAGGAGTATTTATGTAATACTTTTAATTTCTTATTACTGCTTATAAACATTGACATATAATATTCCAGACAGGTATCTTCTCTGATATACAAATATACAATTTTTTTACCTGAGATATTTTTTAAATCATCAGAAACCTGTCTCTTATGTTAAATAGACAGAGTGAGTGGCAAATTATAATCACTGTAGGACAGTGTTATTTTACTCTACATCTAGAATATGTATTCTCCTATAGGGAAAATCATTTCTAAAAGACATGTCACACTAGAGTGATTGCTATTTCAGGAATCAAAAACCCCAGTTTCTTCCCAGGAATTGTGTAAATTAGTGGGTCCTTTCCTGCATAGGAAGAACTGTGAAAAAACATAGATTGGGTCATTTTAATCAAAGTGGATTCCAATAATCTATATATAAGCTGACATGTTGCTACTTTCATTGAATAACTTACTAATAAGTTAATATTACCTTGACTTTTCTGCCATGGCAGGCTTTTCTCCAGGCTTTTACATAAATGAGCTTATGATACAGTTTGGCGTTACAGTAGCAGCATTTAATGTTGTCTTATTATACCGGTCATAGGTCTGAGTACTTTTATATTCTATGTTTGTGTCAGAGACTGTTGAAAATATATTTTCTGCTTCCTCCAAGGAAACTGTTTTCTTAACTCACACCTAGTCACCCAAAGTGAAGATTTTTTTCCTAAATTGCAATGAATATGATGGTCATTGAAAGCATGTTATAATTTCCAGGTGGGCCTCAAAGGGAAACTGTCTCAAAGTTGGCTGAGATATCAATCTATTTGTGTGCCATCTGGCAAGAAATGTCACAGTACATTTGGAATCAATGATAAACTAACTTGGGTTTCTAAGCTACTTCCAAATGTCTGGCCAGTGCAGTAAACGAAAATTTTATGTAAGAGAGAAACAGATCTTTGTTATGTTAATATGTGGTATAGTTTCTGTAACACTTACAACATTCCTGTATAAACCAATGTGCTTGGAACTGGTACAATGAATCACTAGTACAATGAATCTATAGATTACTTTGTGTAGTGTGACTGTTTTAAAATGATTAATTCTTCCAGTCCCCAAATGGGTCATGTGTCTAAGTTCTTGTCCTTTCCAACATTTTTTAAAATCAATTATTCATAGTTAATAGTGTACAGACCTCTCACTTCCTTTGTTTTTATTCACTTACTTGTATGTAGGGGGAGCACACCAGGGCCTCTTGACACTACAGATGAATGCTAGATTCTCATGGCAATTTTTGTATCTGGCTTATATAGGTGACTTGGGAACTGAACCTTGGCTGGCAGGCTTTTGCAAGCATGCACATTTAACTGCTGAGCTATCATCCCAGCCCTAAGCAAAAGTTTAAATAGAAATGGCAAATGTTCAGAAAGTCTTTCCCTATGCCTATATCTTGGAGTATTTCCCTACATCAATATATCTAGAAGAGATAGCCAATTGTCCACAAGGAATTGGGTCACCTCATCTGCCTGGGCCAAGAAGTCATTACAAGGGAAGCAGTGACAGAAATACTGCTCCCATGGCATGGCTAGCCTGAAAACCAGTTACAAGGAAATGGTGACAGATACTGTGGTGTCTCAAACTTCATAGAAACAGAGTTTCAGCCATATGTGGTGGTGCACACCTTTAATCCCAGCACTCATGAGGCAGAGGTAGGAGGACAGCCATGAGTTCGAGGCCACCCTGAGACTCCATAGTGAATTCCAGGTCAGCCTGGGATAGAGTGAGACCCTACCTTGAAAAAACAAACAAACAAACAAACAACAACAAAAGAAAACAGAGATCCAGAGACTGCAGAGAAAGAAACACTAAATCAGATCTCTGTATTCTCCCCCACCCATGAGGGCTCAGAAGGCATCATGGAAGAGGGGGTAGAAAGATTGTAAGAACCTCATGGTGGATGAGAACAGTCTGAGATGCCATGTCTCCCCCATCCCAGTGGAGATTGACTAAGGCCTCTTGACCCCTACCATGAATACCAATAACCCCACCAAAAACACTCCAAGAATTGGGCAAGGGAAAGGGAGCATCTATGTGTGAAAATTTTATTTTAAAAAATCAATAAATTTTAAAATATAACAAAAAATAAAAAATGTTAAAATATCTATACTGTCCAAAAAGTGTAGAGATTGATTGCTTCCTTAACAAAATATAATTAATATTCTATTTTTAATATTTCATTTGTATTTATTTAGAGAGAGAAAAAGAGGCAAACAGATAGAAATAGAAAAAGAGAGAGAGAATGAGTAAGTGAAAGAGAATGGGCATGCCAGCACCTTTGGCCACTGCAAACGAATTCCAGACTCATGTGCCACCATGTACATCTGGCTTTATGTGGGTCCTGGGGAATCAAACCTAGGTCCTTAGGCTTTGTAGACAAGGGACTTAATGGCTAGGCCCTCTCTCCAGCCTACCGTTGATATTCTTTAAAGTAGGAAAAGCAATCCTAAAAATTGTGTATAAATGCAAAAAGCAAAGCTTGACTAGCCAAAGTAATATTGAACCAAAGGAACATAGCAGGATTACTTGGCTTCAGATGAGCCTACAGCAATGCCCCTGAGGCCACAGCAGAGTTATTTCAATGTTCTTGGGGTTGTTGTGAGTATCAGGATGGAATCGTGAGAGAGTTATCATAGTAAAAGTAGATTATGAACATCATAGTTCCCAATGTACCTTCTTCCTAATTATATACATGTGATTTGTAAAACATTTTAGAAAGTTCCTTGGCTTCATAAGTGAAATACGAAAAGTATGTCTAGATGGTGACAAGGTGACAAAAATGAGAGATGATAAGTGCAGTACATCAGAACTAAAAAGAAATATGGGACCACAAGAATAGAAGAAAGGTGATGAAGAAGGAGGGAGGGTCAAAGACAAGACCGCTATGGCCATAGTCTTTTGATAACATATTCATGTTTTATTTCACCTATGCATATTTAATTTTTAAGTTGTTCAGCTTGCCTTGGAGGAATCTGAGCCACTCACATTTGCATATGCATAGCCTCTTTGTTGTACATGAACCTAGCCAAAATCTTCTCTAAAGGGTTCCTTGGGAAATCTCAGAAGTGTGTTCTTACAGGATGGCTACATCAGCTTTCCAGAAACAACAATTACTTTGCTTTGCATTTCCAGAGCATATATAATATGAACTTTGGCTGGGATTATGCCTTATTTACTCTCTCAGTTAAAAAGCAAAAAATCATAGAAATCAATCTCAAGATGGGGTGAAGTTATTTTGTTTGGATTGATCATTACTGAAGCATGCCAGGGGAGGAATTGAGAGGATGGATATTGTATCAGACAGATTCAGGTTCACTGAAGTGAACTTTCAGACCAGACACAGTCATGGAGGAAGGGATATTTATTGAAGCTTACAGATGCAGGGGAAGTTCCATAATGGCAGAAGAAACTGGCCTGCTTTCACAGGACCAAGCAGAGAGAGAAGCACAAGCCTAAAAGTCAAAAGCCACAGCATACTTCAGGAACTCCAGCTAGGCACACTTTGCATATCTTTAGACTGAAATCTGAAACCCACCACCACACCTTAAGATCCACCCACTGATACTGCCTCCAGACAGGTGGCTGCAGATGCAAACTACAACCAAACAGCTGAATATATTGGGGGCCATCTATTCAAACCACTACAGATATGAAAACAAGATTATTATGCTTGACCGTAATTATGAGTGACATCAAGAAGGGAGTAAATAGACAGGGGACACAAGTGAGTGAAGAAATTAGGAAAAGTTTCTAGTGAATAGAAGGAATCTAAATAAACCCTCAAAAAAGAGAGTCAAATCTAGAAAGCACATTATGGAAAATGAGAAAATTATGAGAAAATTAGTAGGTAAGCCAATAATAAGACATCACCCTGGATAAAATCACAGACTTTTTCAAATGATCATCTGGCTTCAGCATCTTAAGATGATCATGTTTGTTTGTTTTTTTTTAATTTATTAGTTTTCTTTTCAGCAAATACAGGCAGTTTGGTACCATTGTTTAGGCTCATCCATGATCTACCCCCCTCCCATTGGACCCTCCTTGTTGATGTAAATGGGTCGTGCATTGTGGAGTTAGCCCACAGTTATTGGTACGATAAATGTCTCTGCATATCATGACCCAAGATGTGACTCTGACATTCTTTCTGTCCCCTCTTCCACAAAATTTCCCTGAGCCATGTTGGATTCATTTTTGGTCTGCTTCACTGCTGAGGTGTTGGGGGCCTCTGAGGCTCCGGCTCTCTGACTTGGTAGGAGTTGATTTTTCTCTGTGTTGGTCTCCTTCCCCTTTGTGCTGGTATCCGGTTCATCAGGAAAACATCACCCTTGCTTGTTTCACCAATTGTCCTTAGTTTCAGTCGGGCCCCTTTTGAGGTATGTTGAGATGATCATGTTTTTGAAGACCAGATAGTAGAGTTGATAATAGAATGATATAGGACACCTAACATGTGGCCATTCATGACTCATAAAAGAAATAGACATCCATGTAATATTTAAGACTTAATTGTTGCACCTCCCTGAACATTGAGTAGTAAAAGTTTCTTCCCTCAGTCTAAACATTCTGCTGGATCATTTCATCTTATAGTCTCATAGTTCTTTCACTGATTACCCAAGTGAGTAGTTTATGCAGAGAGTGGATTGGCCTATCAGCCAGTCTCTCTCTCTCTCTCTCCCTCTCTCTCTCTCTCTCTCTCTCTCTCTCTCTCTCTCTCTCTCTCTCTTGCTTTCTCACTCTTTCTCTGGATAGAACATTGACAGTAAAACTAGCAGTCTCAAGTGATCACAAGGTGTGTGTGTGATAGAAAGATATAAATAATCTCAACTGGAAAAAATGAAGAGAAGCATGAAAGTCTGGTTGAGGTTCAACAAATTTACTTTGTTTGCCTAAGCTGTTTTTTTTTTCTCCCCCCCCCCCCCGTGTTGTGATTTTGAGGATGCAGAAGAGAAATGCTATGGAAGAATTTACTGAGATTTTGATTAAATGGGGGAGGGAAGGAAAAACATGAATCATCTATAACATTAATGAACATTTTCTTTGACTATGTATTAACAGACATGAAAAAAATTAGCTTCCCTTAACATTATTTTGTACATGTTGTTAATATGAATGAAAGCAGACAAGAAACAAGCATCTGACTGGAATTGGGTCATTAGTTCAGTGATCATCCTAAAATTGGTATGAGTATGAATACTTACTAAGGAAAGGTTAAAAAAAAATCCCTGTCATTAACTTGCTGCAAGAGTAATTGTCACATCTCCCCACATACGGGTGATTTATTTCCTGTCATAACAGATTCAGGCTCAAACTCGGGAAAACATTCTTCATTGTCAATCAGTTCCTAGAAAGACAACTGGCATTCTTGAAGTTTTATGGACAAGGTGGGAGAAATATCAGAACAAGCAAAGTTAGCTTTGCTGTTTACATTGCAGATTTTGTTTTGTTAATCCATTGACTACAGTGAGCATGTTTGACTCAAAGTTCAAAGGACTGAGAGCTATAGTGGATAGAATCACTGACATGCAAAGTAATTATAAAGACCCTCATGACAGATTTGGAACGCGTCATCAATCTTTGGACTCTCAGGGAGCTCATTTTGAAATCTGAGATGTCTCCATCCAATTTTTTTTTTTTAATTTATTTATTTGAGAGTGACAGACACAGAGAGAAAGACAGATAGAGGGAGAGAGAGAGAGAATGGGCACGCCAGGGCTTCCAGCCACTGTAAACGAACTCCAGATGCATGTGGCCCCTTGTGCATCTGGCCAACGTGGGTCCTGGGGAACCGAGCCTCGAACCGGGGTCCTTAGGCTTCACAGGCAAGCGCTTAACCACTAAGCCATCTCTCCAGCCCTCTCCATCCAATTTAAAGTTCTTTAAAAAAAAAAAAAAAGTTTTTAAGGGCTGGAGAGATGGCTTAGCGGTTAAGATCCTTGCCTGTGAAACCTAAGGACCCAATTACATTTCTCCAATACCCATGTGAGCTGGATGCAAATGGTATTACATATGTCTGGAGTTTTTTTTTTTTTTTTTTTTTTTTGCAGTGACTGTAGGCCCTGGAATGCCCATTCTCTCTCTGAATCTGATTGTCTCTCTCTCTCTCTCTCAAATAAATCAATAAGTAAAAATATTTTTTTAAGTTTTTATTTATTGATTTATTTGAAAGGAGAGAGAGACAAGCAAAAGAGGGGGGGGGAGAGAGAGAGAGAGAGAGAGAGAGAGAGAGAGAGAGAGAAGCACAAAGAAGAGAATAGGACTTCCAGGGCCTGTCGTCTGTGCAGGGGAAATCCAGTTGCCTGTGTCATTTTATGAATCTTGATTTAGATGTCCTGACACCTTTGCCTTTAACCACTGAGCAATTTATCCAGCCCTAAATTCATTAATTCTTTTTGATGGAATTTTTGCTAGAATGTGAATATGAAGATTTGAAGCTGGTATAATTTTTATTAGCTTTTACTTTTGTTGATACATTAAAACATAAAAATTACATACAAGTGGAGTTTCATGTAATGTTTAATATATGTGTAAATTATGAAATGTTTAAATAAAATATCTTTCAATTTTTATAGTGAAAATATTCAACATCCTTCCTTAAGTTGTAATTTTGAAATATTAAACATGAAATTATTGTCTGTATTCACCTATGTACTAATTAGATTTTCTCATTACTGTCTGTATTTAATTTAGGACATATTGTATATATGCTCACAAAAGCAATCATCACTATGTTTTCAAACAATGAACCACTTATATCTCTATTGAAATGGTTCATGCTATTATTTCTTTTCCTGGTATGTGGTGTGTGTAAATATAATATTAAAAGATATTGAGGTCTTAGGAATATTACAGTCTTGCCTAGAACAATACTACCAGACAGACAAAGGAAGAGAGAGAGAAAGAAAGGAAGAGAGATATTTTATTTCTACATGGTGAAGAGGTTAGATATTAAAAAGGCACAAAATAATATGTACAGATATAGCACAATTATTCAACTAGTACCCAATCAATTTCTTCCTCTTATCATCATGCCTGTAATATAAATGATTTAAAGATTTTAGTCCTAAGATATTCATTAGCTTCCTATATCTTCCCCCAAATTATTCCTTTACCAAAAATTTACCTACTTTACTATAAAGAAAATAACTTATTGACAAGCCAGGTGTAGTGGTGCACACCTTTAATGGTTACCTGATAATACAAATTAAATTTTTATGAAAATCACTATGTATTTATGATATAAAAAGCACATTTAAGAAAACTAGGAATAGTAGAAAACTTCCAAAAAAGGATAAAATTTTTCTACAAAAAAACTTCCCACTAATAAACTTTGTATTTTGTTTTATTTTTATTATTTTAATAGTACTAGAGATAGAACCCTTGAAGCCATGTGTACTAGGCAAAAGATAAACACTTGCACCACATCCCAATGCATGATGCTTAATTTTTAAAGATAGAATACTTTACCCTAAGATCAAGAGCAAGCAATACTGTCTATTTTACCATTTATCCTAAAGATTGTACCAGGTACCATAGCCCGTACAGCATAGCAAGTAAGAACACAAAAACACATACAAAGCATGCATTTCAAAGTGGAAGACAGAAAGCAAGAGGCTCTCTCTTAAGGTTTCTTTTATTGAGCCATGAATCTCATTATTAAAGATAGAACCCTGTGGACTTACTCATCTTCAAAGGCCTCACATCACATTGAAAATTAGGGTTCAATTTATGGATTTGTAGGAACATGTATGTTCCGGTCAAAGACCAAACTCATTTTGTTTTCATAGTGTTAAAGACATTTAATTGAAATCAAGATCCTTTTTATACAAAACTGTAAAATAAGATAAATAAATAAAATAAATGAGGCAAAAGAGATGGCTCAGTGGTGCAGGTACTTGCTTGCAAAGCATAGGGACCTAGTTTTGATTCCCCAGTACCCATATAAAGGCAGAATCACAAAGTGGCACTTCCATCTGGAATCCATTTACAGTGGCTAGAAGCTACTACATGAGTTTTATCCCCTAGTGCCCATGTAAAGCCAGATTCACAAAGTGGTACATCCATATGAAGTTCCGTGCATGCCCCTTCTCTTTCTCTATCTGCCTTTCTCTCGAATAAATAAAATATAAATCTACAGAATATTATAAAAAATACCAAATTTTGACAGTTCCCATCTTATGGCTAACATTTTACTTTATATTAGAAAGTAATGCTGAATATATTTAAAATAACCTTTGTCATCACTTTTAGTCCCATTTTCAACCTTTCTCAGGACAGATATTGACATAAACTTTATTCTTATCATTCAGCTATATTATTTATTTTACAATTGCAAGTAGGTGTCTAAGTATCAGATGCTATACTTTAAGTGTGTATACTTCATAAATAACACACTATATGCATTATTCTGAATCTTGTTCTTTTTCCCGTCATGGTGTACTCCCAATACCTCTGTATATTGATATATGGATTCATCCATCTTAACATCTTAACATTCTTAACATCTAAGCAATATCTTATGATTATACCTCAGCTTATTTACCGGTTCTCTTGCTATAGCTACTTTGGTTTATTCTCAAATTTATTTCTACAGTAACATCATAGCAAAAAAAAAAGTATGTGGTTGTAGAAAAAGATGCAGACAGTTCCTGCAAAGCATAAACTCTGAATAGAAATTGTTCAGGGACTTCAGCATCTGTTTGTAGCAAGTCTCCCAGGTGATGCTGTTGCTAGGCTGAGAGTGTCTGAGTTGGTCAGCTTATATAGTGTCTGAATTTTCTTCATTGTTATTGTTGTTAAACCTTCACTGTGCATAATAAATGCTCCTGATGGCTCAATTAGTAATTTCAATTCAATGTTCCATAATATAGAAAAATATTTACACAATTCCTTAATTATCAAAATGGAAGTAGTTTCTATTAGATGACTATCATAACACATCCGTGCCAATTACTCTGTTATGGACCTTTAATTTCATTTCTTTTTGTCTTGGTGACAGATTTGAAGCAAATTAGTCTCACTTTTACACAGCTAGGAAGGGTACTATTTGAGGAAGGAAAAGATATTGACATAGCCTGGTCAAAGAGTTCAGGAGCTTGGGCTGGTGAGATGTCTCAGCAGTGAAGGCACTTATTTGCAAAGCCTAATGACTCAGGTTTGAGTCCCCAGTACCCACATAATGCTAGACACACAGAGTGGTACATGCACCTGGAGTTTGTATGCAATGGCTATAGGCTCTGGCGGCTGTCTCTATATATTTTTGGAAAGAAAGAAAGAAGAAAGGAAGGAAAGAAGGAAGGAAGGAAGGAAGGAAGGAAGGAAGGAAGGAAGGAAGGAAGGAAGGAAGGAAGGAAAGAAGGAAGGACAAGGAAGAAAGAAGTGAGGGAGGGAAGGAGGGAGAGAGTAAGCGGAGGAAGTACATTAATTCAGAAGCCTAAATCCAAAATTCTCTGACTCATGAAGACGTCTGCTGAACATCAACCCTTTGTTCTCGATATTGTTCTTCCTCTTTCTTGAAACATTTTGGGGGGCTCCCTTCCAGTTTGCACTCTTCTCCCCCTAACTAAAATATCAGTTGCTCTTTCATTGCTGGGACAAAATCCTTGACCAGAAGCAAGTTAAAAAATAAGTAAAACATAGTTTTAATTCAGCTTATAGTTCCAGATGGTAGATTCCATCATGGCAGAAAAAGCATGGCAGGTGCAGGAAGCGTGTGTCACACTGCCACATCAGCAGAGTGAGGCCAGCAAGTGGATGGTATTATAATACTTTATGTCCTACCCCTACCCCTAATGACAGGCTTCCTCCAGAGAAGCTTGACCTCTGAAATCTTTCACAGCCTTCCAAAAAATAGCACCACTTTGCTGGGAACCAAATGTTCAAACATATGAGCTCATGTGAGACATTGCACTCAAAGTACCATACCCATCAACCAACTGATGCCCTTTATAGGAATTTAATCAATAAGGTTCATTCCAGCTGAATAGCAATTTTCCATATGGGTCAAAGACAAGGCTTATTCTCAGTGCACTCAGTATATCAAAATCTGATCCCAAGAACTGGGCGGCAGAAAGAAAAAGACACTGGCTTCAAACAGTATTATAGCTATACCCAGTCTGTTGCTCTATTACAGTGTTCTCAACAAACATCATCCTCCACAAAAAAATTTAAAAATTGATAAATAGGGCCAGAGTGATGGATCAGAGCTTAAGGTGCTTGCCTGCAATGTCAGATGCACAAGGTGGTACATTCATCTGGAGCTTGTTTGCAGCAGCTAGAGGCCCTGGTATGCACCAGAACTCTCTCTCTCTTGCTCTCCTCGCTCTCTATCTCTGTGCTTGTAAATAAATAAAATATTTTTAAAAACAGATAAATAAATATAAAACTCTTTTTTTTTTTTTTTTTTTTTTTTTTTTGGTTTTTCAAGGTAGGGTCTCACTCTAGCTCAGGCTGACCAGGAATTCACTGTGTAGTCTCAGGGTGGCCTTGAACTCACAGCAATCCTCCTACCTCTGCCTCCCGAGTGCTGGGATTAAAGGCATACAACACCATGCCTGGCTACAAAACTCTAATTTCAGTGCTTTATTTTTTTAATTTGAATCAACCTCTTGGAATACAAACATGAAAAAAGCAAATTTAATGAATTTAACCCAGAAATAATTTCTGTTACATTATGCAGCATTGCTAATAAAACACCACACATATGATAGAGGTGTCCACAGAAATATTTTCCTTTCCATGTTTATATCTTTAGAATAAAAAAAGTTAAAGTATCAAACATGATTGCATTTGGCATGCGCTGATTATATCAAGTAGAATTGGATAAAATTTTACTAGTGAATAGGATGATGTTTCTGAAACACATTAAAGTCACATGATTTAAGTGATGTAAAGTGAAGGATCCCAGCTTTGTATATGAAATATTATCACAACTTTAAAAGATAAGTAAGAGCTGCAAAGATTGCTTAGTGGTTAAATGCTTGCCTATGAAGCCTAAGGACCCCGGTTCAAGGCTCGATTCCCCAGGACCCACGTTATCCAGATGCACAAGGGGGCACACACCCCTGGAGTTCATTTGCAGTGGCTGGAGGCCCTGGCACACCCATTCTCTCTCTCTGTCTGCCTCTTTCTCTCTCTGTCGGCCTCAACTAAATAAATAAATATGAACAAAAAAATTTTTTAAAAAGATAAGTAAGTTAGCTAAAATAGCACCCAAACTGATAATAATCTTAATGTGATTGTGCTAGTCAGGGTTCTCTAGAGGAATAAAACAGATGGAACGAACATGCATTACACAGGGGTTTATTAGATTAGCTTGCAGGATCCTGGTTGGCTAGTTCAAACATAGCTATTGGCAGGCTGGCAAATGTGATTAGTCCCTGAGTCTCAGTTTTCAACAGTCCCAGTGTGTCACTGTTGGCCTGGAGAGACAAAAGCTGCTGGGCGGAAGGCCTATGAATCTCAATGTCGCTGTCCATGAGGCATAGCAGCAACTAGGTAGATGCATGCAGCATCATGCAACACGCTCAGGTAACCAGGCCAAAGACCCCGTGTTCTCTTGCAGCCCTTTACATACAGTCCACCACTCTAAGGGCCACTAACTCTCCAGGAAAGTTATTCTTTGTCTTTGAATACTTCTTGGAAATGCTTTCACAGACTTATCCACACCTCAACAGGTGTGTCTCTTACTTGACTCCTGTCACAAGAGCTAAACTCATTAGTCAAGAGGCAGATTATGTTGGTTCAGTTGCCATACTTTATTCACTCTTCACACATGTTAATCAAGTCAGGTCCCTTTTATCCCTTATGCTCTCAACTAGTTTAGCTTCCTGGGCCTACTCCCCTAGGGCACTCATATGCATCATCACTTGGCCTGCTCCACTCCTTGCTGGGCTGCCACCCAGGGATCCTAGGGGCTGCTTCTTCTTGTGGCGGGTATGAACAGACAGAGAGACAAAGAGTCTGACTCTCTGAGTTTAGTGCCAATTTTCTGAGCTTTTCTGGGGTTCTCATACCCATTTTGTCTTCAGCCATCTTGGTTGCTGATAACCACCTTAGGGTTAGCTCATTTGTATATCAGCTGGCAGTGGGTCTCTGGTCAGTCTCTGATCTTGGCCCCTGGTTACCATGGTGACCTTGTTACTGCTGAATGAGTACTGTTTATCAGCTCGGCCAGTCTCTGGTCAGTCTCTGCTGAGTGAGTACCCCATTTTTGCTTCTAACCATTGCGCCTAACAGTCCCCACTTTTACTTCTAACTATTACACCTAACAACTCCTAATCTGATCAAGTGATCAACAAAACTTAACTGTCAAAATCTCTCCCGTGTGAACTTGGACTCCAAACCACTCTCTCTTGTCAGGCTTCATTTTGCCATGTAGAAAATAACAAGGTCATAATTGTGCCCAACAGTGATATAACTATCACACATACAAATGGACACACACTATTCTATTATACACACGATTATACATCACAAAGTCCCTTAAGGAATGCTATCACTATTTCCAAAACTTTAAATATAATAACACAAATTTAACAACATTTTACTACTGATGCTAAGTCAATCAATATTACATTGCATAGTAAACACAGAGGAAAGTGGGCTGGAGGGATTGCTCATTGGTTAAAGACACTTGGTTAAACAACCTGATGGCACAGGTTTGATTTCCCAGTACCAACATGAAACCAGATGAACAGCATGTATCTAGAGTTAATATGTAGTGGCAGGAACCCCTGATGTGTGCATGCACACTCTCTCTGTGTCTGCCTTTCTATCTTCCTCTCTTTCTCTTATAAATAAATAAATAAATAAATGAAATATTTTTCAAAAGAAGAAAGAAAAACATTAATATGTACACAAAGGAAGCCTGGTAATCTGCCTTTTTTTGTGTTTGTAGGTGATTCTCCTGCAGACAGCCTGATTTTCATGTATACTTGATATGCACCAGTAATTGTCTTTTAGGATTATTTTTTTCAATTATTTTCAACGAGGCTTTTGCTCTTCATCTCTTCCCATCAAGTACCTCTTGAACATGTGCCTTATTCCTGCAAGGTTTTAGCAGATGCCTTTATCCAGTAAACAAATGTTGACTTGAATAGACTATTTAAGTATGACCATCAAAGAGGTAGCAATTAAGAAGAAAGTGGCCACTTGGAGGGCCCTAGTACTGAATAACATTCTATACTTCATCACTCTGAGTCAAAATCTAGAATCTCACAGACTTGTTGAATGTGGTTAATAGGCACGGCACATCGAATCAAACTGTTGACAGACCAACATCTGACAGGTACCAGAAATCCCTGGGAAGAGATGAAAGGACTAAACAGAGAGCAACCATACTAAGTTAATCATCATTAATTATTTAGAAATAGAAATTAACATGTAGAAAAAAAATTCCCACAGTGGAATGGCATCTGCAGTGCTTCACCAAGTAAAAACATTCATAGTTTCCTTCCCTCATACAGCTGAGAGAGGCTGGTGTCTTCTAAAGCCTTCATAGGTTTAATTCTTTGACATCACTTACAATGGGGAACAAAGAGTTGAAACTTCCTTAAATAAGAGTCAAGCAAAGTGGTTTTGATTTTTATTCTGCCCATAACTGTCATCTTCACTACCTCATTATACTACTTCTGGCCATATTTTCTTGAGAGTTGGTAAAGTTAATAAGAGCTTCTACTGTTCCAAAATTTTGGTGCTAAAGTGGAATGAGAGTGATATGAAGCTTTGGGAGGAAAAAGTTAGACAATGGGTTCTTAGAAATGGACAATAAAATCTTTTTTTAAAATTTTTTTAATGATTTATTTATTTGAGAGCGACAGACACAGAAAGACAGATAGAGGGAGAGAGAGAGAATGGGCGCGCCAGGGCTTCCAGCCTCTGTAAACGAACTCCAGACGCGTGCGCCCCCTTGTGCATCTGGCTAACGTGGGACCTGGGGAACCGAGCCTCGAAGCCGGGTCCTTAGGCTTCACAGGCAAGCGCTTAACCGCTAAGCCATCTCTCCAGCACGACAATAAAATCTTAATATTCAACAAAGACTTAATGTTCTGCAAAACCAAAGACCCCAGTTCCCAGGACCCATGTAAGCTAGACGCACAAGGGAGAGCATGCATCTGGAATTCATTTGCAGAGGCTGAAGGTCCATTCTCCCTCTCTCTCCCTCCTGATTTCTGTACCTCTCTCTGAAATAAAAATAAAATATTAAAAATATAAGTAAGGAGATAAATAGATTGATGACAGATTAGACAGATGATAGATTAACGATAGATTATGTGCATTTTTTAAAGATTTGTTTCATTTACTTATTAGAGACAGAGGGAGAGAAAGGGAAAAAGAAAGAGAGAGAGAATGGGCATGCCAGGGCCTTTAGCCACTGCAAATGAACTGCAGACTCATGCACTACCTTGTGCATCTGACTTATGTGAGACATGGAGAATCAAATCTGGGTCCTTAGTCATCACAGGCGGGTGCCTTAACCACTAAACCATCTTTCTAGCCCTATGTGTATTTTTATTTAGTCTCTTTATTTCTCTCCCTGTGTCTATCCCACTCCCCCATTCTTCTCATTATGAAAGCATGTGCAGAATTCCCTCAAACATCTTATGCTAAAATTAGACAGATGTTTCACCTTGTATATCTGGCTTACATGGATCCTGGGGAATTGAACCTGGGTAATTTGGCTTTGCAGACAAGTGCCTTAACTGCTATGCCATCTCTCTAGCAATTAACCTACATCCTACATTTTCTTATTTTAACTATTTAGTCATAATAGCATATAATGCATTAAGAATCTATGTTTGCCAATGCAGTTCTTAGCTAAAACATTCCTCAGGTATTTAGCAGCAAAGCACAGCAGATAACTAAACAGAAGAATGACCTTGGCAGTCAAATCAAAGTAAAGCTTCCCTCTCTGCCTTGCTAACAGCGGTCTGATGTTCCTAGCTCACTGATGCAGACCAAGACCTTCTTTTGAGCTTTGCAACTAATCTTATCTTAGTGAGTTGGAACTGAGTCATACAGTTAGCATGAACTTCTATCTGATCACTCTCAGTGCCCTTCATCTTCCAGTTATAAATTATCATTTCGAGTGCATGACAGGGGAAAGAGGTAAGTTGATGATGGAGTTATGAGAAGCAACTGAAGGGGTGGTAACACAGTGTTGGAGGAGGGTCTGCTTCTGAGAAGATGAATGTGCCCGCTGAAAACTAGACTGTTTACAGAGTCGGTATCTCCCAGGCATTATGTCATAAGGTAAATTATATATGGCTTCATTGCTAGCTTCGAAGCCAACAAGAAAAGGCTTCAGCAGAGTTTCATGGCTTCTCTGTGTCTCTAAACCCGTGATCAAGCAATGAATATGCCTTTTCCTACGACAGCAGTTGCCATCTGACGGCATTAAAAGGCTTTGAAAATATCAAGTCCTTGAGTGCTCCATTCATCAGAAAGAATGGAGTATTCAAACCCTGGGAATTTAGTTACAGTTATGAAACAATAAAAGACTCAAACTAGTTTCTCAGTTCCTTATCCAATCTAATTTTCTACATTGTAACATAAAAAAAGAATTGATATGAAGTCTTGGTCCAATGATATTTATTGTCTTAGCCATTTATCAATTATGATAATGGGAGATGAGAGAAAAGTTAGATAATCTAAATTCTTTCAGGTGAATCCAATACTATTTATTTACAATTGCAAATAGAAAAATAAAACTGGACATACTTATATGTTCTCTGTCCTAAGTCAGGTAAAGGCATATCCTCTAGAAAGAAATATAGAACACAGAGAGAATATGAAATATTTGAGAGAGGTTGCCTGCTTTAAAGTTAGTAGCAAATTTAATTCTACATCGGTCCTGAGATCTGATTTTATTATACTTCTTGTACCAAAAAGAACACCAAGGTCTTAGTTAGATTTATGGGTTTTACAAATAAAACTTTACTTGATTGCGCAACATATTACCAGTTTCAAAGCCTATTTTTCCTATACATCATAGTTTCCTGTATATAAAAATATCTGATTAGACAAATAATAAAATGGAATGTGCCACTTTGTGCATCTGGCTTTATGTGGGTACTGGAGAATCAATATCTGGATATCAGGCTAGTCCAGCAAACACCTTTAACCACTGAACCATCTTTCCAGCCCTTGAAAAAATTCATTTATGATGGATTTATGACTATGAACCACATCAAGGCATATATTGTATTCAGTAAAATATTTAAATACTTATAATGATAAAACTAGAAAATGTTGTTCTGGACCTCTTCAGTAATTCATATTGGGCCAACAGTAACAGTAATATGTGAGCATACTGTATCACTGTAATGATTATTTTTATATTTTATTTATTTATTTAAAAAAGAGAGAAAGAGGGAGAGAGAGAAAGAGAGAGGGAGGGAGGGAAAGAGAATGGGCATTCCAGGGCCTCTAGCCACTACAATTGAACTCCAGGTGAATGTACCATATTGGCATCTGGCTTACATGGTTACTGAGAAATCAAACCTGGATCCTTAGGCTCTACTAACAAGTACCTTAACCACTAAACCATCTCTCTAGCCCCTGTAATGACTTTTTGCTATGTCTGTTCTTTTGATTTTCACATCAAATAACCATATGCCTTTATTTGTATAAACCATAAAACCTATACATTATTTAATATACACCATGTAATCTTTTTCCTATCTAAGCCTTCAAACCTTCGTATTGAAATCATATTTTCTTATTATAGTTGTACTCTGTTTCAAATTCAATCAATGACTCAAAATCTTACAGTATCTCATCAGGTCTGCACATAACTTCTTTCTCCCTCTACTATTGGTCAGACTTTTATCCTCATCTGTTATCTCATCACTCTTCCTTCATGGTCAAAGCTTCAAGTTGCCTCAGGAAGCCTTTTCTAGCCTTGACTAAAATGGGCCTTGGGGGCTGGAGAGTTAGCATAGCGGTTAAGCGCTTGCCTGGGAAGCCTAAGGACTCTGGTTGAGGCTCCATTCCCCAGGACCCATGTTAGCCAAATGCACAGGGGTGCACTCCATCTGATGTTTGTTTGCAGTGGCTGGAGGCCCTGGCGCTCCCATTCTCTCTCTCTCTGATTGCCTCTTTCTCTCTCAGTCACTTTCAAATAAATAAATAAAAATAAACCCATTTTTTTAAATGGGCCTTGTGAACCTAGACCCATTCATAAATGCATGAGTTACATCTCCACAGTGCTCCAATATTTCCATGAACATAAATTCTAACACTGAGACCTGGTGAAAATAAAAGCAAAAATGCCTTGCTACATTAATGAGTTCAAATCCTCAATTATCCGTTACTAGACATATGACCTTGTAAGCTTTCTGAACCTCTCTCAAGTAAACAAGATAAGAATAACTATTTAATGCAGGGCAGTTGCAAAGATTAATGGCTTTATGTGACAAATGCACAGTGGGTATATTGAATATCATTGGTTATGGCCTCTAAATGAATCCTTCACTGTTTTGGGTTCCATAAGGCTAACATAAGAAATGCATCAATAAATTCCTTGATACCCTAGCATGACATTTCCTTCATTCACAGAGGTGGACAGCAAGAAAATTAGGAGGCAGAGGGAGAGTGAAATCAGCTCTCATCATATTTTGTCCCTCACTTCCTTTCTGCTATGCAGCCAGGAAATGCTTGTATCCTTCTCCTAGGCCTCCAGATGGTTCCATCAATACAGTGATGTCTGTGTTCCAGAAGCTGATTCCTGGCCTTTTCCTTCATGCCTAGGGCACTGTATTGTCCATTCTTCACTGTCTGAAACCCAACTCCCAACACTGTAAGTAGGTTCTTTTTAAAGGCTGTTCAACAACCAGCTTGAACATGTCAGCTGCTTCCTGCTAGAGCCCTAACTGATACCACGATGCCATTAATAATTGAACTCAATAAACCATCCTGAAATTGTCTCTTCATTTCTCTCACTCCACAGCCAGAATGCGAACTACTCCATAGGATGTGGTTTGCTTTTTTTTCTAGCATCACTCTTGCTGCTTGGCAAAATTTAATCACTAAATAAATGTTTTGTTGATTGAGTGAAAGAAGGAAGGCATATATAATTTTTTTAACTCCTTTAGAAAGTGCTTCTTATTCTTCTTGAACCTGAACACAGTATTTAATAGTGGGAGATCTAAATACATACCTTTTGTAAAGAATATGAATTTGCCTAGAATAAGGGTTTAGGATGATTAAGTGGAACATTTTCAGAACCAATTAAACTTGTGAACAAGTTATTAGGCTTAAGTTTTATATAAAGTCAGCTTGCAATATGCATGGTAGGCTGAACTCTAGGAAAGGCATGGTTTTCATTTGGGGAATATGTTTTTCTTTTAATTTTTATTTTTGGTTTTTCGAGATAGGGTCTCACCCTAGCCCAGGCTGACCTGGAATTCACTATGGAGTCTCAGGGTGGCCTCGAACTCACAGCAATCCTCCTACCTCTGCCTCCCAAGTGCTGGGATTAAAGGCATGCCCCACCATGCCCGGTGGGAATATGTTTATAAACACATTCATGACTTGATATATTGTACACAGTAAGTAGTCACAGAAAAATTGTGCAGAAAGCCTTCTGCAGATTATTTAAATAAAAATTTTATTCCGAATACTGTGTTGCATAGAACACTAGTCAGGGCCATTCATTTGGAATGATACTACTTGGTGTATGATCACTGAGGTTAACATTTTTCTTCTCTATACAAGCACTATAGTTTCTATTGATTTTCTGACATGGTCTATTGTTGAACATTACAATCTCATCTTATTCCAGGGATCACCTCGTATCTATAAAGAACAGGAGCTATTCAGAGAAGGACAGTGGGATTCCAATGGCCAATTAAAAATTGTAGACAATGAAGAAGTGCTGGGTTTGGTGATTTACACACTCAAAAACAAGGAGAATCATAGCTGTGAAACTACTAGCCATTCTTAAGTTGTGAAAATATAACCTTTTAAACAACCTATAGTAGACAAAGTATGCATTACTGTGCACATTTTAAATCTGTGACCAGTTATAATTTAGACAGATTAGTTTCCAAAAGTCATGCAGAACATTGTAGCACTAGAAGTAATTTGCACTAATTTATGGTTTAGTGTTTGCACTTTTACCAAGATGACTGTTCAAACAAGAACAGCCAACATTTTACTTGACTCTACTATAGGCTCATTTTTTAAAAACTTTCTTATTTACTATAGTTTTTCTTTATTTATTGTTTGTGTATTTGTGTGTGTGTGTGTGTGTGTGTGCATGTACATAACCAGTGTGTTGTTACATCAATGTGCATGCATACCATGGTACATTAGCAAAGGTCAGTGGACAACCACAAATTGTTTCCTTATTCTACCTCTTTGAGACATGGTCTATCTTGCTGCCACTGCTTTGGGGTTTCCAGATTCTCCTGGCTATACTTTCCTTCGTGTAGGTCCTTTGTGATTACAGAAACTTGTGGCATGTTGGCCCTGAGCAGGATTAAGTTTCTATTGGCAAGTTTTGCAAAAAAGTGTCTTTAATCCACTTTTCAAGGTTTTATGTGTTTTGCCCAATACAGTGATGATAAGTTATTGTGTCATTTTCAAAACTTTTATGAAATACTTTATGACAGTAAGAGTTTAATAAACAAATATAGGGAGAGTCTTATTGGATTAAAAGGAGTGAATCCAGTTTTTCTTACCATATTTCATATGGAGAAAACCAGTGGAGTTCACTGGGGACGGTCAAGGAGCCCATTAAGCTTCTATGATCTTCCCAATCTCCTTCAACTTGACATTGTCCACAACATGTTCTAAGCCCCAACAAGAGACTTGTAAATTTGACTGTAACAATAATAATATTAAAGTTACTCATGTTCTCTGTGTTGAGCTCTCTGAATCTATTCTACAATTCTTTCTTTTCCTAGTAGCTATTTTCTTTACACTGGGTCTCAAATAGTACCTTCTGTTGAAGTTAGCTTCACATTGCTGGCAGAAAACACCCAACCAAGAGTGGTTTGTGGGAGGAGAGGGTTTATTTTGGCTTACAGACATGAGGGGAAGCTCCACAATGGCAGAGGAAAATGACATGATAAGAGGGTGCACATCACCGCCTGGCCAACATTAGGTGGACAACAACAGCAGGAGAGTGTGCCAAACACTGGCAATGGGAAGTTGGCTATAAACCCAGAAGTCTGCTTGCAGCAATACATCACCTCCAGGAGCCACAATTCCCATATTTCCACAAGCTGGAGACCTAGCATTAGGAACACATTAGTTTATAGGGAATACCTAAATCAAACCACACCTTCTGAATTTATACATTTATTTTAGAGAGACAAAATAAGAGACAATATGGTGAAATAGAGTACATAGTTGTGCCAGGACCTCTTTCCACTGCAAAGAAACTCCAGACACATGGACCACTTTATGCACCAATGTTTATGTGGGTGCTGGGGAATGAAACCTTAGCTGGCAGGCTTTATAAGCATACATCGTTAACCTCTAAGCCATATCCCCAAGAACCTACACTCCGTTCTTAAAATGCAGATTTTGCTCTTTGACACTGCCATTGAAAAATATCCAGTAACAACTTAGCCATAAGTAGTGCTTGCGTTTAGTGGTGTCAACCCTAGTTGTGTATGTGGTCTAATGATGAACAGCTGGGGAACTGTCTCTAAGAAAACTAATGCCATTGCTTTTGGAATAATTTATATAGGCAATTTAAATGAGACAAAGAAAAAAAAAACTATGAACTATTTGGTATTGCAATGAACATGTTTTCGTTACCTCAACAGCCTATGATGATACATTTGGGTGGAGCATTAGGATATAGCTGAGATATCCCACAAAATCAACCTTCAAATTGAAGCAAGGGGTGAGAAACAGTCATCTCACTTCCCAAGGTAATCTGAGATTTAGCCAGGTGCTCAAAGGGGACCTTAAAACAGCTATGAATACATTCTACATAGGCCAAGTTCAAAGTCCAGGTACAGGAATACAGAACCAACTAGTCCAATCCATATCCAATTTCCACAGACAATCTACACTCTACTTTCCCTTATTTTTATGTAGGAGAACACGCCAGAAAGTTAGGAACCAATTTCAAACTCTTTTCCCTTTACCTCTTACCCTTCTACAAATTACCAACTATTTCCAGTCCATGTGTGCACTTCCCTGCCTACATCCCATCAGAATATTTGAAGGCCTGTGTCATTGTTCCGTGAAGGCATATATATATAGTATTTCATCCATGTAAAAAATGTTCACTTCTGAGCGTTCCATCTCCACCAAGCCCATCTCTTTTTTATTATTATTAAGAATACTCTTTGGAGACTTCCAGTTAAGATGGCGGTGTAGGTACCACACCAAAGCAGCCTAGGGGGGGAAAGACCAAAAAAAAAAAAAAAAAAAAAAAAAACTCAGCAAAATACACACTTTTACTGAAAAGTGAGGTGTATAGGAAATTGAAACGGGAGTGGAGAAGTAGAAGAGATCCAGAGCATCCAGAGCCCGCACAGATCAGCAAAAGCCGCCCCAGCAGGTCCACAGTGGTGCACCAGAAAGCCGTCAGACTCAGCTCGAGCTGCAGGATAAGCCAGGTGAGGGGAGCTTCCACTCACACCAGAGCTCCCCACAACTCAACAAATGTGAAGAGAGAGCAGCAGTGAACAACAGAGGAGCAGATCACAGGGTAGAAAAACACGTGGAACAGCAAGAGACCTAGAGCATCATTGGCTCCCTCCCCCACCACCCGTGCCCAGCCCCAGGAAACAGAGCAGCGATCCCAGGACCTGGCTATACCAACTTGAGCCAACAGCAGGACCCAAGCAGGAGCAGAGTCCAGCATCAGCATGAGCGGCTCCAGCACCGCCAACAGCGGCCCCATCAGCGGGGGATCCAGTAGCAGCAGCTTCAGCAGCAGCGGGGATAGATTCTGCAGTGGCAGCTTCAGCAGCAGCAGTAGTGGTTCCAGCAGCAGGGATGCCCTTCTGCAGGGCCAGTTGCCAGGCTCATTTTGCCCCACAGGAAAAGCCAGTGCCCAGCTCCAGAAATCAGAACAGCAGCCCAACAATCCAGCCACCAACTTGACTGAGACCAAAATCATCCAAGGTAACTGGGATTGCACAAGGGAAGGGTCTCACCTGGTCACAAGCTGACTTGGATCCCTCAACAGACCAAAAATCTTAACCTCTTTGTTGATAGAGGATCTGGTTGTTATAATAACTACTGTTGCATAAATTCTCAGTGCTGTTTTTGATTGAATGTGTACAGTGTTTAGTTAAATTTTAGAATCTTCCTGTATTTTATTCCACTCTGCCTACTTGAATACTCCCATAGCAGAGAAACTCAACCCCTAGGAACACCTTTGTAGATACTCTGAGAGTCTTAAGAGCCACACCTAACACCTTAAGCTCCTACCCTGAAGATATGCAACATCAAATCAATTGATAGCTAAGAATACCCAGCTAGCTAGAAAATCCAAGCATTAACTTAATCCAAGATGCAAAAATATATACATTATAATGCAAGAAACACTAAAAAGCAAGACGATATAAATCCACCTAAAAGTATTAATGCATCAGAAATGACCTCCAGTGAGAACAAGTTAGAGGAAATGCCTGAGAAAGATTTCAAAAGAATGATTGTAAATATGTTCAAAGAAGTCAAAGAACAAATCAAAGGAATCAAAGAAGATGCAGGACACCAATTTAATGAAATAAAGAAAGCAATACAAGATATAAATAAGGATACAGAAATGATAAAGAAAAACCAGTCAGAATTACTAGCAATGAAGAACACAGTTAATGAAATAAAAAATCTCTGTAGAAAATCTCACCAGTAGAATGGATGAAGGAGAGGACAGAATATCTAAGCTAGAAGACCAGGCAGCAGATCTAATATAGTCCAACAAAGAGAAAGACAAACTTATAGAAAAGTATGAGTGGGAATTTCAAGATATTTGGGACACTATTAAAAGATCAAATATAAGAATTCAGGGCATAGTAGAAGGAGAAGCATTCCACTCCAAAGGCATAGTAGTTGTCTTCAACAAAATCATAGAAGAAAACTTCCCCCAAATTGGGAAAGAGGTGCCAATGCAGATACAGGAAGCCTTTAGAACCCCAGCCAGACAAAACCCAGAAAGAACCTCTCCTCGCCATATCATAATCAAGCTACAAAACACACAAACCAAAGAAAAAATATTGAAAGCAGTTAGAGAGAAAAATCAAGTTACCTACAAAGGCAAGCCCATCATGATCACAGCAAATTATTCAACATAAACTTTAAAAGCCAGAAGGGCTTGGAGTGATATATTCCAAGTTCTAAAATATAACAACTGTCAACCAAGGTTACTTTATCCTGCAAAGCTATCCATTCAAATAGACGGAGAAATAAGGATATTCCATGACAAAAGCAGGTTAAAGGAGTATTTAAAGACAAAACCAGCTCTATAGAAAACAATTGATAGAATCCTCCATGCTAAAGAAAAGGAAAAGAGCACATATAAGGAACCTGGAAAAAACAAGCAATACTCAAATACTAGTTAACCCAATAGAGCAAAGGTAGAACTGGAAACACAAAAAAAAAAAAAAAAAAAAAAACACCTTTCAATAATATCTCTTAATATGAACGGCCTCAATGTCCCAACCAAAAGACATAGGTTTGCAGACGGGCTTAAAAAGCTGGATCCTACAATTTGTTGTCTTCAAGAAACTCACCTTTCCTCAAAGGATAGACATTAGCTTAGGGTGAAAGGTTGGAAAACGTTGTTTCAAGCAAATGGGCCTAGAAAACAAGCATGGGTTGCTATCCCAATACCTGACAAGGTAGACTTCAGTCCAACGTTAGTCAAGAAAGATAAGGAAGGTCGCTTTATATTGATTAAGGGCACACTCCAACAAGAGGACATTGCAATCCTAAACATATAAGCACCTAACATGGGGGCTCCCAAATTGATCAAACAAACACTATTAGTACTAAGGTCACAGATAACACCAAACACAGTGGTGGCAGGTGACTTTAACACCCCAATCCCATAAATTGACAGGCCATCCAGGGAAAAAATAAACAGAGAGTCATAAAAGGAATGGACCTAACAGATATATACAGGATATTTCATCCAAATATACATCCTTTTCAGCAGCACATGGAACATACTTTAAATAGACCATATATTAGGACACAAAGCAAATCTTAACAAATTCAGGAAAATTGAAATAATTCCTTGCATTCTATATGACCACAATGGAATTAAAATCAAATCAGTAGCAAGACAGGCTATAGAGCATACACAAAATCATGGAAACTAAACAATACACTAGTAAATGATGAATGGGTCAATGAAGAAATCAAGAAGGAAATCGAGAAATTTATAGAGTTAAATGATAATGAGAATAAAACATACCAAAATCTCTGGGAAACATTGAAGGCAGTTCTAAGAGGTAAATTTATAGCCTTAAGAGCCTATATTAAGAAATTAGAAAGGTCGCAAGTAAATGACCTAATGCATCACCTTAAAGCCTTGGAAAAAGAAGAACAAGGAAAACCAAAAATCAGTAGATGGGAAGAAATAACAAAGACTGTCATTAGCCATAGAGCAAAAACCTCTCCATTTTGCCTAGGCCTGCTCATAAGCTGACTCATTACTCAGAAAGCTGATCCATCCAGCTTTCTGTTAGGTACTTCTGGAACATCAATCAGCAGACCGCTTACAGAATCTTATCTTTTGCAAAAGGCCAGTTTATGGTCAGGATGTGAAACCTGGTTCAGTCAGGATGTTAAGCCATTGAGGCAAGATTAGATGAACACCTAATTACATCCCCTCTAGGTTTCCTGACAATTCCAAAGCCCTAAATCATGTCAGCCAGCTTATTCCCCCACTTTTCTTCCCTTATATAACCACTGTGTAAAAAGTAAAGACTCTGAGGCTTTGACAAACATCTAGCATGGTCTCCTTCTTGTGTCTGTTTGCCTTTTCTCATACAGGTTAATTTCCCCTCGGGTCCTTGTTCAACTCCCTGCTGGCTGGGACAAAAGATTAGGGCAGAAATTAATGAAATAGAAACAAAAAAAATCCAAAGAATTAATGAAACAAAGAGATGGTTCTTTGACAGGATAAACAAGATTGATAAACCCTTAGCAAATCGAACCAAAAGAAACAGAGAAGAGATACAAATTAATAAAATCAGAGATGAAAAAGTTAACATCACAAAAGATTGCAGAGAAATTCAAAAAGCATAGGGACATACTATGAAAGCATATACTCCACAAAGTATGAAAATCTGAAAGAAATGGATCATTTCCTTGATTTATATTACCTACATAAATTAAATCAAGATGAGATTAATCACTTAAATAGACCTATAACAAGCATGGAGATCCGAACAGTTATCAATAATCTCCCAACTAAAAAAAGACTAGGCCCAGATGGATTCACTGCAGAATTTTACCAGACCTTCAAGGAAGAGCTAACCCCATTGCTTCTTAAGCTTTTCCAGGAAAGAGAAAAAGAAGGAATTCTACCAAACTCCTTCTATGAAGCCAGCATCACCCTGATACCAAAACCAGGCAAAGATAAAACAAAAAAAGAAAATAACAGATCAATCTCTCTCATAAACATAGATGGAAAAATTCTCAACAAAATATTGGCAAACAGAATACAAGAATATATCAAAAAGATCATTCACCCGGACCAAGTAGGCTTTATCCCAGAGATACAGGGATGGTTCAATATACACAAATCTATTAATGTAATACATTATATAAATGGGTTGAAGGAGAAAAATCCCATGATCATCTCATTAGATGCAGAGAAAACATTTGACAAAATCCAACATCCCTTCATGATACAAGTCCTACAGAAATGGGGAATACAAGCTGGTAGTATCACCATACCTGATTTTAACCTATACTACAGAGCCATAGTAACAAAAACAGCATTGTACTAGCACAAAACAGACATGTAGATCAGTGGAACAGAATAGAGGACCCAGATGTAAGTCCAGGTAGCTATAGCCATCTGATATTCGATAAAAATGCCAAAAATACTCATTGGAGAAAAGACAGCCTCTTCAGCAAATGGTGTTGGGAAAACTGGATATATATCTGTAGAAGGATGAAAATAGATTCTTCTCTCTCTCCATGCACAAGAATTAAGTCCAAATGGATTAAAGACCTGAACATCAGACCCTTCAACATATTGGTCTTGGAAAAGACTTTCTGAATACAACCCTAATTGCTCAAGCAATAAAACCACAGATCAATTACTGGGACTTCATGAAATTACAAAGATTTTGCACTGCAAAGGTCACTGTGAAAAAAAGCAAAGAGGCAACCTACAGAATGGAAAAAAAATCTTGGCCAGCTATATATCTGATAGAGGATTAATATCTAAGATATACAAAGAACCCAAAAAGTTAAATAATAAGGAATCAAACAAGCCAATCAAAAAATGGGCTATGGAGCTAAATAGAGCATTCTCAAAGGAAGAAATACGAATGGCATATAAGCATCTAAAAAAGTGTTCTGCATCACTAGTCATCAGGGAAATGCAGATTAAAACTATATTGAGATTTCATCTCACTCCTATCAGATTGGCTAACATCATGAAAACAAATGATCATAAACGCTGGCGGGGATGTGGAAAAGAGGAACCCTTCTACACTGCTGTTGGGAATGCAATCTGGCCCAGCCATTGTGGAAATCAGTGTGGAGGTTCCTAAAACAGCTAAAGGCTGATCTACCATATGACCCAGCCATAGCACTCCTAGGCATATATCCTAAGGACTCATCTGATTTCCTTAGAAGTACATGCTCAACCATGTTTATTGCTGCTCAATTTATAATAGCTGGGAATGGAACCAGCCTAGATGTCCCTCAACTGATGAGTGGATAATGAAGATGTGGTACATTTATACAATGGAGTTCCACTCAGTGGTAAAGAAAAATGAAGTTATGAAATTTGCAGAAAAATGGGTGGATCTGGAAAGGATTATACCAAGCGAGGTATAATCCTGGCCCAGAAAGCCAAGCACCACATATTCTCCCTCATATGTGGATCCTAGGTACAGATGATTGGGCTTCTGTGTGAGAAGGAAAATACTTAGTAGCAGAGGCCAGTAAGTTAAAAAGGAGATATAAAGGGCAGAGAGAGGAAGGGAGGAGGGTACTTAATAGGTTGGTAGATACTGTAAGTCTGTCCCACAGTGATTATGCTGTCCTCCTCATCCTTTAACCACATGCTTGAGAAATGGTTTAAACACATGCCGTGTGTTTACTAGGGTTCTAGTTTTGCTTCATGTAAATTTGTTAACTTTGTTAGGGTACACATTAATCACTGGGAACTCTCCAATCCTATAACCTGGATGCTGAAATAATTTACATCTAAAAATGGAGAAACCACTGAAAATAGGTTTTCATACTGAAGAACCCAGTGTGTGGGAATAACAGTATTATGTAAAAATATCATTATGTAGTTGAGCTATATTGAGGTCCTAATGGAGAGCCATAAATAAAACTGTTGGTTGGGTGTGTTGGTGCAAACCTTTAATTCCAGAACTTGGGAGGCAGAGGTAGTAGGAATTCTGTGAGTTCAAGACCAACCTGAGACTACATAGTGAGTTCCAGGTCAGCCTGGGCTAGAATGAAACCCTACCTTAAAAAACAAATACAAAAAAAAGAAAAGTGTTTATCTGAGAAAATAGCTACATTGTTAAGTGTATTCAGAACTTAAGCATGAGGTCCTGAGAGAGCCTAAGACATCCCAAGTGGGACTCTCCCTATAAAACACTGGACACTTCCATGGTCATCTGTTACCCTAGTCCACAGAGGACAGAGATCAGAGAATTGAAATGGTTTACTGAGTTAAAAAAAAAAAAAAATGTAGCTCCTGTTTGTGGGAAAGACATTGTCTAGAGAAAGTAAGTGGATAAATGGAGAATGATTCCTACCCAAAGTTCTTCAGCCTGCACATACAAGTACATGGTTCATATGCATCAGAATATACACATGTGGGCATGCACCACATAATATGCTATACCACATGTACACACACACACACACACACACACACACACACACACACACGTTACTTTAAGGAAATCAAACTCTTTGAAGGAAATTAAGAATTAATTCATTCATCCAAGCAGGCTCTGAACACAATTGAATTATTCCTGGGAGAGCAAATGCCAAAGTCCTGAGATAGCATGATGAGAGACACTGAGTGATTTCATAGAGAAACTTGCTAGGATGGGGCAAATCAAAGATGAATGTCTACTAATTTGAGCCTGAGAGGTTAAATTATGTCTGAAATGGAAATAAATTAAAAGGGACACCTGGGATTATAAGTAATACTTAAAAAAAAAAAGACTCCTGAGGAAAAATTAGTCTCATGGTGATCTCTTATTGGCTCTAAAAAGGAAAAGGAATAAAAAGATTAGCCTCCCAAAGGAGATCATGTATAGCTTCCTGTTTCCAGCACGAGACAGCATTTCCATGGAAACTTCTCTGCATCTACACACTGCTCAATCTACCAACAAAGGCTGTCTTGAGTCTCAAGAGAGTCTTCTAGAGGAGTCTTGATAATTTTTAAGTGAGAAAGAAAGAAAGAAAGAAAGAAAGAAAGAAAGAAAGAAAGAAAGAAAGAAAGAAAGAAAGAAAGAAAGAGAGAGAGAGAGAAGGAGGGAGGGAGGGAGGGAGGGAGGGAGGGAGGAAGGAAGGAAGGAAGGAAGGAAGGAAGGAAGGAAGGAAGGAAGGAAGGAAGGAAGGAAGGAAGGAAGGGACACCTACCAAGAAGGGAAGAAAGCAGAAAAGACTTCAACTTTTCCTAGGTCCTCTCAGACCAGGGATCCAGACAGACTGATGCTTTCTTCAAATTTTCACTTTTTTTCCCCCTTTACTCTCTAAGTTCAGAGAACTACCCAGCCTTTGGTTTGAAGTGGTATAGGTAAGGAAGCCCTTGAGGGTTAAATATGGTTTGACTATTGCCATCATTTTTCTGCCCATAACAGGGCTCCTGCCACTTAGATGCATCCACTTACTGAGAATTCAAGCCCTTTACAGTTCAGTCTCAGATTCAAATGGTTGCAATGCAGAGGCCCTCTTGGAGTCTACTGTGCCCACTGAGTAGAGGAAAGACATACACAGTTGCCTCTACCTCAAGTGCATTCTTCTCTCTCTTTAGTCCTTCTACTTTGGGGTTCGACTCAAGAGGCACTACCTTAACAATACCTACATTCTGTTTGCACTTTTTTCCAATATTGTCCATCCTCCTCAGTTTGACACACTTACTCCTTGTGCTGCTCAATTTAAATGTGACACAAGTAGCTAAAATTATATTTTTGTTATGCATTTCAACTTCTCTACCTCAGTGTATATATGGAGAAATCACTGCTGACAAAACTGAGATGATAAACAAATGTTTGAATAAACATATTATACCATATTAGTCATTAAATTGATAATTCCTTTTCAAGGAACATATTTCAAAAACTTCAAAAGAACTTGTTAATTTTCAGAATTTTTGAACAAAATAGTGTAATGAGAGAGAGAAAGAGAGATTGATGATCAGCTTTTTAAAAAAAAAAATTGAAGTAGAAAACTTTCCACGATGAGCATATAAAATAAGATCTCCTTGGCCATGCAGAACATGTCAAAATAATTAGGGAAACATTAGGAAAAGATTGTATTATGATATTTTTTGTATAAAATAGTTAAGTTGCAATGTATTCAGACACAAGAAATGATATCTTGGCTGTTAAGAATTTTTCTCTGTTAAATGTATTCTTTGAAGGCTGTCATCCATTTATGGTCCCTGAAAACAGCAGCCTTGTACTCACAATGTGGAGCAATTTCTGATATTCATTTATAGGAGGAACTCTATTTCTGAAAACACTTTTCATCTGCAGATTTTATTTGTATTAATTATAATAGTATATCTCTCTCCAGCACTGGCCTGTCCCATTGTAGACTATGTGCCAACTTCAGGGAACAGTTGGTCATGTGCTTTCCACAAGATAAAAGCTTAAGATGAAGACCAAGCCCGCTTGATGTTGGGGGTGGGAGCGGTGTAACCTAGGTCTTAGCCAAGACATGTGATAGTCACTGCAGTGGCAGCTGGAAAAGAAATCTGCGGCTCTAATGAATAAGTTCAAGCAGATTTTGTAAGGTCTACAGGAAAAATGTTCCTGGCTGTTTTGTGCTGCCTGCTGTGGAGTTTCCCTATTTCTAGTGGCCATTTCCCTAGAGCCTGTGCCTCCTCTGAGAACCTGCTAGCAAAGGAATGCTGCCCACCGTGGAAGGGTGATGGGAGTCCCTGCGGCCGTCTTTCAGGCAGAGGATCTTGCCAGGATGTTCATCTCTCCAATGCACCATCTGGGCCTCAGTTCCCCTTCAGAGGGGTGGATGACCGGGAGGCTTGGCCCACTGTCTTTTATAACCGGACCTGTCAGTGTTCTGGGAACTTCAGTGGATTCAACTGTGGAAACTGCAAGTTTGGCTTTGGGGGCCCAAACTGCACAGAGAAGCGATTTTTAGTGAGAAGAAACATCCATGATTTGAGTGCTCCAGAGAAGGACAGATTCCTTGCCTACCTCACTTTAGCAAAGCACACCATCAGCCCGGACTATGTCATCCCCATCGGCACCTCTGACCAAATGAAAAACGGATCAATGCCCATGTTTGCTGATATTAATATCTATGACCTCTTTGTCTGGATGCATTACTATGTGTCAAGAGACACGCTGCTTGGAAGATCTGAAGTCTGGACAGACATTGATTTTGCCCATGAAGCGCCAGGGTTTTTGCCTTGGCACCGACTCTTCCTGCTACTGTGGGAACAAGAAATCCAGGAGCTGACAGGGGATGAGAACTTTGCTGTTCCATACTGGGATTGGCGAGATGCAGAAAGCTGTGACATTTGCACCGATGAGTACATGGGAGGTCCGCACCCTGCAATTCCTAATCTACTTAGCCCAGCATCCTTCTTTTCTTCTTGGCAGGTAAGAAGCACTGGACAGGCAGTGTGAAAGAAGACACCAATTTTACAGCCGCTTTCTTCACCTATGTGGTAGTGAATGTCCCTTCAGTACCTCAGTGTTGAAAAACTTCCTCCTTATTAAGAGCTGTTAATGACCCTTGTACTTTTCCCTTACAGAGCACTTCACTGTTATAATTAAATACATATGTGTGTGTTAGCTTATCTCACATATAACTCCTGTTTTAGATTTCCAACCTGCAAAGAACAAACAGGGCTTGATTCCCCATAGTATTTCCAGCACCCGATGGAGCCTGGCATACATCATTGGTTCAGAAATTCGTTTAGGAAAGCATAAATGAATGCATATCCGGATGAGTTAGTGATCTAAGTCAATGTTTCTGAATGATAACAATATTAATTAAGGGCTGGAGAAATGAATTAGCTATTAAGCCACTTGCCTGTGAAGCCTGAAGACTCATTCCACTCTCCAAGCCCCACATAAGCCAAATGCACAGTGATATAAGCACACAGGGCATGTGTCTGGAGTTTGATTGTGGTGGCTGAGGGCCCTAATGGGCCAATTCTTTCCCTTTATCTCACACACTCTCACCTAAAAAATAAATAAAAATATAGATCAATCTGTTGGGATTGCCCCCCAAAATAGTCATTAAAATAAAAGGGCAATAATGAATACCTATCCTTGTCCCAGACCCTGGGATCAGAATCTTCAATAGAAGTTCCTGGAAAGACATCACTTACTTATTATTGCATAAAAGTTTGATAAATGCTGTCATTAAAAATATATTCTAAGTGTGTTAAGATTCCAAAGCTCAGGTAGGTAAGACATTTCAGTGATTGAAGCCCTATTGTGTTTTGTGTAGTAACCCATCTAATTCATAGTTGATATCAACCTGTCCCCATTTTAAAGGCATAAGCTATTAGATAATATGTTAAAATTTGATTTAAGATGGCATAGCTAGTAAACAGTAGTCTGACTGTATGACTATTCTATAGCATTTTTAAAGGCATGACTGCTCTTTCACAGGGACATGGGCCATTCTCAGTTTTTTTTTTTTTTATTAGTGAAAAAAATAAAGTCTTTTCCTAAGTATTTACAAATGTTAGACACAGAATTAAGGAGTTACTATTTTCAAATTTAAGTTTTTATTTCTACTATTTCTATTTTATTTTATTTCTGGATTGAAGCAAAAGATAACCAAAGAAATATTTGTTATATTGCTCACCATTTAAATAAGTACAGGCAGAAGAGGTGCTTTTTGGTTTTGCTTCCAAAATTCCCTAATTTAGTTCTTCTAGCCAGCAGTGCTTTATGAAATTAATTGAAATATTTTAATGTGCTATACTATTTTTGTTACACTTTGCAGTTTGAAATATAAGGGGTATTTAAACTCAATGATCACACACTTTCTAACTGAACCCCATGAAAAGCCACTGAAAATGATCACGAATTTCAAGGGTCATTAATGATAGCTGTTTACTAAGTGCAATGTTTATGTGAATATAGGCGAGACTGCACAGACTGTAATTTTTAAAAAGTCCATTTCCATAGGTTTACAGATAGCCTTCCATACTGTATTGACTGCAGAATCCTTGCGTAGCTCCACAACCTCTAGTTGTTGTTTAAACTAATTTGAAGATTGGATGTGTGCTTCTCAGGTGGTTACAATTAGCTTCATTTGACCCAGAAAGGCTAAAGGATTATCTTATTATAAAAAACCTAAAAGCTAGAATATACACAGTAATCTTGATGGGAGGACATGCATTAATATTTAATTACATAAGGTGTCTACTACCAGATTATACCTTGAATTATCTGCTTTCTAATAATTTATTAATTATTGAATTTATCTTTCCTTTTTATTTCCCTAAAACAACAGTCAATTGCATTACATTGTAAAGAAAATATGTTATGTGGAGTAAGTTAGCACTGTCGTTACAACATTAAAATTCAGTCGTTAACAATATTATGTTCTAACATGTTTTATGTTTAAAGTGTTGTGAGGAATACTATTTTCAGATAGAACTAGGTAACATAGTAGAGAAAGACCACTAAAGAAAAGCGAATAGTTTTCAAAAGAGGCACTGAAGAAATGAACATTTGCTATCCACCTACTGTATGTGATGTCAAGATAATCAATTGTAGAAATGACGGTTAAACCAAATTGTGTTTCAATATTGCTTTATTCATGCATACTCTCTGGTTAGAGTCTTTCAAAAGTTAAGTTTGTTTCTTTCCTATGCCATTTCCCATTACTGGAGGGAAGGAAGTCATGAGTGAGAGATATGGTCAACATACATTATAAACTTGTTCAAAAGTATCCTTATGAAACCAGTGATTTTTAGGTTGATTTAAATCAATAGTTCTTGGTATCAAAGTCATTTACAAAGGTTGTGTGTTTTTGCTTATTGTTTTGTTTTTTAGTAGCATAGGTTTCCCTTACACTTAAATTTTGTGGGAAACTTAGACTCAGGTGGTATACTTGGTTGCCTATAATTGTTTTGGTTGTTTTTGTTGTTGTTTATTTGAGATAGTCTCACCTTGTGGTTCCAGGCTGGCCTAGAATTCAGGTCAGTCCCCCTGCCTCAGCCTCCCAAGGGTGTCTGTACTTTCCAAACCTCTTCATATGGTTTTAATGGAGAGTTACCACTGAAAATCAACAATTTAATCAGTATGGAGATTGTTTTGATATCTCTTTGCTTTTCCTTTATAACAACTCAGTTTCTGGAATAAACACACCACTAATTTGAATGCTTTGCTTAAATTGAACACTCAAATTAAGAATTGCACTACTTTGTGTGAGATGAGATCAAAAAGCTTCCAAGCTACAATGAGATCATTAATACCTTCAAATTAGCTAGGCTCAGAGCCCCTTTGATACTAAGCCTTCATTTTTTGCTTGACTTCAGAAGTCATTTTGTTTGACAAACAAGTGGAGATTTTAAAGAGTTGATAATACATTCCAAGCTGAAAGACCTTTTGATGTAACAATCCAACTTTATAAAAACATAGGTCTAAAATAGTAGGAAGCTTTGACCAAGGTCACATGTATAAGAAAAAATCCATGTGCCTCTGACTCCATTGTTATTTGAATCAACTGTGTTGCACATTTACTATCAAAGAGAGTTCAGTAAACAACATTTAAAATATGGATATACACTGTGACACATGGTTACTTTGATGCCCTTAAATTCATGTGCACTAGACAAATGAAACGGCATTATAAATATAGTCCTTTTCATTTATGTTGGAAATATCCTATCAGACTTTTACTGATCTATATCTCTGCGACAAATGGAACTGATTTCCCACCTTCATTCCATCATTACATTTTGCAGATTTGTTTCATAGCTTCTGTAACTCTTTAGCACGTAGAAATGGTTTTAAACCTGTCTTTGTCTATAAGACTGCCAGATTCTCCAATACAGAGACTATTTGTAAATACTTTTATAGCTAGGGCTAAGGACCATATTTACAGGAATGGAATGGATCCTATATGTTGAGCTGAACCAAATTTAAAATGAGAAAAAAATTAACTCTAATGCTGAACTGATTTCCAGGACCTCAGCACATGCACGCACCCCCCTCCACACACACACAGTATCTAGATCCTCAAAGCTAAGGACACAGCACTGCCAGCTAGTAGTACTTACTCAAATTTTAGGATAATGCATCTTGTGTAGGTCATGCTGATTTGTGCGTGTGTGTGTGTGTGTGTGCGCGCATGCACACGCACATGCATATGGTGTATGTTCACACAAAAGAGAGGACACGATAAAGATCATAGCACATCTAAAAGTTATTTGAGTTTATGATATTTATCTTAGAGGTTTTGTAGGACCTGAAATTATATATAAAATCAGGTAGCTAATGATTGTTTGCTCGAAAACTTATATTTCCAATCCATGATTGTTGTTTGCTTGCTCGTTCATTCATTTAATTAACATCAAAAGTGTTTAAATTAAAAGTGTGTTTGTCATCAATCAGAAAAGTCCATTATTTTTGTAGAAAGAAAATTGCTCAGCTACACTGAAGTAGAAAATACACATGCTCAACAAAATTACATCTTATGCAACCAGCAGGAAAGCTAGCCATAAAATATCAAGGTATATCAGAGGCAGCAGCCATGGTGAATCAATCCGAAGAACAAAGCATTCCCGAGTGATAGATAGGAGTGAATTCCAGGAGGGTATTCACTCCGCAGGTGAAAAACCCATCACATGGAAGCAAAAGTGGGAAGCAAAACAAAGTCACATTTCAGCAGAGAGTCATGGGTTTAGGTAACCATGGCAACAGCTCTGGAAAATAACGGCTTCTCTTTTTTCTTTATATAAAAAATATTTCGTGGAATGTCATATGGTTTTCTTTTTTTTCCAGATAAACCTCTAATATTATAAGAGAATCTTTGTTTCTGAAAGCTTTAAAAGGTAGAAGTTTTTCTTTTTTACTATTTTTTAAAATTCAATAGCATGCTACATAATTTCATCTTTCTTGTTAAAACATGTGTTGCCTCAGCTCCCAAACCCCATTTTTGTAAGTGGGACATATGACTATTTTCCTCACAACATATGCTACAAGTTTCTTGTGATTGTTTACAGAAGGAGCAAAATCCCCAAAAACCTGGGCTCAATTTCCATTTATCAGACAGTATGAGACAAGATATTTAGAATTTTTGACCCAAAATTTTTTGCAACAGAAAAAAATCATGGTGAGCTTCTCATACATGTTTTGTAAGAAGATTAAATGAAGGGGAAACAATATGACAAAGTAAAAAGGGCACCGTCTTTCAACTTGCATATATCTAAATTAGAGCAGACTTCTGCGCCTTACTTAACCTACAGGACCCTGAGAAAGATACTTGTATACTATAGATATTTTTGTCTCTAAAGAATGCAGTAGTTCAATATAGCATTACTAAAATATGATTCAAAAGCATCTGTTCATGTAAATGACTTGTTTAAATGTTTGACATATGGTTTGAATTTCATGCATGGAAAATATTGTTAATATATTTTAAGTGATAGATCAAAATTAGTATAATAATGAGTATTTAAACCATTACATATTCAAAATTAAGGACTAATTGGGATGTGTGACTAATGATTTCAGATTCAATAATGCCCATAATAGTTAGCAATGTTAGGGGTAAGTGTGCTGGGTACACATGGCCCTTTCCATGCTAGGCAAATTACAAAATGAGCTATAGCCGTGGCCCATCACTAATAAATACTCTAGACTGTCAATGTATCCTGGTGCTTTATATTAGACTATTTAATCCATTGTTACCATATTTAGAGATAGAAGACCACAACAGGGAGCTGGGACAACTTGCCTGAGAGAAGGAGTAATAGAATTAGCATTGGAGACTTTTGTTTGTTTGTTTGTTTTGTTTTCAAGGTAGGGTCTTGATCTAGCCCAGGCTGACCTGGTATTCACTACGTAGTCTCAGACTGACCTCAAACTCACAGTGATCCTCCTACCTCTGCCTGCTGAGAGCTGGGATTAAAGATGTGCAGCATCGTGCCTGGCTTTCTTACTAAAATGTTGATAATGATAAGCAGAATGCTAGCAATTATCAAACATAAATACAATGATTTAAAGTTTCATTTTTTTACTTTATTACTGCACATAGGATAAATTTCCTCTGTGTTGCTGATGTTTTCATTAACTGACCTTTAAATTTTTTTTTTTGTTCATTTATTTATTTGAGTGCAACAGACCCATAGAGAAAGGCAAAGAGAGAGAGAGAATAGGTGCATCAAGGCCTCCAGCCACTGCAAACAAACTCCAGACGCATGCGCCCCCTTGTGGTGCACCTGGCTAACATGGATCCTGGGGAACTGAGCCTCAAACCAGGGTCCTTAGGCTTCAGAGGCAAGCACTCAACCACTAAGCCATCTCTCCAGCCCATTAACTGATCTTTTATTCACTTGAAAGATTGTATTTAAGAAAAAAAATAATAATTTGATCCAACGTCTCTAATTTAGCCATGTCACCTGAAGGGATTTTTTTTTTTCCTGGAAATAAAAGGGTTTTTGTGAAAGTGTGTTTGGTTTATTAGCCAAAGAAGAATGTAAATGACTGACCTTGTCTACTGTTGCAGTGTCTAGCTAGTTGGCATTGTAAAGCATCTAACACATCACACTTAATACAAAAGCTAGGCTCGTCCTATTGAGCCATTTGTGAATCACTAACAGTAAGAAACAAATGAACTGGACAGTGTTAGACTCAGGATGGCTAAGGTTTGAGGCTTTGAAATCTTTGCATATGCATAAAGAGGCAGACACTTTAAAGATGAGATCCAACTTGAAATGCCAAATTTATTTATGTTTAACATTGGTTTCATATATATTTTAGTCATACAGTACAACAATAATTGCATACAATATGTTTTAGCACACTTGCATTTTAACTGCACCCATGAAGTCAGATACAGAATGTTCACTTTGGCCACATATCGGCACTCTAAAAGTTTTGAATTTTGAACATTTTGGAGTGGCTGCATGACTTTGGCAGCAGGATAATGAGAAGACTGAATGAATGGGAAACATTTGCCAGATTAAAGATACATTTTGGAAAAAGTGTTAAAATTAATGGATGGTGGAATTGATGTGAAAGACAAAGATGAACAAAATACAAAATAAATCTTCTGGTTCTGGTTTAAACTGCCAATGACTCATGGGCTTTTGGCTTGAATGCAGGGTGGTTGGTGGGAAGGTACAGGAAGAGGAGCAGGTGTTTCATTATAACTGATATATTTGGCATTCATGAAAACAATTTTGAAATATTAAGTAATACATGGGTAAACATGTTTAGAGAATAAGCCAATGGTTCATTCTGACAATGGAATTTGAAAATCCTTATTAAATGCCATTGAAGACCAACCTAAAATTGGTTTAAGCATCTGAAGGAGAGGAAACAGGGAGATAAAAAAAGAAGAAGAAGAAGGCATGGTCACAAGTTCTGAACCAAAGCCAATCTCAGAGCCTACATCCTGTGCAGTGAATAGCCATTCAAAGTGGCCTGATGTTTGAAGACTGACAAATCTGTGATCTTTGTTTTGAAATTCTTCATAAATTTATATGTGTATTTGTGTTTTAATTTGAAGTTAAAAGTGTAGTGAACATAGGCCCTCAGTCCTGTGTCAGTCTATTCCTAAAGTCTCACAGTTTCTTAAAAGTACCTATGTCTCTGTCTTCCTTGAGCTATCACTACCAATCCAGTAGCAGGAGACAATTTTGTTCCCACCCCTAGGGGTTACTGATGGGCAAAGGAAGAGACACTTACCAGTGTGACTCTCCATCTCTAGGAAGTACTTTGTTGTAAGCAAAGGGAGAGTCAACTATCAATGTGGTCTTTAGAGTACATTGGTACAAGGTAGAGCAAATGTTCACTTTGGCCAGGCTGGCAGTATCATATCATGGTGGGCAGGGGAAAAATCACTACAGGTCCTTCTCACCCAATGCTATAAGCTAAATTGTGTGCCCTTCAAATTCATTTGTTGAAACCTTAACAACACATGTAACTGATTGAATTTTGAAATATATCTATTAAGGAGGTAATTGATGATCACTTTAGGACTCTTACTTTAATCTTGCTGGAATTTACAAGTTTCATTTGTATCCAGAAAGTACCTAATTAACTTTGAGCTGTCACAGCTATAACTCACCAAGTGTACCAATAGTTCTTTTCTATGACTTCAGTTGCATTGGTCAGTACTGAGTATGCCACCCCAATTACTCTGAAATAATCCTGTAGTTTAGTTGTCTTTCTCCTTTTCTTCTTTTCTCCTCCCAAAATCACACAAATTAACATCATAAATTTTCACTATGCTAAAAGAGACAAGTCATTTTTCACATTGTTTCATCTTGATTACCAAGTTAATTTCCAGGTCTCGGGTACCCTTTAACCCAAGATTGCACATTGTTGGATGAAATATCTCCAGACAAAATAACACCAATTGATTGTATGATTCTTATTTGGTCATACCCATTTGCATTAACAATAACCAATGCATGCAAAAGAAGGCTCAATGAATGTAGAAAGCAGACAAGTAGATGGAGAAAACTAGGATTGTAATGGCAATATTGTCATTCCACCTAAAAATGTCACTTACCTCCTCTGAGACTCAGTCTCTTCATGTGTGCGTGCATGTGTGTGTGTGTGTGTGTGTGTGTGTGTGTGTGTGTGTAGTACATGTGAATTCATGCTCATGTGTGGGCACACATTTGTGTGTGAGTGGGAGGCCAGTGGACAACTTTAGGTGTTTTCCTCGGGAACATCATCCATTGCCTCTTGAGAAAAGATGTCTCACTGAACTGGAGTTCACTAATTAGCCTAGAATGGCTCACAACTGGCTTTCAGGGATTCTTCCTTTCTCCATCTCCCCAACATTACTATTACAGACACATGCCATCATACTTCGAGTTTTTCACTGGTAGTGGGGATTGAACTCAGTTCCTTATGCTTTCAAAGTAAGCATTATATCCACTGAACAATCTTCCTGTTGATATGGACAATCCTGACATCCTACTTAAATAAAGCAGTCCAGGTAACATGGTTTCTTAAAACCTTTATCTATGGGCTAGGGAGATTGCTTAGTATTTAAGGTGCTTGCCTGCAAATCCAAAGGACTCAGATTCAATTTCCCAGAACCCATGTAAGTCAGATGCACAACGTGGCACATGTGTCTGGAATTAGTTTGCAGTTGCTGGAGGCTCTGACATACCCATACTCTCTCTCCTCCTCCTCTTTCTCTCTCAAATAAATAAATAAATATTTAAAAATATTTCTCTAAACATGTGAAGAGTTGTTATTTTTAAGTTGATGGCCTAAAAAGGAACACATAATTGCTAACTGAATTAATCATAGTGCTTAAACTATAGTGCATGCTTTCACAATTATTTGACAAATTAATTTTCTATCAAACATTATATATGATGCTTATTTTTTTTATCACAATTTTATGTATAAGGTCCAGGAATCTTAAATACTTCTAAGTGGTACGTACAAGACAAGTATCCTACTCTAGGTTGGTTCATCATTTGTTCTGCAAATTTCAATGACTGCATCTATTACAAATTCATTTAAAATATTTACCTCCTGATCACTAGGAATCTGAAGATGGTAATCAGTAAGTCCAGTCTTCCTACCTTGTCCCCTTGACTCAGAGATGGTGATGATTTGTTTCACATGAAATGATTTTCTCAGATTATTTGCAGCCGACTGGAGGAGTACAACAGCCACCAGGTGTTATGTGACGGAACTCCGGAGGGACCACTGCTACGCAATCCTGGAAACCACGACAAAGCCAAAACCCCAAGGCTCCCTTCTTCAGCGGATGTGGAATTTTGCCTCAGTTTGACACAATACGAATCTGATTCCATGGATAGAGCTGCCAATTTAAGCTTTAGAAATACACTGGAAGGTAATTTCCTTTATTTTCATCCACTTTTAGTTTTTCTACAGAGCATGGGTTTGCAATCACTTGTCAGGGATTCTGGGTTTAGAGGTGTTTACAGTTCAAGGTTTTCTGATTTGAGTGAAGATATGTTTCTTTTTTTTGAAGATATGTTTTGAATACATCTATAGATAGAATAATTTTAGCAGATTCCAGGAAGCACACTGGCAGGTTAGTGATGCCTGAGGACATTTTGTGGTAGCGAAACAGGAATTTTGGGTTTCCTCTGTTTATGTACCAATAAGGTATGCCAAAGCATTAATGATTTGGGTATGTCTCTGGATTCTTGTCTTATGGATTAAAAGAATGAAATCCATAGAACTGAGGATAAGTTTCATACACATTTTACTATAGCTTAGAGCTTTCAGAAGAGAAAAGGGAGCTTAAGAGCAAGAAGAAAGATATTGATACTCTCAGAAATTAAGAGAAAGAAACAAGGCTAGGGAGGCAAAAGGGATTTTGGGAAACCTATCTCAAGACTCAGATTGGGAATTTTTAAAAACATTTTTATTATTTATTAATTGAAGAGAGAGAGAAAGAGAGGGAGAATGGGCACATCAGAGCTTCTAGCCACTGTGAATGAACTCCAGATGCATATGCCACCATGTGCATCTGACTTTATGTGGGGTCTAGAGCATCTAGTATAGGTCTTTTGACCTTGCAGGCAAGCACCCTAATTGTTAAGCCATTTTTGCAGCTCTCAGGTTAGGAATTTTTTTCAAATATTTTTATTTTCATTTATTTATTTGAGAGCAACAGAGAAAGAGGCAGAGAGAGAGAGAGACAGACAGACAGACAGACAGACAGACAGACAGAGAGAATGGGAGGACCAGGGCCTCCAGCCACTGCAAATGAACTCCAGATGCGTGCGCCCCCTTGTGCATCTGGCTAACATGGGTCCTGGGGAACCAGGGTCCTTAGCAAGTGCTTAACTGCTAAGCCATCTCTCCAGCCCTCAGATTAGGAATTTTTATGTGAGCCACATGGATGGGCAGCTGGTTCAGCCAATTAGTCTTGACATCAGGTGTCTGGGGTCAGGATTTCTGGGAAAGGGCAATCTTCTCAGAAACATTAAATCTCTAGGAGGCCTTCTTAGGAGGGAATAGATAAGAAAAAGCCAAATGCTTCTGAAGTTTCTGATCTGCTTTAAAGTATAATGACCTAGATGTTCCCCTATAAGTCCATATAGTGAAGGAGTGAGCTGTTCACTTTGGGGTCCTGTCACCCCTAAACTTCCCCAATAGATCCACCTTGGGAATAAGAGGAGATAATGCTCAACTAATAGGGAATAGAATTAACATGTTTCAATGAAAATTAATAGAAAAATAATTCCACCTTTATAGATTTTTGTATTTTAAAATTATAAATTGAGCTCTATGAAAGCATAGTATTTTATTAAGATTCAAGTGGGCCTTTTCATTCTGGCTTCAAATATTTTAGACACTGAGTTATTTGAGGCAGTTCTATTTCCTTAACTGCAACGAGAGCACAATCCATCTCGATCCAACAAGATTCCTCCCTTTCTTCCCCAGGGTCCTCATGCCGCATCAGAAATGGTTCCTTGTGACCGGCTCTAATGCATAGGTACCTCAACATATTTTATCTGCTTGCTTGCATCTTTCCTTCAATGTCAGTTCAACTTCTCTCCTTTTGATCACACTGCCCTATAAGTTCTGTTTATCTACTATACAGAGCTGTTTATACCTTTCTTTCTCATATATGCTTCCAAGCTATAACCCTAAAACCTTAAATTGAGAAGTAACGGAAGCAAGGACAGCCCCTTGTGAAAGAGAAATTGTGGTGATAGATATTAAAATAGAAATTATGGGCTGGAGAGATGGCTTAGCGGTTAAGCGCTTGCCTGTGAAGCCTAAGGACCCTGGTTCGAGGCTCAGTTCCCCAGGTCCCACGTTAGCCAGATGCACAAGTGGGCGCACGCGTCTGGAGTTCGTTTGCAGAGGCTGGAAGCCCTGGCGCACCCATTCTCTCTCTCCCTCTATCTGTCTTTCTCTCTGTGTCTGTCGCTCTCAAATAAATAAATAAAAAATAAAATAGAAATTATCTTTATCTTGTCACAGCAACAAAACATTTTTTAAGTAGTCACTATGTGCAAAGCACTGTGTCAACCACTTTCTGTGGCACTGTCTGGCGTTTGCTCACTTAATCATTCCAACCATCTTTATCAAGATTACCTCATTTTTCTGAACTGAAAGAGAGTAGATAGGATCAGAATCTCAAGTCATTGAGTGAGTGGCAGAGCAAAATCTTTACCTATTTTACCAATTGTCAAGTTCCACACTCTTTCCACAGTACTTTCAAGGCCTAATGTGGTGTAATAAGAGTTTCCTATAAGTGGAAAATATTGTGGTCCATATGAGATCATTGGATATCAGATTCAGAAGACACCTCCAGAGGGCTTCCAGGTTTTGTCTCATAGGAAAAAAAGAATTGGACAGAGACACGTGGGTACTAGCAGACACAGAGGCAATTTATAAGAAAAGAAACACTTCTAAGGGAGGAAGTGGGCAGAGTAGAAAAAGAGATCTAGAGGTTTAGTGGCAACCCTGTAAAAAACTGGAGCTTTAGTGGCACATTACACAGACTTTCTAAGTCACCAACATACTGCATGCTTTTCCCCACATGCTCTAGTACAAGCTGGTCTTGGCCAAAAGGTCTTCAGCCTTCCTTTTTCACCAACAGAGTTTTCCTGTAGGTTAATTTTATAGCCTTTGTAAATGGGTGGCTTTAGCTGGATCAAAGGCATTTGCCTCTTTTACCCACATGAGAAGATGAAAGAACATTTTTAACTTAGTGGTGTATTCCCAATCCTAAGCACAATGGCAGACTATAATAAGTACATATAAATCAGTGAGTAAATGAAAGCTACTATTATTATTATAAAATTAAATACAGTAAGTAGAGCTGAGGAAATGGCTTGGCAGTTAAAGGGATTTGCCTGCAAATCTTACTCACCAGTGTTCAATTCCCTATCACTCACTTAAAGCTCAATGCACAAAGTGGCACATGCATCTAGAGTTTGTTTGCAGTGGCAAGAGGTCCTGGAATGTCCTTATTCTCTCTTTCTCTTAAATAAAAAAAATGGAAAAAGTTAGATATCTTGATCATGAAAATTAATTAAATTATTTATATCTCCAAGAATGTGTCTTTGTAACTTGTTTTTGAAGTGTTACTATAGACCACGGGAAACATGAAAGCATTTTAAGGGGGAAAATGATAACAATCCCTTTTATATTTCAGAAAGATATGAGGTTTATAGACCACGGGAGACATGAAAGCATTTTAAAGGAGAAAATGATAACAATCCCTTTTATATTTCAGAAAGATATGAGGTAACTGAGTCTTATTGAATGATGCAGAAAAATTTACCATTCCGTTATTGGGAAGACAGTAGATGGTGGGGCTTGATCTAAGAACCTGAATGCCTTTACTTCAAGATGATTTTGTTTGAGTATTGAATTACCCAGAGATAACAGGTGGAAGATGAAATAGACAACAAGAAGGTGGGGATGTTGTGATCTATGTGACATTGACTTTCAATAGACAGTCCTTATCTTTCTCTGTTTTTGCTACATCATTCAAAAAACTCAATTAATCTTCATATAGAGACCTTCACAAAAAGTTCTACTATGATTCTCCAGAAGTCTTTTTCCTGAAGCCCTTCATTTGTATATATATTTTAAAATTTTCAGCCTGAATACTAAACACTCAACTGGGAAGCATTGGGGCACCTTGCATCCTATGATGCGTGAGAATGCAATATAAAGAGTGTTGATGAGCTTTTGTGAAAGACAATGGAAGATTAGAAAAAAAAAAAACTTGAACAGAGCCCTGGATATACCCAGGGCATGTACTATATATCCAGACTTCAAACTCCCAATCCTCCTGCCTTAGCCTATGAAGTGCTGGGATTAAACACTGAAAGCCAATATACCAGTCACAAAGAAATTTCAAAGAATTACCTACTTTTCAGTATCAGTGTCATGGCATAAGTTGTAACTCCTTAGCTGATACAAAAATGGTCACAGTGATTAAAGAAAATATTTTCTAACTGGGTAAACCAGACTGTCAAGGAAATGAGTCAATGAGGTGAAACATTGTAATTCAGTTCTTTATTAATCCTGAAAGGATCCTAAATACAAGTGATTTGGGGTGTTCTACCTCAGGAATGGGATAGCTGGTTCTGAAATATAATAGTCCAGAGCAGTGAAGTCTGTCTGAGTAAGGCACACTTAGCATCTCAGCACTCCTACTTTGCCAGACATATACTATGCTGACTATGTAGTAATCCTAATCAAAGCGATAATAAAATTGTCATGTGCCAAGCTTTCTGAGTTCTCTTGAACTCCTTTATTTAGTCTGCAAAACTGTCATGATATTGAACTATCCATTACTTTCATAAAGTACTTACTACAATTATATATCCTGTAATTTTTAGCCAATTCTACTCATTTTCCTCAAAAATTAAGTATTCTGTATTTTATTACAAGTTTTTAAACAATACACTCCCCAAAGCATGTAGAAAATCCAAATATGTCAATTAAATTACCTCCCAAGTAAATTTCTTTTAATGTAGCTTTTCATAAGAAAGGAACATTACTTTTCTTTAGTTCTGAAACAAAATAGATCCACTTATAATATGGGTAAAGTTTTGTGGACATTTATATATGTTTTAAGTTCTCTAAAGCAGAAACTGCTCTGGGAAGAATTATTTTTTTAGTAATAATTTTGTGAAAAATAAAAACACATTGTGAAGCACAAGTGCTATACATAAAAAGTCTACAAAGTTCAGTTAGTCAGTTTTGTCTTCCAAACGAATAGTGTCAAGACAAGAATATATACATACATTGTCATGCAGTCATTGGAAACTCTGGCTAGGACATACTTATGACCAATTAGAAGCTATGAATGTTTGAACACTATAGAACATTTTATTTTTTTGTAAAGAGATTTCTTTAGAAACACTTGCATTGTTGAGACACCCAGGGTTATAGAAAAACAGTATATATTACATTTACATTTGAAAATGCTTTAGAATAATCATAAGTTTGAGGTAGGGGTTGTTTGACACAGCAAACATTACCTGTAAGTACAATAGTGATGTAGCATTAGGCATTTGTAGAAAAGTGAAGCAGTAGTCACTATACATTTGGATATTTTAAATGATTCTTCTATTTCTTATCTCTTCCCTTGCTCCAGGTGTAATAGTATAAAATTTACCATTCTCATAAAGTGTGAATATTGATGAAATATGTTTCCTTAAGTGTGTGTCTTTTTTTACTATTAATTAAAAGGTACTGATATTAAGCTGATAAGTATTTAAGAAGTTCTAAGGGATGCATAAAGATGGGGAGAAGAAGGGAAGGAGAAACTAAGGGCAGAGAGTATGAATAGGAGTGGAGAGAGCAAAGATGACAGAAGAAGGCAGATAGAAGAAAAAGTCAAGACAAGGGGAGAGAAGAGATGATTTTGAAGTCTACAGATTATATAAGATTTGAAAATTAGTTCAGACACTATGAAAACCTTTTACTTCATTGTAAAAAAATATATTATCCAGGGAGGGAGGGTATTACCATGGGATATTTTTTATAATCATGGAAAATGTTAATAAAAATTGAGAAAAAATATATTATCAACACAGATTTAGGCTATTGTTAATATATATATGCCTAGTTCCAACCACATGGGAAAAAAATGTTTCTTTTCACATCTATTTTTCTGTAATATTTAATAGCCACTTAAATTATTATATAATGCCATACATGTTTCATTTACAATATATTGGGTTTGGCAGCTCTACCAAATATTGAAACATGCCACTGTATAATAGGAAAAAACATAAAAATTAATATCACTGATCTAATCAGAAACAATTTTAATTAGTGAAGTTCTGTCATGGTCAGAGTGACAAACTAAAATTTTTAAAAATTCTAACTTTTGCTTTACAATTGAAAAACTATTGGCAAATGCCCCCCCCTTTACTTCTGTCTCTTTCTGTAAGTAACAGACTTATACTGTCCAATTTTAAGAAAATGTGTGCCAAGTGTCCAGCTCTAAATAGGTTATCTAAGCAGTAAATATGGCAAGGTTAAAACTAGGAGAAAATGAATAAAGGACTTATGAGATATTTCTGTATAATTCATTTTTTGTTTCTTTTTAGTTTTTTAAGTAGAATCTTCGTATGGACACATCATGAGTTTGTGCCATCAATTCCCTCCTCCCTCTCCCCACTCCACTGAGTGTTCACTATGAAATTGTGGGTTATGAGTTATGAAAGCCACAGTCAGTTATTGTTCAAGAGGGGGGCAATGTCTCTGGATATTCACTCACCCCTGTAGCTCTTATTCTTTCTGTCCCCTCTTCTGCAAAATACCTGAAGCCTTAACTCTACTTTAGTGTTGAGCTTTTAGTAGCTTCTGGATTTCTGTTTTGGTGCATTCTGAGTGTCCTCAGTGTCTCTGTCCATGACCAGTTTCAGGTTTTCAGGCTGGCTGTGGAAACAACATTCCTCGCATCTGGCCATTTTCTCTGTGGTTTCACCTGGGATTTTCTGCATTAGATCTCTCTCTTGGATGTTTTGTGTCAGCAGCCTGTGGAGTCTTCACCAACAGGGTCTTGCTTTGACAGAAGCCTGTCTTGTTTTGGGGACCTGGTAGGTCTCTGGTATCAACAGCTTAAGGTGGGTTGCACCCGATTTCTAGTACTGAGAGTTACAAGCCAGAGCCAGATATTTTAGGGTTAGGTTTCTTCCCACCCTTTCCAGGGCCCTTCTTACCAGATTATCCTTCCATGCACCTATTGAGGGTTATGTCTTTTAGTCTGCTACCCAGGAGGAAGATTTCTATGGTACCAATTCAGCTTTGATTTAGTTTTGTGTACATCTTCCCACTCCCTTTCCCCTCACCCCAAATCCTCCTAGCCCTCATATCTGTCTCTATATGTGCTTATGAATATGAACTACCTCAAATATTACAACTGTAATTAAGAAATAACAAAAAGTTGTAATTGAACCTGTTTGGGTAATATTTGCAATTTAAATTTATAAAGAAAGACAGTCGAAAAGATCTCAGCACTAAGGGCTGATTTTGTTTAAGTAACAGACAATCCTCATTTTATGCATAATTATTCCCTAATACTAAGACATACAGTTTGTAATGTCCACCAAGGTTATGTCACTTGTTTAAATATTGATATATGATTGTTTGGGAAAATATATAAGATAAATTTCATTTTAATTTTTCTACAAAAGATTATCATTTTTCGCTGACAGTTTTAAGTGAATGAAAACATAACTGTACCAGCTAATAAATCAATTGCTAAATAACACATATACAATTTGCTTGGACATGCAGATTGTATATTGCCACTTCCTTTAAAATAAGCATCATAGTTCTAGTAACTAAGCCTTCCACAAACTCCTAAGTTTTAAGATACATTTGTGTAATAATTAGTGAGCCATTCTTCTTATGTTTTTTTTTAAAGTTTGTTTCTAAGTATATAACAATATTAATTGCCTTTTGTTTCGATGTCTTTTTATGGAAGAATGTAAGTAAGAACTTGAACATTTTATTAAGATAATCACCAAGTAGATGACTAGCTTTTCTTATTGATTAATAGATACGTTGCCCCTGCTTTTAGGTTTTAAAGTTGAGTTTAAATTGTTACTTTGATCAATAGTGATATTTAATTGGCTTTGCCAATCCCTTGTAAATAATCTGAATAATTCTTTGATATGAGCAATCTAAACTTTAAAGAAACCTGAAAAACTTTAAGTAGCAAGAAAAGGTGTCCTTTAAACTAATATGTCTGTTAAATAGATATGTCTTTTATATGTTTAAAACACACTATAACATAAGGTCTGAAAAGTCCTATAATAGAGAGCTATTTCAGTTTGTTTACTAAAAACTGTATACGACTAATTTGGCAACAAAATCTACTCCTCCTCATCACTTTGCATCTTTTATTTCCTCAAATAACCTTTAAGTACCTTGCAATTTAAATGCTAGTTGGGAGTTGGGGCGTTTGCTCAGCGGGTAAGGCACCCACCATGCCCGTATGAGGCTTTGAATTCAGATGCCCAGAACTCACATGAAGACAAACACTGTAGTGTGAGCAAGTGCAGTCTAGCACTCCCAAGACAGATGGGAGGTGGATGCAAGAGAATCTCCAGAAGCCAAGAGGCCAGCTAACATGGGTACGCAGAAGCCAATATTAAGAGACCATGCATGAAACAAGGTAGAAAGCAAAAACATGCCAGATTTTCATTTATTCACACACATGAATCTGCACACACACACACACACACATACACAGACAGAGAGAAAGATTTTTTTTTTTTAAAGTTATTTCACAGCTCGAGAGGAGGATAAGTGGTTAAAGACACTTGCTTGCAAAGCCTTCTGGTCCAGTTTGATTCCCCAGTCCCCATAATAAAGCCAACTGCATACTGTGGCTTCTGTGGCTGGAGTACGGTTACAGCACAAGAGGCCCTGGTGCACCCATTTCTCAGTCTTTCAATCTCTCTCTTTCAGTAAATAAATGTTGAAAATAGTTATTTGAACAAACCTGGACTAAAGTTAAATGTCATGTTAATATACCAAATGTAATTCTAGTCAACATGCTTTTAGGGTCAATTACCTTCATGTCATGCACTAAGAAAAACTCACATTTTCTTCCTAGCACAATTATTTAGGAATATCAAATGGATTATTTATTTATACAGTGATTTGAATAGATTCTTTTTTTTAAATTATTTATTTATTTATTTGAGAGCGACAGACACAGAGAGAAAGACCGATAGAGGGAGAGAGAGAGAATGGGTGCGCTAGGGCTTCCAACAAACGAACTCCAGACGCGTGCGCCCCCTTGTGCATCTGGCTAACGTGGGACCTGGGGAACCGAGCCTCGAACTGGGGTCCTTAGGCTTCACAGGCAAGCACTTAACCGCTAAGCCATCTCTCCAGCCCTTGAATAGATTCTTGCAGTAGAGTTTCAGCCAGATCCAAGGCATGTGAAATGCAAGTTGATTTCCAATATCAGCTATGTGTGTGATACATTTTTTTCTGACTACAAAATTCTCATTTTTGTGTAATAATATCATGACTGTTATGAAGGTATCCAACTGATCTTTTGATTGGATCTGAGGCCCACTCTATGCAAGGAAATCTGTGTCTAATTCTGAGAGACTATTGCTGATAAAGTCATCCATATTGGTGAGGGAGGGAGGGCTACTACCACTGACTGCATGGATATGACGTGCTTATGAAATTGCTTCCCAAAGTTTGTATTGTTTATAATCATAGTTTAGTGCTGCCTTCCCTGTTGGACAGCTAAACTTCTTTAGGCAAAGGCAATGGGTACTTGAGAGTCTCAAAAATTGCCCAAATGCTGAGAATATACAGCTGTTTAGCGCTCAGTGCTGAAAAAGACATTGCTATCACGCCCTTTAAGGTTCAGGTAACATTACAGCAGAAGTGAGAAAGAATATTAGAGCCGAAGGGTGGGGAGGCGAACTATGAGAAATGAAAAACAAATAAAAGTTATAAAATAACCAAAGTCATGGCAGTGAAGAACCCAGGGAACATCATTAAAATGTTCATCTATTATGCTTCAGATAATTAAGTAATTACAAAATATTATTCTCTAGAATACATTTGTATAGTGCTAAGCACTGAGTCTACTTAATAAAATAACAAAACTAGTAGAAAACATATCACATATCTTATGAAGCAGTTCCTCTACATATCTCAAACTTGCAGTGAGCAGTTCTTAAATTTTTGGAGTACTTTCATTGTATATAGTAATCAATTTCGTATTTTCATACAAGAACATCATGTACTTTGACTATGTATATATAAATAGCTAACCCTGCCTTTCCCATATATCCTATAGCCTCTTTATATTGCCAGTCATACCCACTGCCATTTTGGTTTCTTCTTTCTTTCCATATATATGTATATAGTGATATATGCACATATATGATTCATTGTATCTATATAATATGTAGGAACCACACATGGGGAAACATAAAAACTCCCTTGAGAATCTAGTTTTTTTTTTCAAGCGGGAAAGTGAATATATCCTGTGAAATACAAAGACAAAAAATGGAAAAAAAAATTAAAAATCATCTCAGTATCATATAAAATAACCTACAAATTCCCACAAATCACCTATAATTATAATTGAGAAAAACTGTTAATATCAAGATATGCCTATTCTTTCAGTCACTATAAAATCTCTTATATCTATTATTTTCTGAAGCCCTATATCATTTTTACTATTATGCATATTTTGTAAACAGAAATGAGATTGAGAGAATTTAAGTAAGTTTACAAGGTCATGCAGCTAAAAAAATTGGATCATTAATAGGGAGATCATGTCCTAAAGTCTTCCAAATAATATTTTGCTAGGTGTGATGACACATGCCTCTAATTCTAGCAATTTGAAGGTGGAGGAAGGTTGAACAGTTTAAGGTCATTGTTTGAAGTCGCCCTGGACTACCTGAAGCCCGGTCACAAACAAATCAAATGAAACACACCACAATGGCCAATTTTTAGAGGCAGAACAAAATAGCCTTTAAAAATTAAACTGCCTGGCTTTCAATCCTAGTGATGTTATTCCTTCCTAGATAAATACTATGAAAAATTTAGCTTTTTGTATTGCAAAATTAATTGAGTTAATATTTATAAATTGCTTAGGATAATCCATTTTCTATAGTGATAAACATCAACTAAATAAAGTGATTTATTTGTATATTGAGTTGCACACTAATTTTCTGGCTATATAGAAAAATCAAATTCTCAACAAACTTGAGACCCCAAATGAGTAAGAATTATTTCAGTATTACTATAGCTAAATTAATTTTATATTCACCAAGCAAACTGTGGCAAAAGTACTTTCTATTCAGAATGACTATCAAAAGAATCTTTTGAGATGAAATTGTATCCTTCTACCAACTCTTAAAGTGTAGTAAGGTAATTAAATATGAAAGAAGGAAAACTAGTCATAAGGTCTTCTCTTTTCTTAAGATAAATCTGCTCGTTCCAGCCTACTGTGCCATCTGCTGTTCTATGACAGGAACCTTGGCAAGTTCTTGCCCAGACAAGAAACCACTGTGAGAAGGCCTTTTCTACCCTCAGAGGGTATATTTTGAAAAAAGATGCACCTTGACTTCTTATCCCAAAGGAGAAGAAAAGAATTAAGGGAGACATAACTGGTACAGAAAGTTATTGTCAGTTTTACATTTAGCATAACTGGTTACTTTGTATTAGATATGAGAGCCTAGCATAAAAAAGATCATAGCTTTGATGCCTGCCATATATTTGACCTAAATCCTGACTGTGTCATAACGAACAAATTTTGTATAAAATACCCAGCCTCTTTTTATCTTTCTTTTACAGCCTGAAAGTTTGTTAAACAATACCTTTTTTACAGTGTTAGTATGATGGTGAAGTTCTATAAGAACAGACAAACACAGTGCAGTACAGACCACATAGCAGTAGAAGGTGTAGCAATAGCAGTAATATTTTGTTGTACAATGGAAGATAGTGGAGAGGAAAAAAGTGTGTTAATCGTATATCTACATACAATAACTTGCAAAGATGAAGCTTTCACCAAGAAAGTATAAGGAAGAAACTAAAATTGAACTTGATATGGAAATAGAGTTATCAAAATTTTAAACATCTTTTATGTTGGTTATGTGTAATATGTACACATTTCCCTTGTGAATGCATAAGGTTATGAGTGCACGTGTGTGTGTGTGTGTGTGTGTGTGTGTGTGTGTGTGTACATAAGCCAAACTGCCAAAGTACCAAAATGCAGCCTTGAGTATTATGCTCAGATCTATCATGCACTGCTTTTCTGAGACTGGACCTCTAGTTGGTCTGGAACTCACAAACTCAGTTAATTTATCTGGCCACTAAGCTCCAGTGCTCTGTCTAGGCTTCCCCAGGATTGGAATTAGAGGCAACTAACACCATACCAACTATTTACATAGGTACTAGAGATTGATTGAACACGGGTTTTCATGCTTGCAATGCAAGTGCATTACCTATTGAGCTATCACCCCAACCACTCAAACATCTTTTAAAAAGATTTTAATGACAGCAGCTTAAAAATAGCCAGCCATAATTTAAGTAGAAACTTTATTTATTCTATTCCTATGACACTAACTTTATTTGATGATAATTTTGTTTTTGTTATTGTTGTTGTTGTTTTAGAGACAACAAAAAGAATGTTATAGAAATTGGATTTAGTATAAAATTGTAGATAGAATTATGACATTTTCATTTAAAAGACATTTAACCTTTAATATGTCATATTGATTTCCCCAACTTCAGTTTTTCTTGCACCATAAGCATCCGGAACTTAATTCTCCTGAGTCTCCATTCAAGAATCATTAATTAAATCACAGACACCTAGTTATTGTTGAGTAACATACAGTTTCGTCCTTATGAAGGCAGCCCTACCTAAGATACAGAACTTCCAGTGGTCAAACCAAACCATCCTTGGAGTAAACTGGGTCCGGGATGTTTGATTGCCAAACCTTTGTTTCATAATAGCAATATCCTTAATATATTATGTGATTGTGTTTTCACAGTATACAAAATATGCCAAATGGATTAGAAGCTATCAATGCAGTCATTTTTGAATAGCAAGGACTAGCCTCAGCATGAATAGTACTTTGTTGACAAATACCTTTATTTTTATAAGTGGCTGTGTTGTATGCTCCAGTATTCCTGAGTCTTTTCAAACACCACAATCATCTTAGTGTATGTAAATTAATTATAATTTTGTTAAAATTAAACCAAGTTTTAGGAAAAATGTTTAAGTGAATGCATTATCTATTACTTTTTAAGTATATGACTTCATTATGGACATTCTCATAGCCTGGTAATAATGTCTAAGAAATGCTGAAAATAGTTAAATCATATAAAACTATATGTATTCTGTGTACTCACAGCATGTAAAGAAAATTATTATATACATACTAAAGTTGACAAGTTACCAAAAAATAAATTAATAAAACCTATCCCCATACTTACAATAATAATCAATTCAAATTTCACATGAAAATTGTAAGGTTCAGGAGTGATCAAGACCACGGGGACCACTCTGAGGCAAATATGGAAGCTTTTATTTGGGAAAAACGTGACCTGCCAGGACCGATTCTCAAGAGCAAGAGTGGAGCAGTCAGTCAACTTTGAGATTACAGATAGTGGACTATATAGAGTTCTTCAGTTGGGGAGAGGTGAGGAAGGGAAATAGCCAGGGTGTGACACTGAATTGTGACCAGGTGACCTGAGAGATAAGAGGGCAGGAAACCTAGACCTGGGGCATTGCTAGACAAGGGAGGGATAATGGCTGGGTGGTTCCTTGCGTAATATAGGTAACCAATTTCCTTATGTCTCTGTTGCCATCCTGATGTCACTCCATTTTTGTCCTGATCCAACATTCCAATCTTTTGTTAATGATAAGAGATGAAGGTTATTTTTTTTTTTTATGTTGACCATAAAGGCAATGAGTTCTTGTGGCAGAGGCTAGATAATGTGGTCAAGGGGTCTCTCTTCAGGGCAGGTCATGAGGAGGCCATTTCATGGTGAGGTGGCAGAGTTGTGAGATCAATAGCACCAGTGTAGCATGTTGTTACAACTTGGTCCTGAAAGAAGCAGAAACTTCTCTCATACTGTCCTTGTATTGAGCTGGCTTCAGGGCAGTCACTGGCAGACACCTGTTATGGAGAAAGTGAGGGAGATGGGCTCTGTACACCCCGAGAGAAGACAGAAGGGAGAATAAAGGAGCTTGTTACTCTTGTCAACAGCTATGACATCAAAATGCCAGGTATAAAGGGGGTATGAGCATTCAGAGGTGAGAGATAGAGGGCTCGGGGCAAGAGAAGGCCGAGGGGCATTTTGGAATCTGGGGAAAAGTAGGAACACGAAAAAGTTTAAGTTTGTGAGTGACCATTGGGATGGCAGTGTACTTATCCCTGGATGAGATAAGGTAAGGCCTAAGGACAGAGGGGCCCTGAGGAGTAGCTCTGATTCTGGCTAAGGCAAGTTGGAGGAGCTAGAGTCAGGGTAGGTGAAAGAAAATTGTCTAATTAAATAAGATAAACCATTATGAAATGCCCAGAATCTACCTGCTACATCGTAGTTAACTCAATATTTTCAAAACATCATTTTGAAGAAAGCATACTGTAATAGTTACTTCAAAGAAAGCATTCCACAGCATAAGTTTGCACTGTGAGTTTTTAAAGGTGAAAACAAAACAAAACAAAAAAATCATGTGAAGGAAATTATATATTCGAGGTAAAGATTTTGAAGCATGCATTTAGATTTACAAAATAGCAATTTATCCAAAAAGGGTAAATTTCAACCCTGATTGCACATTATATTCCCTAAGGGTAGTTTTTAAACTTTTAGAGACTGAATTCCACTCTAGACCAATTAAATCCAAATCTCTAGGTATTAGAGATAAGCATCAATATTTAAAAGGAGCAGATAAAATCTCTCCAGAGTAGCATTAAGAAAGGAATGAATGGGAAAAAGAAATGGATTGACAAATTGAAATTCCCATTGTCATTCATCTGAAACTGTCTTTAAATTTCCCATAGGAGTATAGAACACAAACTGAAATGCTTAAACTCTAAATAATTTGGGGCTCTGTCAATCCCCTTGGCAAAGAACTGTGAACCATTTTTGGCATCAGGGAAGGTAATAAGTTCCCTACTGACTTGTTAGACTTTCTTTCACAGAGAAATCTCTGAGCAAGGGTGAGGCAGTCACATCAGGCACCTTTCTGTCATGCAATGGGTTTGGGAAGTGGCAAATCTACTAGTTCATTTCAGAAGCACAGTGCAAGGAGACCTTCAAGTTGTGCCAACAAGTCAGCACACGCATTACTTTATACGTTTTATGGAGAAAAATCTCTTTCTTATTCACATAATATGCTGTATATGTGCAGCAATGGCTGAAAAATATATTCTTTTCTTTTAAATGCAGAGACACTGACTGAATTTGATGATAGAAAGTCAAAGTAAATTGTTCATTCTCTATATTTTTTGTTGTTGTATGTTGGATTATTTTTTACTAAGTATGGGCATATTTCTATAGATGCATCATGTGTTGGCATCATCCTTTCCCTCATCCCTGCCCCCATTCTGCTGGAGGTCTTCCTCAATGGGGTTGCAGGATTTTCCCCAGAGGTTGTGGGTTATGTGTTGTGCGAGCAGCAGACAGTCATTGAGGAGAGGCAGTGCCTCTGGTCATGATGTCTCAACTTGTGGTTCCAACAATCTTTCTGTCCCCTCCTCCCCAAAATTCCCAGAGCTGTGTGGGCTGAGTTTTAAGTGTACTTCAGTGATGAGCTCTTAGGAGCCTCTGAAACTCTACTTTGTTAGGTGTTGAGTGTACCCAGGGTCTGTCTCCTTCACTCTAGCACTGATTATATGGCTCACCATGGAAACTGCACTCCTGCTCCTCTCCCCAATTTCTCTATGGTTTCATCTGGGGATTGGCTGAAGTACATGGGTAGTTTATCTCCTTGGGTCTGGCTACTGTTTAAAAAAGAAATGCAAATTCTCCAATGGAGAGTAAAATAAGCACAGGTTAAATGGGTAAGCACTATTAACTTAGGGTGAATTTGATGGATATAGTCCTTGTTGCCCAAGTTTAGTGGGAGCTTGGCATTGGAGAGCATAATCTGTGTCTATAGAATTCTGACCTGGTTCTCAGTTCCAGATATGGGTTCCTTTCCATTGTTTAGCCAATCAGAAAGCTATTGGTTACCCACCAAGACTGTGTGATGCTAATGCACTTGTGTGCATATCACATCAGGGTGTTTGGTTTTGATTAGCTTAGCCCCGGTTGCTTGGACGGTTCTGTCTTTGATGTATTTCTACTCTATTTGAAGAAACTCAAGCCTGGTATTTTGAAAAGAGTAGAGGTTTTAGAATCAAGCAAGTTTTTGATTTCCCAAACACTAGTTTAAATTTTGACATTTCATAACTATAAACTATTGTTTTCTTCCCTATAAAATTGTCTCAGGTGCCCTGGATATCAAAATTATATCGTGCCCATGAAAGATTGAAAAACTGAATTATATAATGATTTTTATTCAGTGTCTAAAATTTCCTCTTGGAGATGGTCTTTCTGAACTGAATGAAATGTAGCAAGAGATGTAATTGATGTTGTTATAAGCATTTTTATTTTTAAAAAGTAATTTCAACACCATCCTCCAAAATTGACTGTATGATCAGGTGAAATAGAAATCATTTGTTTTCATGTTAATGTTATTTAAATCATTAGCATATTTTTCTTCAGTAAATACAGAATAATTTACCATTCCTGACTCTGTTGGATTTAAAAATGGCTGAAGATAGTTTACTTTTCTTTTAAATGCAGAGACATTTGAAAGTATAATTTTATTTACTTATGTGCAAGCAGAGAGAGACAGACAGAGAGATTGGGTGTTCCAATGCCTTTAGTCACTGCAAAAACCTCCAGAAGCATGTACCACTTTGTGCATCTGGCTTATGTGGGTACTGGGGAATCAAACCTGGGTACTTGGGCTTCATAGTCAACTGTCTTAACCACTAAGCAATTCTTCCAGCCCAAGACTGTAGTTTTGATGCCTACTTTTGAGGCACTTCTAGTCTATTTCAAGAGAAGTATTCACTTTTAATGTAATTTTTTATTAATTTATTTTTTATTGACAACTTCCATAACTGTATCCAATAGCCCATGGCAATTCCCTCCTTCCCTCCTTTCTCCTTTGAAACCCCACTCTCCATCATATTCTCTTCCCTTCTCAATCAGTCTCTCTTTTATTTTGATGTCATGATCTTTTCCTCCTAGTATGATGGTCTTTTGTAGATAGAATCAGGCACTGTGAGGTTATGGATACCCAGGCCATTTTGTGTCTGGACGAGCACGTTGTAGGGAATCCTACCTTTCCTTTGTCTCTTACATTCTATATGCCTACTCTTCAACAATGGACCCTAATAATTGGAAGATGTGAAAGAGATTTTTCAGTGATGAGCACTCCTCTGTCACTTCTTCTCAGCACCATGTTGCCTTCAGTCATCCCAAGATCACACAGAGGATAAAATCAGAGAATCACTCCAATTCACAGTTGCATCAAAAAAATAATAATAATAATTAAAGTACTTTGGAATAAACCTAACCAAGGAAGTGAATGATCTCTACAATGAAGACTCTGAAACACTGAAGCAAACATTGCAGAACACACTAGGAAATGGAAAGACATCCCTTGTTCTTAGATTGGAAGAATTAATATTGTGAAAATGGTGATCTTACCAAAAGCAATTTACACATTTAATGCAATGCCCATCAAAATTTCAATGGCATTCTTCACAGAAATAGAAAAAAACAATCCAAAAGTTAATTTGGAAGCACAAAAACCTTGAATATCTAAAACAGCATCCTGCAATTTAGTATCATTAATAAAGAAATACTGTACCTGGTGAAAACCTTTACCCTGAAAATCCTCTTAAATTCTAGATCACCCCAATAATAGACAAAATTTAAAAGGGCAAACAACAGGTATGTTTCTGTGTATCATTGTAGTTGAGGTAGGAGGGAGGTGTGTGGAGTGAGAGAGTGAGACTTAATAGCTTGATGGAGAAGCAAAAATGAGCTTTTCTGCAGTAAAAGGCCTATATAAGTTTGCTTAGCAGCTTCCAGGATGAATACTCATTTATCAAACACAGATTTAGAAATGATTGTTCACTCAAGGAGCACTTATTTTGCATCAAATCTATGCTAGACATTTTCTTATCTGCTATAAGAATCTATCTACTGTCTAATAGATGGGCATTAATTATCCTCTCAAAAGCGAAGAAACTGAGCTTTCCCCCAAAATATCCCCAAATATAACACAATTGACAAGGTTATGTTCCTTTCTAGTAAATAACATAGGATTTTAATCTTGGTTTTCAAAGCTCTAAACATTTTCTACAGTAATGACTTCACTCAGGGATAGGAGTAGTATGCCAGTTCACATGGACTCCCTGGAAAATACATGGCACAGAAGGTTTTAATGGGAGGGGGTAGATCACAGATGAGCCTAAATAATGGTACCAAACTGCCTGTTTTTACTGAAAAGAAAACTAATAAATTAAATTTAAAAAAAAAAAAAAAGATGCACCAATTTCAGGGACTTTCAGTTGGCTCAAAACTAACAAACTAAGGAGGCAACTGACACCCATAGGTGTTCTTAGTTGTTCCTTCCTGGCCATAGCTATAGGGTAAACTGATGACAGTAAATAATTCAGCTGTTCCTTTCTGAACCAGATCTGACAAAATTAATAAAGTAGGCTTGTGGCAATAAAAAAAAAAAGAACTTCAGTTTTAGGTATTCCCCATAACTATAATTTTTAAAAAATAAATGTGGCTGAGAAGGTTACTGAAGGTCTTCCTTTATAACTTCACCTTTCATAGTCCTCTCTTCCAATTTTTACAAAGTTCTAGATCCAATATTGTGTGGACAAAAATCTTTCAGGGTTCCAAATACTTAGATAATTCAAAATATTGGTCCAAAGTGGATAGCCATAATGATTAGGTAACAATTCTCAAGCAGTATACAGAATCATAAGTCATACCATTACTTTCACCAAAGAATTCTCAATTGAGCTGTCAGTTCATAAATTTTGTTATGAAAATTAAATTTTAACCTTGATTGCTCTTTTATTACTTACAAAAAATATTTTTTTTATTTATTTGAGAGAGAGGGAGAATGAGGCAGATAGAGAAAATGGATGCACCAGGGCCTCTAGCCACTGCAAAGGAACTCCAGACACATGTGCCACCTTGTGCATCTGGCCTACATGGGTACTTGGGAATCAAACCTCGATCCTTAGGCTTCATAAGCAAGCACCTTACCCACTAAATCATCTCTCCAGCCTCATTGTCATTTTGTGACATAGAAGAGGAGCTTAAGTAATCAAGTGTAATTCTTAGAAAAACATATTTATTGCTATCATATCATTTGTGAAAGCATTATTTCAGTAGAATTTTGTTAATTTATAATAAGGTTTATAATGAACTCTATCCTTCTTAATAAAAATATCCATCCCTATGTATTTCAAGCCATTTTAACAAATTTTCAGTCATCTGATTAATATTATCATTGTTAATAAATTTTACTTCTACAATTAGTAAACATTTGGCAACAGTATTCATTTGAGTTTGATCAGTTGTGTAATGTTAAAAATGTTAATATCAACTCTACACATCAGATTAGGCTAGCATTCACATCAAATATTAAAAGCAATTTTAATTTATATGCTTACTTTTAATACATAAATTCTAATTGCTTACTTTTTAATAAAAAGTGAAATTGCTTTATTTATGTAACATAGTATTTTATATGTATACATGATAAGGTATCCAAATCAAAGTAATTAGCATATATACTAGCCAACATATCTATTCCTGGTATGTGAATATTTCAAATTGATTTTCTTACCAATTTTCAAGTGTGTAATAGATTGTGATTGTTACCATCATGTTGTATACTGCATCTCCGAGTATTATTGCTCTTATCTAACTTAAATTTTTTTACCTTGACTGGACTACACCAACTTTTCAAAACCATTTCTGCCACAAAATAATTTGTATCATGTATTGATAATTCTGTGGAAAAGTTGTATGTAAATACTGTCAAGCATGCAAATTAAACTAAAATTCTAAGCTAAATGTGTTCAGTAAGGTATTTTGATATGGACAATTAAATTATTAATGTATGAAACTTACAAGTTATATTACCTCTATAAAACTTTATACTATTTGTGTCTCTGAATTTTATGATATGAAAATATATTTCCGGTTAAAACAACTTGGACAATGCTTTAAAATATGTGATGCCATACATGAAATGCAGTTCTAAAGCTGTCATTTAATGCTATGGTTAAGCATAAGAAATTGAAGTCCATTACTGTTCAGAATGTTCCCCTCAATGGCATATGATTTATTAGGACATACAAAAGACTGTAATCCATTGTATTCAAAAGCTTAAACTTCATAATAAAACAGGGTTTTCTTCCAACTCTAACCCCATTCATTCCTTAATCTTACACAAGTTCCTTCACCTTTGTAACCACTTTGCCAAGACTATAAAATGTAAGAAATTAATTTGTATGATTATTATAAGGTCAGTATAAAATTCATCATGTCAATGCCTGTTATATAATGCTAGTGATACAGTGAATATATATTCCCAAATGTTACTGACTGAAAGCACAATGAGAAGAGCACATTTTTAGAGTAACTTTTCAAAGAAGCTAGGGTCTGTTATGTCTGTTAGAGTCTTTGAGAATAAATTCTAATTAACTATGACAAGAACTTAAAAATTATGACTTGAAAAGTCTAAGACAATTAGAGATGAGTTACAGATCAACTACAGTAAGTAGTTCACAAATTTATGCTTCCTCTGTAACTGGGAGCCAAATTAAAATAATCTGCAGAACTGGAAAGCAAGAGAACACATAACAGACGAAACGAATTTCTGTTACAGATTTAAGTGAGAGTTAGTAGTGATTGTTATAAAAGGTTCTTATGAATTTGTGGTCACCATGAGGAATTCCAAATTGGTTCAGTCTATTCCTTCTGCTTAGGCCACATATTATACTCAAATTAAAACCATTTAGTTCTACCAAGATTTCTTGAACAAGTAGTGACTGATTATTCAGAATGCAAAAATACAAACACAGCATGCATTTTCTTATTGGTTTTATTGATTTAAAATCTTGCTTTCTTCTCCATTTGAAAAATCAAGTGAGATAATCAGAATTTCAATCATTTGGGTAACTATATGATTTAATTTTCTTTCTTTCTTTTTCTTACCCACAGGGTTTGCTAGTCCTCTTACTGGGATAGCAGATGCTTCTCAAAGCAGCATGCACAATGCCTTGCACATCTACATGAACGGAACAATGTCCCAGGTCCAGGGATCAGCCAATGACCCCATTTTTCTTCTTCACCATGCTTTTGTGGACAGGTTAGTTGGCATTTCTTTATATATTATGGTTTTATTGGATTGAAATATACTGAATCTATCAAGTATGACTCTGCCAGGCACTGGCTGCATTTCTTAGAGGTGATGCAACTACAGTTCCAGGATTCTAATGCTTTCAGAAGCTGGTTAAAAACAAAGCCATGGATATATGTAGTGGACCATGTATATATACACATACATATATACATGTATATATACACATATACATATACATACATATACATACACACACACACACACACACACACACACACACACACACACACACATATATATACTGTGTATGTGTATGTGTTTTGCCAGCGTCTCTTGCCACTGCAAAACAAATATCTATCTTGCTTGAGGAGGTTGCCTGGGAAATCTATTCTAGACTGTCAAGCTTTGCAAGAAAGCAACTGTAGCTGCTGAGAAATCTCCCCAAATCCAGTGCTTTGCAAATAGTCTTAATTAACTCTCAAATCCTTTTCTGATGTGTCTTGGATCAGCAGCAAGATAGCCTGAACAGAAACTGGTTCAGCGAATGAAACAGGTAGAAAGAGTGGGGCCTGATGCTCACTTTGTGACAGTTCATGCCTCAGGTCTTAGATGAAAGGAAATCATGTGGTGGACAAGCCATGAATGTTGAAGAGAGAACTGTGAGAAGGTCCTGATGCTCTTTCATGGTTGTGGTTCAGGAAAACTGAAGATCTTTTTGAGCCTCATTTTCTCCCTTACAAATGATTGAAGTGATAGTACATTCCCTTCTTTGGAGTCATGTAAATTTACACTTTATAAACTATAGCACATTATACAAATACTCATGAAGAGCACAGAGGGCTTTTAAAAGGCATATATAGTGTTGGAGAGACGGGTCCATGATTAAGGAACTTAACAGCAAAGCCTAAGGACCCAGGTTTGATTCCCCAAAACCCAAATAAACCAGATGCACATGACACTTGCATTTGGAGTCTGTTTGTGGTGGATGGAGGCTCTGAAGATCCTATTCCCGCTCTTTCTCTTTTAAATAAATAAATAAATAAATAAATAAATAAATATATTGCTTTTCTCTAAGTGTTTTATGGTATTAGTAATAACACCTTTAGTAACACTCGGAAGCCTGTCTTTTGAGTATGGGGGAATTTTGGTAAGTGCATACCTGAGGAATACATTCCAGGAATGACAAGCCCTCTTTTGTTCTCATTACAGAATAATTACATCTCCTCCAATGACTTCTTGGCTGTATTTGTCAGTGAGACTTCCCTTCCATTCTACTCCTAAAGCATCTTCTGGGCTATCTTGCAGAGAAAGCTGCCCCAAAACACGTGCCAAGTTGGCAGCACAGAAAGAATTGAAGCAGAAGGGTGGCAGCTAGGCAGGCCCCTGGGGCTTCTGGAAGGAACACCAGATTGCTTCTCTACTGGGGGCTTCAGGCTGGAGCTTTCTCAGAAAGGTAGAATATCAGGGAACTGCAGAAATGTCTTAGTCTGCTCCTGTAATCACTGTAATCAGGTGGGCTGGCAGAGGAGACATTGTCTTTCTGTAGGTTATTTTTCCCAGTCTTGGACTGGGTCCAGATTTTAAAATGCTCACTGATCTTCTTTCCTGGATCACAATTAATTCCCTAGAACAGATTTCATTTGTACCACAGTAATCATATTTGACCATATTCCCAGAGCTGCTGTTCCTGTTAGATTTAACGCTGAGAAAAATTTGTGTTGGATGGAACCACGTCTTTCTCTCCTAGTAAAGAAAAAGAAAAACCTTAGTTCTTGCCTGGCAAGGTCTATGCATATGCATTTCTGGCACCTAACATAGTCCCTGACACATACAAACTATCCATTAAGTACGTATTCAAATAAAGTGTCATATAATTGATAATTCTGAGGCATGTAGTCATATAGATTATTAATAATATTTTAGTCTGGAAGAAACTTCATCCAAGAAGATTGAATCACACTCTATCAAATGATAAAAAAATAATTACTATAAGTAATGACCTAGAGTACTCTATAATATGGAAAACTGCCCATGTCTTTGTAGATATTAGTGTGATTTAGTACTAGGGAAAGTAAATTACTTAAATTAAAATATTTGTAACCTAAATATTTCATAGGCAGGAAGAGAAAGAAAATTGAGTTTTCATCAGTTTGGCCCAATATTTATATCTGATCATGATCCATAGTCCTTATTTTACAAGTAAGAAAATTGGGGCATAGATAAGGTGTCCTTCTCAAAGATCATTGCTAAGTGCAGAGCAGAGTGTATAACATCATTTCTCAAGGAGGTAGTAGGAGATATTTAACCAAGGCAAGCAAAAGCAATGTGAATATAGAAAATGTCCTCATCACAGTCATTTAGAGAACAGAACATCATCACTGCTGAAATAACATTAAGAATCAGATCTAGGAGAGTCATACCAGAAAGCTGGAAATCAAGACATCTCTAGACATTAAATCAAATAATCAAGATCACAGATTTCAGTATTAGACATGCATCATTTTAAATTCCCAGGTAGTTATATCTGGCCATATAATCTCTACCAAGATATTTATTCTCCTCTAAGCCTTCCAAACTCAGCCATAAAATGGTGGTGCACACCTTTAATCCCAGCACTTGGAAGGCAGAGGTAGGAGAATCACCATGAGTTTGAGGCCACTGTGAGACTACAGTGTGAATTTCAGGTTAGTCTGTGCTACAGCAAGACCCTACCTCGAAAAATAAAAATTTTAAAAGACGCAAATATTACTAGCTACCCAGATTTTATTTTTTTAGTTTTTATTTATTAATTCCTAATGTACTTAGTATGAATACATCAAGTGTTCATACCATCCTTTCCCTCTTCCCACCCCTATTCTGCTGGGGGTCCTCCTTAGTGGGGTTGCAGGTATTCCCTATGGGGTTGTGGATTATGCATTGTGGGAGCAGCAGTCAGTTATCAGGAAGAGCTAATGACTCTGGGCATGATGTCCCTACCTGTGGCTCTTACAATCTTTCCACCCCCACTTTTAGAATATTCCCTGAGCTCCATTGGATTTTATTTCTGTGGTGATAGGCAAGTGCTTTACTAATGAGCTACAAACTATGACCTGTAGCTTTGATTATTACTATAGTATTTTATATGCAAACACCACTGTTATTAATACCTCATTACAAAGAGATACACACTCACCAATAAGATACTTACATTCTGTTGGGGCAGCACACGGTCACACCAGGAAATAAATAAGCATAAAACCCAGCTAAGCATTACAGTATGATATAAGCCATATATTCACAAAGAAGTACTTGGAGCAAGCCCCAGCCAATGCGTCTTTAGTGTGGCTGCTCTCTCTTAGGACATGAGCTTAACGCGGAGATCACAAAAAGAAGCCAGCCAGTCATTGAACATCCTTTGAGGAATGTGTTTCCCAGGGAGGAATGATGTTACTTTATCCCTGGCTGGAAAATTAGGGAAACTAAAAATGATAAAGGGAACTGATGTAAGATGACATTGACATCAACAGAGCTTGATGTTCAGTAGAAACTTCCGTGTTTTGTTTTATTCTGGTGTGCTAGCTTTCCATTTCCAAGAAAAAAAAATAATTTGGCTGACAGTTTTGGAGGTGCCTTTCCATGATGAGAGTACTCTGTTGCTTTAAGGTCTGAAGTAAGACAGTGGATCATGGGGGGGAATGGGTGAAGATACAAACTCACTGAACTGCTTATTGGGAAGCAAAAGAACAAAAGATAAGGGGATTAGTGTACCAGAATAACCTTCAAAGACACACCCTTAGTGACCAAAAGACCTCCAACTAGGCCTTCCTTTTAAAAGACTACGTCATCTCCTTATAGTTCCATGGGCTTGGAAGCAAGCCTTTAATGTTTGGAAGGACACTTCCCCATGTCATAATACCTGGATATTGAAATAAAATAATTAGAATTATTTCTTCCTTTCCTTTTTTTTCCTTTCTTTCTTTCTTTCTTTTTTTTTTTTTTTAATTCTTTTTGGTTTTTCAATGTAGGGTTTCACTGTAATCCAGGCTGACCTGGAATTCACTCTTTTCAGGGTGGTCTTGAATTCACGGCGATCCTCCTACTCTGCCTCCCAAGTGCTGGGATTAAAGGCATGGGCCACCATGCCCAGCTTTAGATTGATTTCTTTAAGTTGCCTTGGTAGCTATGACAAATGGATTGTTGGGCAAGAACTGCAATAAGTGGGCAGGTTATTCTATTGTTTTAGTTCAAGTGAGAGGTGATAGAGTTAATAACCAGAGAGGTGACAAGGGAGTTGCTGGGAAGACAACTGAAAGCACATGTACTTCACGAGTAAAATCAGCAGGACTTATCAATGCAATATGTCATATCAACATACTTCCCAATAATAATTTTAAAAACTAAGATGGTCTCAAGAATTAGGAGCATTAAAGCAAGTAGTGGGGCTGATTATTGAAATATAATAGAAACATAAGAAATTCATAAGATGAATTATAGCTTTTTAAAATATATCTGGACATATTATAATTAATATCAATATAAAGAATTCTACTAAGGATTGAGATCATATAATGTGGTATTCAGAAGTCAAACTAGGGTCCTGGAAAGAAGGCTCAGTAGATAAGAGATCTGGCGTCACATGCATGATGCTTGAGAAGGCCTAAAACCATCTAGTCCAATTCTACAGAACCCGTGTAATATAGCTACACCAGAGCATGGCCTGTAACTCAGTATAAATGGCAGCACCCAGTGAAACAAGGCTCTGTCTCAAGGAAACCCATAGATGAGTGATGGTGGGGCACACCATTCCTTCTCCCCTGGCTCTCCATAATCACCTACATGGGGTATATACATCTACATACACACAAACATTCACCAGACACACCACACCACAAGTGACACACACACACACACACACACACACACACACACACAGAGAGAGAGAGAGAGAGAGAGAGAGAGAGAGAGAGAGAGAGAGAACAAGTAGGAAACACATATTTGATAGTCTTTACATGTAGATATCATGTAAAACTGTAGGAATAGATAAAAACACCATGGGACTGACCATTAAAAATAAGAAAAGTGCAAAGATTTTGGCCCATCTCATTATTAGAGGACCAGATACATAAAAGCTAACCATAAGGAGGAAGACATTTGCTGGTGAAACAGGACAAAAACCAAGATAGGAGATCCCCAAAGCCACATTACAAGAGATAACAAGCACTAATTGAAGAAATGCACACAGTTGTTCTGACAAGATGAAGAGAGAAATGTGTCTACTGGACTTTTATCTTTATGAAAATGTGAGGGCAACTGCAATTTCAGCCATACAGACTCGGTGTTTTGGAAGCTTTGGGCACCAGACTGAAAAGATTTCTTACAATCTTTGGAAACATTTAGTTTACTTTTTAATATTTTTTGATTTATTTGAGAGAGAGAGAGAAAGAGGAACTTTTATCGTGTGTGTGTGTTTCTGCATGAGAGAGAGAGAGAGAGAGAGAGAGACAGAGAGAGTGCAGACTTGCCTGCATGCCACGTTGAGCATGGGGAGATCTGAGGGAAACATTTGGGTGCTGGTCCTGGCCTTCCACCTCCTTTGAGGCAAGGTCTATCATTGTTCTTTGCTTCTTTTACCAGGGTAGCTCCTATCTCCCTCTCTCCCTTCTTGTTCATTGGAATGACTGGGATCACAGAAGGCTGCCACTAACATTCAGCATTCTACATGGGGCCTGCAGTTCTGAGCTGGATACTCAACGCTTTGTGGAAGTGCTTTATCCACTGAGCGTTCTCCCTAAACCTGGAAAGAGTTTTGAAAAGTCATAAAATAGTGTAGAAAGAAGTAAGAAGGAGAAGTGGGATCAAAAGAAGAGCTGAAACATTTTGATGTTTAAATATAGGGGATATTAGAAAATGTTTGCATGTTGTTTGAAATTAATACAAAAAAATTACAGAGGATAAAAAAGAAAACTGTCATACCAGATTTGCAGGCAACTGAGATCCAAAGCTAAAAGCCAGGTGGAACCTTTCTAGAAGGAGGGATGCACTGCCTTTTGCCTGTTTGGACAGAGAGCGAGGATAGAGAATAGGCACACGTATATATGCAAACCATATTGCAAAAGTCAGCTATTCTGACCTAGCTAATTCTATTTATTTTCTCCTTCAATACGATTGGAGATTAAACATATTGTAAGGGTTGGTTGGGAAGATACGAAGGAGAGCTGAAAAATGTGTAAAGGATTTGAGGGAAATCTTAGCACCAGTGAATATATGAATCATGCTGATTTAGCAATAAGAAAGTAATATAGTTTAATGAGTTTCCTTAAAATCTTCCTGATATCATGCATGGCATTCCCATCTACCTACCTACTTATCTATCTGTCTATCTATATCTATCTGTTTGTCTATCTGGCTGGTTGGCTGGCTGTGTGTGAGCATTTTCAAATGTATCAATCCTTTCCATCCTGAAAAATATTCTTATTACACCTTTTCCAAAAGATTGAATACTGATACTCATAAATATTAAAGAAATAATTTTTCCAAAATTTCTGAACTAATTTGATTGGTATAGTACTTCAACTCATGTCAGTCTCTGTCTTTTGGGTTTGTCACTATGTCAGCTCACAGTTCAGTGTAATGATAATGACATGTTGAGTGGTTTTATTAGCTTCCTGTTGCTATAACAGTATCACAGTATCACTGAGTGGCATAAATATCAGATAGTTTTTGACAGAGTTCTGAGGATAGAAGTTCAGTCACCAGAGTTGGTTTCTCCTGAGGTTTTTCGACTTTGGCCAACTTGTTCTAGTGTCTTCACAGTGAATTTCCTCTCTGTGTGTCTTTGTCCTCTAGTTATTTCCTTTAGTGATACTGGACATGTTGGAGAACTGCTCCTACCACCTTATTAAAAATAACTGTGATTGTGTTTCTAACTGCAGTCATAGTATGAAATATTGGGGTAAGGATTTTAGCATATTAATTTGGAGGAAGGACACATTTAATCCTATGAGAGGCGGCAATGGTAAAAATAAAACTGTCGCAGAATGAAGACAGAAGAGGAAGTAGAAATGTTAAAATAGACCCAAGATTTTAAAATGGTGATGATAAAATAAAATAGACAGATGATGTAAGAGGATTAAGGAAGAGAAACACAGAATGGCTTTTTGCTGTAATAATAAGTGGCAGGAAACTGATTATAAGGGAAAAAATCCAAAGACATGATACAAAAGCCATTAAAGTGAAATACATTGATATACTTTTTAAAGCAAATTAGGAAAAAAATGTACGATTTTAATTCTAACTGGTATTCTTAATGAAAAATTTTCCCAAAGTGAAAAATCAAGAATATGATGGTTCCAACATATTAATATTCATAGGAAATACTACATTGTGAATTTAACTTGTGATATTATTTGTAATATTTTAAAATTTTGATTCATTTATTATTGTATTTGATGACCTGTGGGTTTTTGGAAATATGAAAATAAAATTTATGCATGTTTTTTGGTAAAACAGGTAACATAGGAAAGCAAGGACATATAGAATACAAATGTCACTTCTTCCTAGTAGCAGACCAAGATTCATCTGTGAAGTACAAACTGTCATGTCTTGAACTTAGAATAACAATGAGAATACCAATGGTTTGAATGATGAGGAAAGATATATTACTAAATCCAGTAAGTCAGAGAGGAAGTGGCAGTTTGGAAAAAAAAAATATTTGTTGCTATGTCCTCACACTGCAGGAGAAAAACACTTAAATTGATCAAAAGAAGAATGTTTGTTGCAAAGTGTGTTTTGCCCACAAAAGGAAAAGAAGGAGGAGGAGGAGGAGGAGGGGGAGGGGGAGGAGGAGGAGGAGAAGAAGAAGAAGAAGAAGAAGAGGAAGAGGAAGAGGAAGAGGAAGAGGAAGGAGAAGGAGAAGAAGAAGAAGGAGAAGAAGAGGAGGAGGAGGAAGAAGGGGAAGAAGAAGTAGAAGGGGAAGAAGAAGGGGAAGAAGAAGAAGGGGAAGAAGAAGAAGAAGAAGAGGAAGAGGAAGAAAAAGAAGAAGAGGAAGAGGAAGAAGAAGAAGAGGAAGAAGAAGAAGAAGAAAATGAAGCAGAGTCACTCCTTTCAACTTATGGAGAAAATAGGAACAGAACAATCTTACTGATAGAAATTACTGTGTCCTTTACCCAACCAGCATAACATATTTTTTTTTTTCTTGTTTTTTTGAGGTAGGGTCCCACTGTAGCTCAGGCTGACCTGGAATTCACTATGTAGTCTCAGGATGGCCTCGAACTCACAGTGACCCTCCTACCTCTGCCTCCCAAGTGCTGGGATTAAAGGGGTGCACCACCATGCCCGGCCACTATTTTTGACTACGAAAACAGTGTCTTTTAAGCACAGATTCTGGCTCTGACACAGGGTGTTCAGAACACTTGCCCACAGCATTGAACTGCTCGCAGTCAATATTCACTTTAAAAGGATGACAGAAAGAAGCACACAGAGAAACGTATTCCCAGCCCTGTGCTACATGCTAACCAGTTATAATCTCATTTCTGGTCCTCCTTCTCCTCAATGCAAACTAATGATACTGCCTTTTCTAATTCCTAGGGTCCTCTTATTTTCTGTACTTTGAGGGATGGATGGTGCTTAATTTATTTTGAAGGAATGTCTTCCTTATCATTGTAAAATTGTGATCTATGCTATTATATATCAGATATGTGGTTTTCTATTATAGCAAGATATTAACCTAAGAAATATTAAGATTCTCTAGATAAACCAATAAAAAGGAAGGTTGATAAACATAATGGTTGAAACTTACATTGCTCCCTTTAAAATACAAAGAGCAGTCATAATCCGGAAAGAAAAAAACTGTACGCAGAATCATTAAAGTGGGAAATTGTCTTGTTCATGGTGATGACTGTTGGGATTTGGTCTCGTTGACCTAATGTGTAGATTTTCCACAGATGAAGGACTTGGGCTCACAGCTTATACTGAAATGTTTGCATATAACCAAGACCATAGAAGTCAGTAAATGAGTATACTAGGAAAATAAAATTCTAAATAAGTCATAATGGAGCTATAAATATCTAAGACCTAGATAGATAAATCCTTAAAAAAAATTAAATCTGAGGTTTTCACTTAACACAATTTTGTATTTGGATATTAACCTATTATTGATTCAGAAAATGTAAGTAAAAAAAAAAAAAAAAAAAAAAAAAAAAGAAAAAAGAAAAAAGAAAAACTTCCTGAAACTGAAACTAAGAACTTCAAGTGATCAATACATGTACAATTAATTTCCATTTGAATATACTATTAAAAAAGAATATACTTTGTTCATGGGCTGGAGAGATTGCTTAGTGGTTATGCACTTACCTGTGAAGCCTAAGGACTCTGGTTCAAGGCTTGATTTCCCATGACCATGTCAGCCAGATGCACAAGAGGGCACACCCCTCATTTGCAGTGGCTGGAAGCGCTGGTATGCCCATTCTGTATGTGTCTATCTGCCTCTTTCTCTCTGTGTCTGTGGCTCTCAAGTAAATAAATAAATGAACAACAAATCATTAAAAATAAAATAAAAATAAAAAGAATATACTTTGTTCATTTATATTCTCTTACATTTATTTTGAAATCTCTACACTAACCTGCATAATTAAATATCTCCTGTAGGACTAAGTATATACAGGCATTCTATTATTTCAGGTGGAGTTTCCTATAAATTTTGATTGAATCAATTTGTTTAAAAGTGCTATTCTACTGATATGGAGGTACAGATTTTTATCTGCTTATTTCATTATTACAAAGCAAAAAGTTCCAGAGTAAAATTTTGGAAAGTAATTATTAATGATATCTGTAGTTTTGCTTATATATTTTAAAGATTTATTCCTAGGTCTACACATCTTTCTCAAAGTTATATCATTTAGTAAATGGTCATGATTTTAATAATGTACTGCTTTTTATTCCTGGTTCTAACATCCACGTTAATATTAACTTAGTAAAAACAACAGTCCTCTTCAGAATTGTGGGGGTTTGGGGGAAGATCATTCTTTTATATTATTATTATTAGTTATGCACACAGTGTTTATACAGCCATGTTGGTACCATTGTTAACCTCCTCCCTGTTCTCCCCCCTCTGCAGGGACCCTCCTTGTTGGGGAATGTGGGTTGTACATTGTGGGGTTAGCCATCAGTTGTGGGTAAGAGGCAATGTCTCTGTGCATAATGTCCCAACATGTAGTTCCAACAATCTTTCCGCCCCCTCTTCTGCAAATTTCCCTGAGCCATGATGGGTTCATTTTATGTCTACTTCAGTTATGAGGTCTTGGGAGCCTCTGTGTCTCTGGATAGCTGGTTTTGTAGGAGTTGAATGTTCTTTGTGTCTATCTCATTCACTCTTGTGCTGGTACCAGGTTCACCAAGAAAGTCACACTCTTGCTCATTTCCCCAATTTCTCTTGGTTTCAATTGAGGTCCTGGTGAGGTGCACTAGGCTGATTCTCTTGTCAGGATCTGTGTCTATCTGAAAAAAAAAGAAGCAAATTCTCCAACAGAGAGTGAAGTCAGAACCAAAAAAATGGGATATAGTTGTTAGTTTAGAAAGAATTTAATAGGTGTAGTCCCTCTGGTAGCCCATGATTGGTGGGAACTTGATAAAGGACAGTAGCCTTTTTTTGTTGGATATAGTTCTGATTTGCTTCCCAACTACAGATATGGGTTACATTCCACTGATCAGATCAGTTAGTCAAATCAAGAGCAGTTGGTTACCCACCATGGCTGTGTGCCACTGTTGCACTTGTATGAGCTTCACATCAGGCTGTTTGCTACTGAGTACCTTAGACTAGAGTTTATTGGACAAATGTTGGTTATTTTCCTCCCGTTGCTCATATAGCACCTTCTGGCACTAGACATACTAACTGGGGACTGACTCTCTTCCAGATTCCAACCATGTTACTCCATGTTCCATATCAACAACATAAGGCATTTTTGGCAGTAGGGTCTTACCACCAACTTTTGGTGAGTCATCAAGTTCTCTGACAGAAATATGCCTTCTTTTGGGAAACCTTGTAGGTCTCTCTGATCAACATCTCATTGTGGATGTTAACCACATGCTGGTACTGGGAGTTACACACCAGTTCCAAGGAAAAGAAGGAAGAAAAAGATAGGTCATATAAAAGAGATGGGGGGGAAGACAGGAGACGATTAAAGTTAGTCTTCATCATGCACTCTTCAGGGCCCTGTGATTCAGGTGCTCCCAATAAGGACTTCATGAAGATTCAAACATTGAACCTGTCTTTTAGGTTGTAGAATTTTATGGTACCATTACCATTTGGGTAGTTTTGTGTCCTCTACCCCTGATCCTTGAACCACCCCTCCAGCCTCACCCTCCCTATTATCCAGCCCTCCAGATTCTTATTAGATAAGTGAGCATCTTGGGCAGATTCACGTTAGGAGCCACAGATGAGTGAGACCATGTGACGATTATCTTTCTATGATTTGATGAGTTTGCTGAGTATCTTTTCCAGGTTCAACCATTTTTCTTCAAATTTTTTGGGGTCATTTTTCCTTGCTGCTGTGTATAATTCCATTGTGTAGATATATCACAACTTGGTTATCCAAGTGAATTTTTTTAAAGGCAGCATAACTTTTTCTCTAAACAAATAATAATTTATTTAGTAATTATCACTACGTCTGGGATCACATCACATAATACTTTGCTATTCATGTCTCACTTGCTTTAATTTCTCTTAGTTGCTTCTCCTTTTACCCCACACACACATACACTTTCTGTGTTTTTATTTTTACAGCTTTTTGCAACAGGCTAGCCTCAAATCTGAATCCTTCCAAATCAGCTTTTTGAGTTCTGAGGGTTACAGACATGCACTAGCATGCCTCACTTCACTTCTTTCCTGATTCATTCAAACCTTCCAACCTTTCTTCATTTCTTTCCTTCCTTTCTCTTCTTTATTATTTTGTTTTGTGTGTGTGTGTGTGTGTGTGTGTGTGTGTGTGTGTGTGTGTGTGTATGTGTGATATGTATGATGTGTGGGGATGTTGTGTGGATGTTTGTGTATTCATAACTATGGACACATGTAGGTCATGGCTGCATGTGGAGCTCAGAAGGCAAAATTCCAGGGTGAGTCTTTACATTTTCCTTCAGGCAGGGTGTCTCATTCTTCTTGTTCTCTGTGGCCAGTTTCCATGAAATTCTCTTGTTTTCACCTCCCTTCTGTTGGCATAGTGAGATTACAGAAGCCCACCATAGCTTCTGGCCTTTACATCTGGTCTGGGGATAAGAAGTCATGTTCTTAGATTTGCATGGCAAGTGTTTTAGCCATTGAGTCATCTATCTAGACCTTCCCATCTGTTTCATTTGTGTTAAATATTTTATAATGATTCTTCTATTCCTATAATTGGCCTCTTCTTCTTCTGCTATTGCCGCTTCTGCTTTTAATTCTTTCATATTCCATTCTTCTTTTTTTCTCCCCTTTACCTTCTTCTGTGAAACTTTGAGAAATGTCATATGGACTCTTAATTTTGGGAAAAAATTGATTTCAGATCTTCTCCCCATTCTTTCTGGGCTTTCGCTTCCCTTTGCCATCCTCCTCCTTTTCGGCTTTCTTCCTTCCTTCTCCTACTTCTTCCTTTTTATTTCTTTCTACCCTCCTTTACTTCCTTCTTCTCCTCTTTCCTTTTTTATTCTTCTCTATGACTTCTGAGCTTCAATTATGTCAATTAAAAGCTAAAATTTAAAAGAAACCTCCAATGGTGAGTTATCACTACTTTTGGTGTAACCCAAGATAAGTGCTGCTGGAGTATTAGAATAATATTTTTCTTCCTCCTCCAGATTTTATCAGGTTATGCACATCACAGAAAGAATCTATTCGTGTCTCACTTGACACCAGGACTGCTGCTATTGCAGGCACTTGGCTGTAAGATTGGTTGGAGTCCAGGAGAGGCACTGTCTACTCCAGCATCAATTTTATGTGTGTCGGCACCTCAATTATATTTTGAGAATCTCCGTCAGTCATGTTGAAAATATAATATCCCTCATCCCTAGATGTGCTCAGTGTTATAGGAAATATAAATTTTCCTTAAATTAAATTTCAGATTCAATCCAAATTTTGTGCCCTTCTATATAAAAAGTATTTCTACTTTGAAAAAAATACCTCAAATTGAAAAGATTTCAAAATTTGGACAATAGGAAAAAATTATATAAATGAGTCACCTATAATATGTATTTGGGAAAGAAGTCATTTCCACTTCCACCTGGTTTCTAGCACCTATAGAGAATTTACATGGAAGAAATATTGGCCAATAATTCAAACTCCACAATGCCTCTATAAGACCACACCCCAAATTCTCAAGGTATTCTCTCAGCTAGAAATAAAACCAAGCATTCAGTGGAAAATCCATTATTATGTTAGGTCTAATCATTTTAAATGCCTAACAAAAAAGTCTTTGAAATTCATAGTAAATGACATACTTTTGCTCTGTGTTTTTCTACTTTTTTTTATTTTTTTATTTTTTTAAATCAGAAATAACATTAAGGGAAATGGTGTGAAAACAAAAGAAACACTCCTTTGGCCTGAAGGTGGCGGTTCTAGAAGGAGCACTACAGTCAGCGCCAATAAATGTGTATGCTGATAATGCATTGACCCTGCTGAAAACAGCTGCTTCCCTCTTTGCAAGAAGAAACTAATATTATCTATGTGCCAGGGAGGTGACTGCTCCCTGCTCTGCTCTAAAGAAATGATGCATTATATAGTTATTTCTGATATCAGATTGAGCCTTCCACAGTGGGGCAACATGGGCTGGCTTCTGTGAGGAAGAAAATTATGCAGATTCTGCAACCAAAATAGAGTTTATTTATTTAAAATTAAGTGTATGACAGAACAGACTATTAAATTTGTACAGTATTGTAGCACACAGCTTTAGGTTCGCTGAGATGAACTTCCAGACCAGGCACAGTTATGGAGGAAGAGATATTTATTGAAGCTTACAGATCCAGGAGAAGTTCCCATAAAGGCAGAAGAATCTGGCCTGCCTTCACAGGCCCAAGCAGAGAGAGAAGAAGCACAAGCCAAAAGCTCCACAACACAACACACTTCAGGAACTCCAGCTAGGCACACTTTGCATATCTTTAGATTGAAATCTGAAACCCATCACCACACCTTAAGATTACCCAGTGACATTGCCTCCAGCCAGGTAGCTAGCAGATGCAAACAACAAACAAACAACTGAATATATTGGGGGCCACCTATTCTATTCAAACCACCACAAGTATCTACTCACTTTTGGTTTATTTTTATATGTTTCTCCATTTATTTGGTTTTCTAATCTAATTCTATAGGATAGCAATATATTTTATAAAGAACAACATTAAGATTAAAATTAAAATTCCTCAATTTTACATAATTTATCACCTAACTTAAAATCTTTTATTCATTTTTTAAAATTTTTTTGTTTATTTTATTTATTTATTTGAGAGCAACAGAGAGAAAGCTGCAAGGGGGGGGGGGGGAGAATGGGCGTGTCAGTGTCTCTAGGCACTGCAAAGGAACGCCAGGTGAGTGCGCCCCCTTGTGCATCTGGCTAATGTGGGTCCTGGGGAATTGAGCCTCGAACTGGTGTCCTTAGGCTTCACAGGCAAGTGCTTAACCATTAAGCCATCTCTCCAGCCCCAAAAGCTTTTATTTTATATACTGACTCAATAGCAGCCCAGGCTCATTTTTGCACATTCTCTATTGACCACATGTTGGCATATAGGTAGTGTGAAACCTGCCATTTTATCTTTAAAAATATTATATACATTCAGCTCCTAAAAAAAAAAGAAATTAGTTTTAGTTTATTTTTAAGATTATTGCATTTACAAATGATGAAACTGACAGTATGGTTTTCATTTTATATGCAAGCAGAGAGACAGAGAGAAGAGAGACAGTCAGAGAAAGAGAGAGAGGGAGAGGGAGAGAGAGAGAGAGGGGGAGAGATGGGCACATGGGGAGCCTCTAGCCACTGCAAACTCCAGACACATGTGCTGCTTTGTGCTTCTGGCTTTATGTGAGTACTGGTGAATCAAACACAGGTTACTAGGGTTTGTAGGCAAGTACTTAACTGTTGAACCATCTCTCCAGACCTAATTTTATTTTTGTTCTTACCTTACTTGATGTACATAGCTAAGATGAAAATAAATTTTTTGCTCTCCACTATTTTTAAGCTATCATGTATCATATTTTTAAATTTTCTTATCTTTATCCACATAGGATCCATTTGAGAAGATTTGTTTTCATTTTCCAATAGCAATCAATGTGCCTACTATTTTCACAAGGCTACACACTCAAAATTAATTAAAAGGCATAAAATAAGTGTTATGGATTTAATTATGGTAATTCTAGAGACTTTATTCACACCACAACATAATTGCACATTATTGCATTTTATGAATAACATAAATGTTTTTTAAATCAATTAAACATTCCTTTGCTAGTCTTACTCAATACATTCTGCTCAATGTCCTCATTCATTTTTGAAATCAGACTGACCCAAAAGAAAAGCTAATCTATTGCTAAGATCTCTTCCATTCCTTTCTACATAAATTAATGAATGTATTCAAAATGTCACGTTCCAGCCGCAGACAAATGATGGTGATTGCCATGTATAAAAATCTGGGCATCAGCAATTTAATGAATACAAGAATAAACTGCACCTATGCCCACATGAGTAAGCCAAAAATTAGGAACATAAATACAACCAGACATTCATAAGTTAGCACTGTTCTAGCTCACTTTCTACATCACCACATTATGTTTATTCCTTGCAACCTTAGCACTCTTCCCACATTAAGAAGCATTTCAGACACATTGTTTAGAATATTGGAATAGAATCACTTTCATCTTGCAGAATTAATCTTAATCTCTTTCCTAAAGATGATTGGTACTCTTTAAATTTCTATCCTGAGAAAATGTCAACTAGGCAGATAACCTCATACTCTTTCAGTCACTCATTTTACCCTGAACAACAGATCTCACACTAACTTAAAACGCTTGGAACTCACTTAGAAATAACATCATGAATCTGTGACCCTCCTACCTCAATCCAAAAAGCAGCTGGGGCAGGACTTATCAATCATTTTAACTAAAGAAGGGCATGGTTTTTATATGGAAAATTACAAAAGAGTATTGAAAGAAGTTTAATGATCTTGAATGACCTTGCTTGTGTATTATAAATTTTCTCTTAAGGTGACACGTTTCTACAGATTCTATAAAATATCCATCTAATGAGAGGAAGTATTTGTATTCATATGTCACAGACACTCACTGTTCTTAATGCATGAAAGATTTTTTGAATAAAAGTGTCTTACTTTTTATATGTGCCCTTAGAATGTTGTCCAGAGAATAAATGGTGGTTTTGATCACATACTTGTTGCCAAATATGCTTATTCCACAGAACAACAAGTCCAGAGAGTCCCTCCCACTGCCCTTCCAGCAGTGAAAATCATGATTAATTTTTTACTTTAAATAGAGACTGAATGACATCTTAATATAACATATACACATAAATGCTACTGTTTTTTTACTATGATTTCCAATCCATTTGGATGACAAGCTCACAAAAACAGTAAAAAAAAAAAAAAAATGGCTATGCATTTATCATATCCTGTGTGAGATGACAGCATTCTTTTGAGTCCTGATATTCTGTGATGTGTGTAAAGTAGGTTTATAAATATAAGAATGCTCCTCTCTTTTAAGGACCATGACTTTTTGATAGTACCAATTTATATCTTTACTTAGGAAAAAAAAAAAGCTTTTCCCTTGGTTCCTACTAAATATCAATATGTTTAATTAGTATGTTTGAATATTTCGTTTCATTCATCCTTACCTCAGTTTTGAGTCCAGACTGAATATGCACAAAGAGAACGGGGAAAATTGGGCTTTTATTCACATTGCTCAGTTCTTAAAAGGAAAGAAGAAAGTCCTAAAAATTTGGAGATGCAAAGAATAAACTAAATTATTATCTCTAAATGTCCAAGGGCTGGATGTGGTGGTACATGCCTCTAATCCCAGCATTTAGGAGGCAGAAGTAGGAGGATCATCGTGACTTCGGGGCCACTCTTGAAACTACATAGTAATTTCCAGGTCAGCCTGGACTAGAGTGAAACCCTACCTCAAAAAATGAAGAAAATAAAAATAAAAATAAAAAATAAATGTCCAAGAGTGTTTAAGTAGCTAGAAGAATGGCTTCAAGATAGGATGCCATCCATCTGAACTTTGAAGGCAGGAATTTTCAGACATGTCAAAGGAGGAGTTGTTAACGTGACTGCATAGCTCATTTTATCCTCAGAATCACTGTCCCTTAGTCCATTGCTTGTGGGATTCATAGATTTTTGAAGTTCCTGTTATCTTTCATATTTCTTATGGGGATCCTTTCAGCTTAATAAATTTCAGCACTAATCACTAGGAAGGAAATAGGAAACAGTGGATTGTAACTTGTGACTTTACAGAAAGTACATAGCTCCCTTGGTTTCATATTCCTGAATCTTGTTGAGATGAACATTGTTGACTTGCTGTTTTGGTCTCCGTGATGCATTGTGTATGTTGAGAAAGGGAGGCTCTAATTCCACCACTGTGGAAAGAATTTCTTAGCAAAGAAAATAGGAATCTTGTCCTCATGGTTCTCTGTCTGCCCATGGTAAAATTCCATAGAAACGGTATAATACATTTGCTCTTTGTCAACGTGGTAATTTACATTTTTAAATATAGATTAAGGGCTGGAGAGATGGCTTAGCGGTTAAGCGCTTGCCTGTGAAGCCTAAGGACCCCGGTTCGAGGCTCGGTTCCCCAGGTCCCACATTAGCCAGATGCACAAGGGGGCGCACGCGTCTGGAGTTCGTTTGCAGAGGCTGGAAGCCCTGGCGTGCCCATTCTCTCTCTCCCTCTATCTGTCTTTCTCTCTGTGTCTGTCGCTCTCAAATAAATAAATTAAAAAAAAATTCTTTAAATATAGATTAAGTGGTTGCCAGGCATGGTAGCACACGCCTTTAATCCTAGCACTCGTGAGGCAGAGGTAGGAGGATTGCCATGAGTTCGAGGCCACCCTGAAAATACAGAGTGAATTCCAGGTCAGCCTGGGCTACAGTTAGACCCTGCCTTGAAAAACAAAAAAATAAAAAATAAAATAAAGGAACAGAAAAAGGACTGGATAGAGATATATAGGTGAAGATTATTATTATAAGAAAAGAAAAAAGTGGTGAAAAAGTGGCTATGTATCTAATCCCAGTAGAGTATCTCCTCTTACATCCAATATTATGTAGACAGTGGATAAAACAGACAGAAAATAATCTGTTTTTCAGCATTTCATATCTCTTTTCGTGGGTTCTTTCCAGTAGTCAGGGTCCTTAAATGTGATTCAAATGTCAAGTTGTAAGCTGTAGTTGCATTTGCTTTTTAAAGGATGCTTTCCTCATTGTTTTTAGTTCTTCATGCTAGTCTTAAACACAACCTTTTTCTCATCTACATTTCAAATTATATTAGTATCATTATTTCATACATTAATGCATTTGTGTTCCATATGCTTCTATAATTGAACATCATAACTATTCTGAGGCATGCATGGAACATTTGCTGTTTGCCTGAAACACTTGAGTTCATGGTAAATTTCTCTTTCCAGATGTTATCCCTGGTGTTGAAACATCTGTGACATTCTTTATTTTCTTGTCATAGATTTAAAAAGTGCTTTTAATTTTTCTTTTTTTTACATTTAGCATAAGTCGTATGTACTTATCCATACTCTATGTAGAGATCTCATTCTTCAATCTTTAAAAAACCTCTGTACCATAGAACAAATCCAAATAAATGTTTCTATTCACCATGCTTTTTGACAACATCCCCTTTATCCAATAGCAAAAGCATTTTCTATTGACTATATAATAAATTCAAATTTTTCTGGAAGAAAGCCATATATTTTGTACTTTATTCTTCTCTACCCATTTTTCTCTATATATTTTTAATCAGTATGAACCACACTGCTATTAGTTTTTTATAGCTGAGGAGGACATGGTATTTGAAGACAATGTGATGGTATAGATAAGTTGGCAAGTGACATATTGATGATACAAAATGATGATGAGACCTCCAGAGATTTTTATCAACAGGACGTCTTGGAGCTACAGAATAGATAAAGCTAGGTTAACATCTGTCGCAGTAAGAGGAACAATGATTGCATGTAGCCTCTGTACAGCTGTGAATGTACAGATTTTAGGCACATATTGCTCTGGGTCAAGAGTGCAGCCACGACACTGAGGAAGTAAGGCAAAGAGTGTGGATTGAGTTCAGTTAGCATCACTACGCATTCCTTGCCAATGTTGGTCATCTGTGCTGTGCAAGGCAAAGGTAAATGAAGGCACAGAAAACCTGGTTACATTATATTAAGCAGGTAGATTGTATGTTGCTAAGATTAACTTCAGAGCAAGTTATAAAACAAGAACTATCAGGAAAAGATGTCTCACAGCAATAGTCTCAAAACAGTTATTTGGAAGGCCCATATGCAATATTCCCAAGGTTTTTTTTTTTTTTTTTTTTTTTTTTTTGCCATAGCTCGTCCCCATAGTTCATTCATATATTTTATTCTTACAGTTTATTCCAATTCCCACAGAGCCGTAAGTGCAAAAGGAGCCTGCATTCCAAATACAGGAGTGACCATCATCTTTATATTTGGGCATATGAGGGACTATTCCACTGTAGTCCTCAGAGACAGGGGAATCTACCATCACTGGAAAAGAACTAAGGATCTTTGGTGCTTGTGAAACTAGCAACATTTCAGTTTGGGTGCAAAAAACTAGAGGGTATTTTCTGGTGTTCTTGGCAGGAGTGCTGTGTATATAAGAGTATGGCTATACCAAGTTTGTACACCTGGGACTTACCTAACTTTTATTGCTATGAAGGATGAAGCTCTGTCTGTAGCACTTGAAGGCATCACTCCACTGCATAATTAGGTCCTTAGGCTACTGAATAAATATATAAGAAATATAAATAACTGAAGTTATCAACATATGAGTGACTTACTCCCCTAAAATCTGATTAAGGGATGAATTCTGCCTTTAAAACTTTCATATTTTCCATTTTATAATATATACTACCCATACATGCCTATGCAGATAAATGCTCGGTAACTGTTTGCTAAACATACATCTCAAGGAAACACTTAATACAGTTTCCTTGTAAATGGATTTGGAATTCCTCTAGGAAGACTGTTTATAGAATACTTATTGTCAACTGTGGCCAAGCTGTAGCCTGGCTTCTATGAGTACATCTATAAACAAGTGAAACATTTATGTTTTAGGTGCTGGTGAGATGGCATAGTGGGCTACTCTTTGTTATCAAGTTCTCTCAGCTGTACAACAAGGGTACAAATAAAACATAACATAGTATTTTAAAGATTAAATATAAAATACTTAGACTACTACCTGGGTAGGGTTATATAACAAAGCTCTCATGACTGCTAGTATTGCCAATAAACTTCCCAAAATTCTTATTGGAGAAATACAATAATGATGTATGCTAAAGCCTTAGCATATAACTGGACAAATTAAAGATGCCTAACAAATAGCAACTACTACTGAATTAGATAGTCATTTTCATTATCAAAGTGGTTAAAATTATCATTCAAATAAAGAATTATAAAAATAGAATGCATTGCAGACAGTTTTTTAAGTGGTTCCTGGAACATAAAATTACAAAGGTACATTTCTTTCACAAGTTAAAAACATCAAATCAAAATGGACTAAAGTTCTTCAACTAGTAAACTACTAGCAGAACATGTTCAAGGAATAGTTCAGAAAATTACAATGGTGATGTATTTTTGACAATATCATAAAAGCACAAGAACCACAATGTAAAACAGATAAATTGGATTTCCTGAAACAAAAACCTTTCTGTAGCAATGAAAATAATAGAAAAAGATGACATACAGGATTTTGGAAGATATATGTGCACTATGCATCTGTCAAAGTATATAAGAAAGACAATAGGAAAAGGATAGAAAGGTAGAAGAGAAAAACGAGAAGAAAAGAGAGAACAAAAGAATAAAAATAACAAGTAATGGCAATGATATGGAGAAAAGAGAAACCTTGCACACTGATATTGAAAATGTCAGAGTAGTGACTATGTAAAATAATACAGAGATTTATCAAAAGCTTAAAGATGGGATTATCATGTGACTCAGAAACCCCACTACTGGATACATTTCAAAAGGAATTTAAAATCTATGTGCCAAACAGACATCTGTACTCTCATGTTTATTGTAGATATACTCAGAATAACCAAGAAATGAAAGCAGTCTAATTGTTCATCACACACTGAACAGATAAAGAAAATGATACAGGGACTGGAGAGATGGCTCAGCAGTCAAGGCACTTGCTTTTAAAGCCTAACAACCCAGGTTTGATTCCCCAGTACCCACACAAAACTAGATGAATAATGTGACATGTGCATCTGGAGTTCATTTACAGTGGCCAGAGGCCCTGGTGCACCCATTCTCTCTCTCTGTCTTCTCTCTCTATCTCTCGTTACTTGCAAATCTCTCTTCTCTATCTCTCTTTGCTGGCAAACAAATAAATAAAATATTTTTAAAAAGAAAAATGATACATAGATTACCTTGGCCATGAAAGGATTAAATACTACCACTTACAACAATATATATGAAACAAGATCATGATATTTAGTGAAATAAACCTAAAAGAGAAAGTTTTATGTGATATGACTTATATGTGGATCTAAAAAGTTGATGCCTTACAGTTTGAGGATAGAATGTTAATTAGTATTTGTTGAGAACTGTAGATGAATGGGGAAAACTTGAGCAACAGCTACTAGGTTATATTTGGACTAGAAGAGTATTAATTACCTATTTTACAATAGGATGACTCTAGATGAAGACAGTGATTCTATATGTCAAAAGCTATATTAAGGTACTTTCAATGACTTCACTAAAATGTGTTAAACTTTTAGGAGATAGGAATGCTTATTTTTTTTTATTTTAAATTTATTTATTTGAGAGCAACAGACACAGAGAGAAAGACAGATAGAGGGGGAGAGAGGGAATGGGCGTGCCAGGGCTTCCAGCCTCTGCAAACGAACTCCAGATGCGTGCGTCCCCTTGTGCATCTGGCTAATGTGGGACCTGGGGAACCGAGCCTTGAACCGGGGTCCTTAGGCTTCACAGGCAAGTGCTTAACTGCTAAGCCATCTCTCCAGCCCAGGAATGCTTATTTTGATATACATATTATGTGAAATATACATGTATGAAAATATCACATGGTACCCGATAAATGTCTATTTTTTGTTTTTATGTATGTATCAGTTAATTTATAATAATTATATTTTAAAGACCAATAAAAATAATTTAACAGTTTGTTGAATTAGGAGGAATTTTAGAAAGAGGAAACATAGAATAACTATCTTGAGAAAGTTAATATAGAATAGAAGTTAGCAGGAGGCTATTATGATCAAAATACATTATGTAAGTATATGAAATTGTCTTTAAAAGTTTTTTCACAGAAAATTATTGCAGTTGTGCTGGGCATTCATGGGTGTTTAATCCATGGTTTTATGGACAGAAAAATCCAGAGATACTTTATGACCTTTTGGAAAATTGTGTGATATTTATGAACTTCCTTCTGTATACTTCAATTTGTCTTTGTATCACATATCTAATTTTTTTTGTTCATTTTTTATTTATTTGAGAGCGACAGACATAGAGAGAAAGACAGATAGAGGGATAGAGAGAGAATGGGCATGCCAGAGCTTCCAGCCACTGCAAACGAACTCCAGACGCATGCACCCCCTTGTGCATCTGGCTAACATGGGACCTGGGGAACCGAGCCTTGAACCGGGGTCCTTAGGCTTCACAGGCAAGCGCTTAACCGCTAAGCCATCTCTCCAGCCCTGTACCACATATCTAATACAGTGTTAATGTGATATAAATAGCTTTTATGTTTTATTTTTATAGAATAATGCTGGTGGAAAGCTTGGACTTAATACACACTTTTAAAATTATTAATTCTCAGTTTGTTGAATCTATAGTTGTGAAACTCAGGGGTAAGAAGGTAGAAGTTGTTTGATTCGCTATTAGTCCAATCATATTCTGTGACCTTCAATAAAATATAGGAAATCAATTTTGATTCATTATGCATTAATATATCTTATATACATCTAATAAAATTATAATTAGAAGGTTCAAGTCCAATCATGGTCATTCCTTATATAAGGTACTTACTTGGCAAGTTAACCCTCAGTATGAAGACCAAATTCTCCCACCATGAACACAGGGTTTGTCATAATCTGACAGTCCTGCATTTTTAGTTTCACTTCTGATTGACTCAGCACTGTTATCCATCCCATCCCACACCAACCTACTTTATTTTTCAGTTCTTTGTGTACCAAGATCCCCTGTGGATCTATGATTTGGATGCAATACCTTCTGCATTATTTTCTCAAATAATTTAAATCCCACCATTGGTGTGAAGTGCTTCTTGTCTCCTCCAGTGAGTTAGTTGTTCTTCCTTTAATCGCACAGGTTTTATCTACATTCTTCCAAAAGCTTTACTGACATTGCCTTGAAATTTTATATATGTTTTTACAACAACATGAAATGGGACTCATGACACTAGAGGCAATTGTATCTATACTTGGAACTCAGCACATACTGAGCATATGGTGGATGTTTTACTGAATAAGTAAGTAGGCACCTTGGAGGGGTAATAAAGTAGGCTTTATTTTCATGACCTCTCATATAAGAACACTGAGGATTTGGAAACCAATTAGTGTCATTAATTGAAAGACAAATGAATACCTAGACCCCATTTATTGTCAACACTTTATGTAGGGGCTAGTCTTTATAGCCCCTTTTGAAGACTTCACCCTGACAAGCTCATGAATGTAGCCTGACTCATTTGACTTGAGTGCAACTTCTGTCTAATGCATTATCTTTCAAATATAGGTGCATATCACAACCACATTCCCTTCCAAATAGCTCATGGTGGGGTGCTTGCCACTTAATTATATGCTTAAATGTTTATGGGATTAGAAAAATAGTTCTTAATTGCCTTATTTTTAAAAACTTTAATTCTTATAGCTCTTTTAAGTTTTTATGCTAAGTTCTTCTAAGTTTATTCATTAGTCTAACTTATTTTAATCTGATTCTAATTCTCTTACATTCCCCAAAGAGTTGTTTTCATTTTCCTTGACTAAGTTAAGAAGTTTTTGTGTATATACTTGAAATTAGGGCTAATTGGCACTGGCCTCAATTGAATGTCATAGTTTCATGCCAGAGATTTTTTTTTTTCATTAAAAGCTACTAATTTCTGACAATCTATTTAAAGTGTGAAGTTCTTTAAAAAAAAGTTTATCAGAAAATTTTTTCAAGTACTCTCCAGATTCCTCCCATGATACAGGAACATTAGAAGCAGAGCTATAAAGAGATGACTTTGGGGCAAGGTGTGGTGGTGCAAGCTTTTAATATCAGCACTGGGGAGGCAGAGGTAGGAGGATTGCCTTGAGTTTGAGGCCACCCTGAGACTCCACAGTGAATTCCAGATCAGCCTGGGCTAGAGTGAGACCCTACCTTCAAAAACCAAAAAAAAAAAAAAAAAAAAAAAAAAAAAAAAAAAAAAAAATGACATGACTTTTTTCTCATTCAGACAAGGGCTCCAAGATTTTCCCCATAGCCTCAATAAAAATTTATTCTGTGGTTTATTCCCTTTGAAACCTGAAACCTAGCTGTTGGTTCATCTACTTATACATGAATTAAGCATTATTCTGAAACCCCTTTGATGGAAAGCCTCCAACGGCCCTTCAGCATGTCCAAATAGTATTTAGACACAATACCTTTATGTAAAACTTCACATTTTCTGGGTTAACTCACAAGTATTTACACATACCCTTCATTCCAGTTCTTTTTTTTTTAGCATGATTTATTTTTATTGGCTATATATATTTTTTCTTTTTTATTAGCTATGTACATACTCAGTAGGTGACACATGCATGTCCCAAGATCCTTTAGGCCTGAAATTTTGTCTTCTGAGCCAGCCTCTTCCATTTCTATCTATTATTTTACCCAGATTTCTGCTACTTAGTTTTAAAACTTTAAGCTCAAGTATCACTCCACCCCCACTGCAATTATTTTCTTGTTGCTGGCACCAAACATTTGACCAGCTTATAAAAAGGAAGGGTTTATTTTGACTTACAGTTTTAGGAAAAGTTTCACAATGGTCAGAAAAGGAAGGCGGAGTGGACAATTGAACATCGTATCTGTCACAGTAGCAGGAAAGATTCAGCAGGAGTAAACTAACTCTCAACACCAAGTGGGGAAGGCAAATAAATGACCATGTGTTGTAACACACCTCCTCCAGCAAGGCTCTATGGCTCAATGGCTCCACAACATTCTCAAATTGCCTCCAGCTCTGGACCAATCATTCAAAACACAGGAGCCTATAAAGAATATTGCACTCAAATACACACACACACACACACACACACACACAATCTCTTTTTTCTGTTCTCTCTAGGTAGGAAAGTCCCTGATTCTCTCATGACATCTATATACTCCATGAAGTTATATAGCAAAGTTTAGCATCCTGAAAGATAAGCACAGCCCTTCATGACTGTATTTTCAGCACCTGGCACAATGCTCATTGCAGGAAAAGCAGTGTGCTCACTGGTGAGGATAAATGAATGGCACAATCTGCTAAGGTCCAAGTGAAAAATCACCAGCCTCTCATAGATCCACCTTTTTCCCTATTCAAATCACCAAAGGAATGATTCTCACAATTTTTGATTTACACTGTTATTAAGAATTTAATAAAAATACACTTTTTCAAAAATTACATATTTATAGATTTTTCCATATGGAATGTGTGTGAGTGCAAATTATTTGAATCTAACTTGTGGTTTGTTGTGGTCATCACGTATAATTTGTTCATCACTTGTACTATCTGTCTTGGCCAATTGTTGCTGCTATGATAGAAAACCTGAGCCTGAGTGATTGACGAGTGACTGAGAATTGTTTCTTAGAGTTCTTAAGCCAGGACTATCCAAAATTAGCAGTTTGCATTTATCAAGAGCCTTCTTGCTTTAAGTCCAATGGCAAAGAGCAGAAACCTCTGATAGAGTAGTATAGCAAGACTATCAAGAGAGGTCTACTCACTTTTTGAAAGTATTCCTTTATTTGAGAGAAAGAGAGAAGGAGAATGGGCAGGACTTCCTGCTGAGCAAGCAAATTCTTTGTGCATCTGCATTTACATAAGTACTAGGGAATTGAACCCACAACATCAAGCTTTGTAAGCAAGAACCTCTAACCATTGTGCAACCTCTTCAGCCTCTTAACCTCAATTTTATAGCAAGCCCCCTCCTAGACTACTTATCTACTGTCAAGACAAGCGCATTAATCCATTCATAAAGGCAGAGCCCTTACATCCAAGTGACCTCTTTTAAGACAGTGCTTCAAAATATTGCCACATTGAGGACTGAGTTCAGTGTGTGAATCCTTCATCCTCAATGTGAACTCTGTAGTCTTTTAAAATGGTAGTTTTATTATTCTTGGACTTTTAGGGCTAATGATTGCTTTGTCTTTTTAGGCTTTTTTTTTTTAACTTGCCATTTTGACATGCCTTGTGGTTTTATGTTTTAAAAAATTGTTTGTTTTTGAGTGTGTGTGTGTGTGTGTGTGTGTGTGCGCGTGCAGGCATGCTCAGGCCATGACACACGTGTAGAGATCTGAGGGCTGCACTCAGATCAATCCTGGTATATCTGCCACCTTTGAGGCAGGTTTTCCCACTCTGAATCCTTGCTCTGCTGATATTTGTTGTGCTAATTATGAGTTTCCAGAAATTTCTCCTGTCTCTTCCAATCTCATAGAATAGGTAAGCTGGGAATTTCAAAGTCCACCACAGCTTCCCTCTATTCATATGGAGGCTGAGGATCAAATTTCAATACTCCGGCTTGAGTGGAGACCACATTATCCACTAGCCCATCTCTCTATCCCCACAATTTATTTTATTTTTTATTGAATTGTTGGAACTGGTCTAAAAAGTTATTAGTAGGGAGATAAGCTAATTTTAAGAGGTGTCTGCCTGTGTTTAATTTGTACCGTAGCTCGAATTTCCTTTATGTCTTTGTTTTACTTTCCACCCCTTAGCCTTGGTCTTCCCTATATGTCCTTCTTAGAAATTGTATAGTCGTCCTTAATATTGTAGTTCTTCTACTTGGTTATGATTTACTTCCTCCATGAATTAAGAATATGGCTATTTTTTCAGTGTCTGAGGCTGGGGCAAGCAGGCACACTTGCACCTGTGCAGCTCTCTTGCTGCAGAGGTACCCGGGGCCCACCAGCTGGGAAGCACCGCAGTCATGCTGGGCTCAATGTCCAGAGACAGCTGTGGGAGTGCTGAGTTCCCCCGGACATGCCATGTCCCACCACCCAGGTCTCCCCAAGGTCGACCCTGGTCATTGGTGGGCCAACTTCTTCTTTGGGAAGTCCACTCTCCCATTCATGACCACAGTCTAGGAGTCCCCTGAGCACTCGGCAGAATTCCCCCAGACCTTCAGCAGCATGGTCACCAGTAACCAGGCAGCAGAAACCACACAAAAAGCAGCCAGTCAGCCAAGCCAGCACCAGGCCACCATCCTGGCCTGACAGAACCACAACCCAAGCATCCAAGGTGCTAGGCCAGAGCCCTGCCCATCCTCCCCACCCTGCAAACTAGACAGGCTGCAGTAAGCAACAGACACCAGAAGACACTGGAGAAAGCTCCTTCCTCCCTCACTGCGCCACAATTTCCTGACCCTGTAAAATTGTGTCTTGCACCAATCAGAAAATAAATTCCAAGTGGTCATCTTTCACAAAAAAGAAAAAAAAAAAAACATGACTACATCCTGCACACCTGGTATTGATCTCTGAAGCATGAAAAATGGGTGGAATGGATCCAAGTACACAAGGTTTCAGGAGCAGCTGTTGAAATGAAGCATTTAGGTAGAGCCTGATAACCCTAATAGGCCTGTGGAGCCATTACAAGATGGATGAGACAGGAAAACAGCCTGGACTAAGAGGAATTTGCTTCCTCTAGCTGGGATAAGTTCTTGCAGTCATCTCCCTTTAATTGAAGGTTCTTGTAGAAAAGGTTCTTGACATATTTTGCTATGATGGCTCTTCCCTGCCCTTGACAGAGTCTGGCAAGAATCTTTCTTGGATCTGCATCATGAAATCCATATAGAATGTTTGAATTGAGAATCAAAAATTTATGTGGTAATTCCTATAGAAGTCCCTCCAAGGAGTTTCTCACTATTATCCCCAGCCTGGAACAAGTCTCCAGGTGTTCTTCAAAGTGTCTAAGTTCCATTACCACTTGATGAGTCCCTGTTCTGTTCCTGGTAAGTAGACTTCAGTCATATTCCTTAGGTACACTTATATCCATAGCTTTTGGGCTGTTACTTTACCCAGAGGCCTTGTTTTCAAACCAAGCTGTTGAGTGATTTTTTTTTCCACTACTTTTTGTTATTGTAAGGGAAAGAGTCACCAGAGTCTTTATTTGTCAGACTTGAAACAAAATATCCCAGGCTTTAATGATCAACGACTTCCCCAGTTTCCCTAAGGTGCATTTCATGGTTACTTACATTTCCAGAAAACTGTCCAGATACAGTTCAAATGAATATTTGATATGAAGATTTTTCCACAAAATGTATGCCAGGGTGATTATCTAACTTATATATTGGTATTTCAATGTGATCCATTCTGGACACAGTTTGATGAAATTAACTGAAGATGATAACCACCAATGGAGAAGTTAATCAAGACTAATACCCTCATTTTAAAAGGTTGATAAGGTAGTAAGCAAATTAATGGTCTCAGCCATTAAATCTTCTGGTGCTAAAAATTGATGTCCTTGTCTTATTTAGATAATTTTTAAAATTTCTTGGCAGAAACAAGATTATTTTAAATTAAACTATAGTTGTAATTTTTCTCAATTGACACAAAGTACAAATTTTTCCTCCAGCCCTTTTCTAGTGACTCACTGTACATTAGGCTGTTCCTACATCAGTCAGATTGTAATAGGAGTTGAGGAAGGATTTCTTATCTAAGATTCTATGATAATAGATTCAAAAATAAAAGTTAAAATAATTTACCAGTTGAAAACACATAGTTTGATATAAATCATATATCTTTTATATAAAGTATCTACAACATGATTTCATTTTTGACAAAGTATGTATGGGATATTATGTAAGCATTTAAAAAACAAGAGAAAAGAACAATATAGAACAAATAGATATTATTCTTTCACCTCTTGATAGTGTTATTTCAATTGCCTATAATGAACAATTAAATTTGTGAATAAATAGTAGAAGTTAACATTTAAAAAAATAGTTTATAAAACCATTGGATTTAAATAGACTTTGGGGTTTGTTTGTTAAGTCAGCTTTGGATACTTTAGGTTGAGAAAACTGAGACACAGGAAAAAAAGCTTTTAAAATCATTCTCAATCTCACCTGTCATTAAGATAACATAATTAAAGACCTTGCTCAAATATACACAGCCTTGGTATCTCTATTGCATATCTCACACCCCTCATCAATTACAAAGTTCTCCTGCTATATTGAAAATAATGAAGGGCTCTACAAAAGAACAGAGCACAGCTACTATTGTAAAGACACCTACCTCTGTGTCTTGTGTTATTTTAGTTAATCTGTACAATATCTTCCTGGAATAGGTATTGTTTTCTCTTTAAAAAAAGAAAGGAAAACAAACAAAAAGGTTAAGAAATTTTACAAATCTCCCTTGCCATAGCCTGTTTATCTTGGAATTTTAGAAAAGCCTATGGATATTGCCCTTCTACAGATGCTCAATAATCCATATTTAATAATGAGCTTATTTTTTTGTTGTTATTTAGAGGTAGGGTCTCACTATAGCTCCAGACTGACCTGTAATTCACTCTGTAGTCTCAGGGTGGCCTTGAACTCACAGAGATCCTCCTACCCACCACTGCCTTCCAAGTACTGGGACTAAAGGCATGAGCCACCATGCCTGGCTGAGTTTATCTTGTAAAGTATTTGACATTCAAGGGCCAAATTGTCAGCGCTTATCAGTACCTTCTTACTGTAGTTATCTTTTCATTGCTGGAACAAACACCTAACCAGAAGCAGCTTATGGAAGGAAAGGATTTATTTCAGATTTACAGAGTCCAGGGGAAGCTTCATGATAACAGAGAAAGCTGACTCACTACATCATACATCCACAGCAAAGAAAGAGAGAAAGAGAAAGAGAAATGGTGAAAGCAAAGGCAGTTCAGAACAAACCTTAAGTTTGGAGCTAAGATCAACGCTAGTGACATACCTTCTCTGACAGAACGCCACACCCCAAATACTCCAAGCTGAGGACTAACTAGGAAACTGAATCCCAAACACCTGAAGCTATGGGGACACTTCTCACTCAAACCACCACAATTCTCATATCTTCATCAATTTACAAGAACTCAACATTGACCAGAGTCATGCTCGAAGTCCATATTCTCTAAGTGAACAGAATTAGTTTAACTTGTGGAGAAAAGGTCACTATCACCATTTTGCTTCCACATTGCCCTTTATCATACTTAAACTGCTAACATAGTAATTCTAAATTTGATTAACATATTTTTATTCAATTTTATATAACTTCCCCTCTAAAATATACTGTCTTTTAGTACCTAACTTAAAATTAAAAGTAATAATAGCCTATTTACTTACCACTTACTTAAAAAATGTTACATTGGACATTGTCTTTGTTGGTTCATCACAATGAGACATCCAAGAATTCCCATGATTTTCATCACCAGAAATCTATTAAACCATAGAGCTAGTCTTCCATGAAAGTCCTTAAACCCAGGTCTCATACAATTTCCCTCTGTTACAACCCTTAATAAGAAAATAATTTTCTTTGTCATGTTTTTAATGGCTCATTGCAAACTTTCTTAAAGCTTGAAATTTGAATCCATTCTTACTGGATTTTGGTATCCTTCAATTCTTTAGATTTCTTACCAGTTAACATACTTAACACAAATTAATGTTGACATATTTATAAAGGAAGTTTGCGAAGCTCCAAGTATAGAGAAACAAATTCAGAGATCATGGTTTTGCTGTAAAATGTCCCATGTAGACTCATGTCTATGAATCCCTAGTTGGTGTGGTATTTGAGAAGGTTGTGGAACCTTTAATAGGAAAAGCCTGGCTTGTGGAATTATGGTACTGGGGGTGGGTCTTGAGGTTTTATAACTCAGATCCACTTTCTATTCACTCTCTCTCTCTACTTCCTCTCCACTGATGCATGATATGAAACTGGTTTTCCGTTCCAACCATGACTCACCACCATGGTTTCTCCTCTCAATAGTATGCCAAAAATAAACCCTTTTATCCTTAAGCTGCTTCTTGTTAAGTAGTTTTTCCTAGCAATAAGGAACATAACATAAAAAGTTAGTATTAGGAATAGGGTGTGTGTGAGAGGGCAATGATTTCTGTTATCTGTTCATGTGTGTAAAAGGCCATTGGAAATGGTTTATGAGAGAAATGTGGAAGGATTTGGAACTTTGGACTGACAAGCCTTTCAACATTGTAAGCAGAGTTTAGTGGACCACTCTTGTAGAAGTTTGACATACCATAAGGCAGAGAGAAATGTGCACTCTGGAAGCTCTACTTCTGAGGTTTCATATTGGGGGAATAGTACTTATTGAGAACTGAACTAGAGGAAGTTCAAGTGACATGAAGGAAAAAAAAATGGCTGAATTCTTCCCATGTACTAAGGACTTGACCAAATAGTGGATGAAATAATGGAGGAAATTTCAAGGCAGAAAAGCATTAATACTGTGGCATGCTTTCTCTTTGTGGCCCTGATAAAGGTATACAATGAAAGAGAGCAAAATGCACAGAAGAAAGGTATGAAAAATAAAATGTTTAGCACAGAAAGTTAAAGGTCCAGTTCAATCAGCTGTAATTGTTAAAAAGATTTACACCACTAAAGGAAAAAAAAATAATCTAGTGTTTTCCTTTGTACAATAAGAAGGATGCCCTGAGATCAAGACCCTGCCTAACTAGACCAATCTAGTAAGGATGCAGATTCTTTTGAGTGGAAAAGGCCCAAAGGGAGAATGCAAAAGGGCATCTCTGTTTCTAAGGTCAACATACTTAGGCTGCAACATCTGTAGTTCAAGGCCAGACTTCATCAAAAACTGAAAATAGAACTTGGCAGCATAGTGAATGTGATACTGGTTGCATAATAATGAAAGAGGTTACATTAATGTCATGAAATACTGTGCCATAGTTACACTTAGGCTAAGCAATGTGAAGCAGAGTCAGAGTCCTTGCAAAGGGGCCCTACTTGGGCTGTGAAGATGACCACTATGCAGTAGACACTCCAGAATGTTAGAGATGATAAAGACATAAGATATGCACAAGGAAAGCCTCACACTCCAGGCAAATACCGCCCAAGAGCAAGATTACAAGCAGCACAGCTTGAGGGGTGAAGCTACCAAGACTTTTGGAGCCTATATGACTTCATCACAAGTCACAGATAAAAGACATATAGCTGCTGGGTTTGGTCTTTTCCCTGCTGTGTCTTGCTGTAGTGTTCTGTTTTCATTTTCATTGCCCCCATTCCTCCATTTTCATATGGATTGTCTATTCCATGCCATATGTGTTAGAAATGTACAACTTGTATTTTTGTTTGGTTCTTTAAAATCTTTTTTAAAAATTATTTTATTCCTTTGACATATATAGAAAGATCAATATCTTTTAAATTTAATTGTATATAGTCTATTTTAAGATTTGAACCAAAATTTATATTTATGACTATGATGAATTTGAACAAAACCAATAACTACCCTTGTTATATAATATTCTGGAGGTTTTAAACCAGCTTTGTAAGTTTCAGTCTTTTCCTCAGGGGAAAATAAACATTAAATCCTCATAATTCTTTCTAATTAGTGAGATTTGTCAGAATTAAGCCAATACTTTCCAAAGTATTTCCAAAGTTTGGTGATATTTAGCATATTTCTATGTTTAATGCACATCTTTCTCTCTGGGAATTTCAAATATTTCTCTTAGAAACAATATATTGTTGAATCAAAGTAATCCTATCCTCCACAGTATTTTTGAACAATGGCTCAGAAGACACCATCCTCTTCAAGAAGTTTATCCAGAAGCAAATGCACCCATTGGGCATAACCGTGAGGCCTACATGGTTCCTTTCATACCTCTCTATAGAAATGGTGATTTCTTTACCTCATCTAAAGATCTGGGCTATGATTACAGCTACCTACAAGAATCAGGTAAGGTTAATTTCTTTCACATAAATTGATGAAACTAGTATAATCAATTTGTTTTGTAATGATTTTAAAATGCTTTGTTTCTACAATGTTATCTTCAAATTTTGAGTTGACAATACATATTAAACCAGTACATATTCAACATGTCACCAATTTTTTATTGTATGAATCAAATTCCAATCATAAGCTTTATACCTAACTCATTTACCACTGGACATTCTGAATGGAAAAATTATTGGAGAATACTAGAATTGGAAAGCTTTAAAACCATAATTGCTATGTAAGCAAACTATTGTGTGACCTTGGACAATTTGCTTCAATTCCATGTACCACAGTTCATGCATCTGAAATATTTAGATCAGAATAACTCCAAGAATTACTATGGGATACATTAAAGAGCTTAGTGTAGTAGTATACAAGGTAAGAAATTATAGATTTATCATTGGAAACTTCTTGCTAGGATTAAAAAGAAAAAAAATTAAGTCTAATTAATAATGAGTATTATGTAGCTATCCCAATGCTAATTGCAATTCCTATGGTTATGATAGTAACATAAGACCCAAGACTAGAACTAAAGCTGGACTTTAATCTTTTTAAGTAAAACTATGTTAACATTTTCTCAACATTGAAGAAATAGACACTAAGAATGACTACTAATTTTGTACTCTATCTGGTGTTCTATATAGCTATGATTTTTGCAATGGAAAATGTCTCAGAAAAGCATTATAAATGAGGAAAATATTACTTTGCTCATCATTTCAGAGGTTTCAGCCTATGACCCAATAGCTCTTTTGCTTAGCCCCTGAAGGAAGGCAGAAATGTGCTGGCCAGAGCATGTGACTGAGGCTTCTCATCTCTGACAGACAAAATGAAAATCCCACTTCTTTAATACCTGCAACCAGATCTCACATCCTACTATCAAACACCTCTCATCAAAGTATAAATTCATTAGTTGGTTAATCCATTAATGTAGCCAGAATCCTCATGATTCAGTCACTTCCCAAATCCATCAGCTATCAACTAAGCCTTTAAAGTATGAGCCTTTGAGGAATACTTTACATCAAACCATAATATATGCATTATTCATCAACCATTTATGAGGTGATATTGTTTTCCATACAAAGAGATTAAATTACTGACACTGATTAGTAAACTTTAAATGAGCTTTTAAATATATTATTTATGTATTTATTTACTTAAGAGAGAGAAAAAGAGGTACAGAGAGAGAGAGAGATAATGGGTGCTCCAGGGCCTCTAGCCACTGCAAATGAATTCGAGATGCATGCACCTCCTTGTGCATCTGGTTTATGTAAGTCCTGGGGAATCGAACTGGGGTCCTTTGACTTTGCAGGTAAATGCCTTGACCACTAACCTGTCTTCTCCATCCCCTAAATGAACTTTTAACTATTATGTATTAGATGCCAATGTATGGAGGCACTATATTTTGACACTAGGTCATCTCCTCTTACCACTCTATGTTTTCACTCTGACACATAAAGCCCCAAACCAGTAAAATAGCATATGGCCTGTGTTTAAGGGACACTCAATAAACATTGATGTTTTATTATATTCATGAATTACTCTTGAATCATGAATAGACTCTCAGATAACAAAAATAACATATACAAAAGAGTGAGCGTTGTCAGCTCTTGGCTTTTAGGGTCAACTCTAGTTACAGTGCAATAACTAACTCAGATTTTAATCTCAGGATGCTCCAAGTCTGAAGGTAAAGTGAAACAAACAAAATCCTACAGAGCCACAGGTTGGAAATCAAGGACTTGTGTAATGATTAGATGGAGTTTGGAAGGATTAGTAGACAAGTCACATAAATTAAAAGTATATAAATAAATAAATAAATAAACAGATAAATAAAAAGCAGCATAAAGTGGCAGGGGATATCTAAATGAAAAAAAAAAAAATAGAAAGAAAACAAACTGAAAAGATGTGCCCTGTGGTTGTGAACTTCTCATTTCTAGAATAAAGCTCGCTAACAAAGCAGCTGATGGGAGGAAAGTTAAGGTCTGAAGGGGAAGCTCCATAATGGCAGGGGAAAATATGGCATGAGAAGAGACTGAACATCATCTCTGCCATAGCAGATGGAAAAGAGCAACAGCAGAGTGAGCCACATTCTGGCAAGGTGGAGCTAGCTATAACAACCTTAAGTCCACGCCCAGAAACACACCTGATCTACAAGACTCCACCTCCAAAATAGCCACTAGCTGAGGACCAACCATTCAGAACACATGAGTTTATGGTAGCATCTGATTCAAACTACTACATACTCTCTATGGATTACTGAATTATTTTTATGTGTATGTGTGTATGGCATATAGGAGTATATGTATGTTCATTTACATGTGGCCACACATGTGAGTGCATGAGGTGGAGGCCAGAAGTTGATGTATGCTATCTTGCTTAATTGCTATCCACCTTATGTGCTGAGGGAATTTCTAACTTGAACACAGATCTCACCTAATGGCCTCATCTAGTTGGCCATCTTGCCATAAGATACACCATGTCTCACCTCTCAAGCACTGTGATTACCAGAGGTGCACTCATCATCCTGGCATTTACATGAGTGCCAAGATACAAACTACTGTCCTTGTGTTTGTATGTCAAGTGTTTTATCCACTTCACCATCTCACCAAACCATGAAAAGAAAAGTCTTTTGGTGATACAATGGAAAAGTCACATGACTGAGTCATTTTATAATAGCTAACATAAATTGAGTGACTTAGTATGCCAGAAACTTTACTATTTCAGATGTTATATGTGAATTTTTTTTATCTTTATTACTACACTATAGAGTAGATAGAATTACTTATTTTTCTATCTCATATGTAAAAAATACCAGGAAAAAAAACCAATATGGAAGCTGTGGTAGGATATCAAAAGTGTAAGGCCAGGGAGGAAGAGATAACTCAGCAGTAAAAGGCACTTGCTTGCAATGCCTTATTCACCAGTACTCACATAAAGTCAGAGATGGAGTGCTGCATGTATTTGGAGTTCAGTTTCAGAAGTGGGAGGCTTTACTGCACCCATATCTCTCTCTTTCTCTCTCTTTCTCTCTCTCTCCCTCCCTCCCCACTCTTCTTGCAAATAAAAATAAAATAATAAATAGGAAATACTGCAAGGCCATTCTCAACTACATAGTGAAATAGAAAGAGAGTGAGGGGGAGAAAGATTCAAGTAATATATTTTTTCTTCTTTCTATAAAAAGGAACACAAAAAATACAGTATATACACCATTAAGTGTTTTATGATTTAAAATTTAACTCTTTTTTCCAATTACAGAAGGTGCCAGACTCTATTGTGAGCATACGTGTTTCAACAGGCTGTTGTGCTTGCTCAAATTCTGGCATTTCTCAAACTCATAGATATACATAGCAATGTTTAATTGCTCCTTTCTTAGATTTGCATGGCAATTCTCTACTTATGAATCTGAACCATTTCAATCTGCATTGCAAAGCCCTAGAAGGCCAGACTTTATCTTGTGTTTATTTCTCTTCTAAGTATAAAATTTCTTGAGGGCTGAAATCAATGATTTAACTTGAATGTAAGTAAAGTTTATCATGAAAGATTGTATTTATTAACTAATAATATAGTGAAGATTTCTATAAAAATGTACTTTTGGGGGGGGTCTTGGGGGGTGTTGAAGTAGGGTCTCGCTCTAACTCATGCTGACCTGGAATTCACTATGTACCCTCAGGCTGACCTCAGACTCACAGTATTTCTCCTACCTCTGTCTCCCGAGTACTTGGATTAAAGGCATGCACTACCAGGCCCCAAAACTTTTTGATTAGTACTTTGAGCCATATTTCAAGTATTCCAACATTGAAGACATTTTTGGGTGATCTTATTGGTTCTTTTATTTATTGTGCATATATTCACTAGTTAATTACTTTTTAAAGATATTATCTTACATAGATTATTCGCTCACTCTACATTGCTTATATTGCAAGAGAAACATCTTTCACTTTTTTTAGTTACAATACAAAGTAACAGGTTTCATTATAGCATTATCATGCACATATTATATTTTACATTATTCCATATTTATTCCCCTCCTAAACTGCTTTCCTCTATCAATTTATTGATCTCTTATTGGTCTCCTTACCTCCATGAAAATAGTCCCCATTTCTGCTTTCATACCATATATATTTTATTACTCTCTCTCTCTCTTTTCTTCTCCCTTTTCCCTTAAGCTTTTGGAGTGGAAATACCTTAACTCCTTGCATAATGCAGCATCTCTTTAGACCAGGACCTTTTTTATTATAAGCCAATGAGATGATGTTTCAGATGATATCAATATAACAAGTGGAATTAACTAGTGAGGAGGGAGTTGTGATTATGGATTTTGGCAACTTTGTTAGAATAGAAAATGTTGATGGGCTCAACTCATTGTGGTAAAATTTGAGCTTTCAAAAGCTTGCCATTTTGCCAAAAGTTTTGAATCCATTAAAAAGCACGTGCAGAAATGCAAAGTGGTCAATGAAAATGTCATCAGAAGAGTTCAGGGGAGAAGTGATGACAGTTTGGATTGCAGCCACGCTTGTGGGAAAGGAGGAAGAAAGCATAAAAGATTTTGATATTTTGAGGATAAAATTAAGGGAAATTTGCAAATGGTTCATATATACAGAGTGAGAAGCAAAGAAGTTATAGGAGTATATTTCACTTCTCTGGCCTGTGAAACATTCATGGAAATAATAACAATATGAAAGGGGGAAGGCATGAAGAAGCCCACATGTCTTGTTATACAGAGAAAGAAAACACATTAGACATCAGGATAAATGTGTGTGAACACAATATCCAAGTTTGAAACTCAAAATAGAACCTTCCCTTCAGAACTTAATATGAGAGGTATCAACAGAGCAGGTATCTCAGCTAATCTATAAACTTCTAGGTGCTAGTGGTATTAATCTCATTTCATAAGAAAATAAACTGACAATTAGAAAGATAAGGAAGTGACTAGGTCTAAATTGCAAAGGTATCAGTAGCTAATAGTAACCCTAAACCAAATAATCTCCCCTTTGGCTGCTAGATTATCTTCTACTCATACACATCCTCACTGTTCTTCCTTAGTGTCCACATGGATATGTTTTCCTTAAAAAGGCAAAAAGCTCTATTGAGTAAGAGGGGTGAGATAAACTAACTCAGAGGCTCAGAGATATTAATTCTAATCAGATTAAAGAAAATAAATTGATTGGAAATGCTTTATCCATTTGGAGTGCTTTATATGCAGGTGTGAATTTGCATAGCTAACTTTAGAATTTTTGACTTTAAAATAAACAGCAGTAATTGCCTATTTTCTATCTCATGAATCATTCTTTCTTACTGCTCCCATTGCAATTTCAAAGTATTTAAAATCTACCTTTATTCATTGCTAAACATCAGTATTTCTAAGAAAGTATCCTTTAAAAGTCTTTGAAATAATTTAGTCCAAGAGTGCCAATATTCATCATTCAGCAGGTATTCATGTCCATAATTACTTAAGTATTTTCATTTAAAGCCAGCTAATATCTGGCATTTGTCAAACTATTTTTCCTTATAATCAAATTTAGCACTGTTTTGAAAAATTGTGTTACAAGTGTTTCTTTTTGTTGTTGTTGTTGTTGCATGGATAACTGATTAAATGGTAAGACCAAAAAGATTTAACAGTGAAAGGTTATGCCCTCCATCTGTTGGTGTATACCATCTCATTTTCTTGTGGTGCTAACTATTTACCACCATGATGGGATGCTGATGGGCCAATTATTGAAAGAGGTTACCTTTACACATGCTTATTAGAACACTTCTCTTGAAAAAATTTGCTAAGCTATCACTCGTCTTTTCTTCAGAGGAGGTACTCCGTCGTAGCTCTTGTCACACTCTTTGCCTACACTATTACTTGCCATCCAGTGGTCCTTAGCAAATCTTTCTGTTAGGAATAAAATAATGGATAAGTACAATAATTAGTGATGAAATGCACAAGACAAGGTCTATATTCAAAATTTGGCAACAGGCCTTAAAGTAGCATGTCCACATAAATATTACAACATATGAGTTATTGTGCCATGAGTCAACAAGGATAAAATAAGGAAACAGTTTGAAAATCTTGAAAGTCAACTGTTTACATAGATTTGAGAAGGGGGAAAAAACTGAAAGCAGCTTCAGTTAACATATAAATGAAATTATTATGAAATAATAATGGATGTTACAAATTGCTTTCCATACAACCATTGCCCTAACAATTATTCACCAAGTTATTTTTAATAAGTATGGTCAATCTTTCTAAACTACATAGCCCTTGAATTAGCATAATGGCTCTCAGCTATCTCATTTTCTTGATGTGTCTAAAAATGGAAAAAAAAAAAAAGAAGTCTTGGTAAATGACAATGTACAAAACAAAGAACTTGCAATTCTTCTTAAGGAAAATGTTTGACAGCAAATACAATAGAAATATTTGACACGGAAAAGAATTAAAAAGTTGCTTTGTTGGTATTCAAAAGTAGATAGCCAAGAAAAAAGTGTTCAGGTTTTAAGTAGACACTAAAAATGCTACTTTGAAGAAGATTCTTTATTGACAGGAATTACTTGTATTATTTGGAATGGAACCAGAGAAAGTAACAAAAAACTAAAGAACAGAAAAATAAATACAGAAACAGTACTTAAAAAGCTATAAAATTACTTACACTGAACCTTTCATAATAAAGGAAATGCTACTTAATATGTAATTTTCTTGCATACTTGGTCAGGCACTTTAACTATAATACATGCTTTAAAAACTAAGAGCAATATAAGAGAGGCACTGACTCATTTTCAAAATAATTCCTAAATATATTGAAAACCAGTTTTCATAATTGATGGAAACAAATTTTACATTTTCCATTGTGTTTATAAGTAAATGTCAAAGTTGTAAATACTTTGCATTGTAATTTTATAATGTCAATCTTTTGCAAGTTATTGTCTTTTCTGATGAGTAGAAATAAAACTTTCATTCAAGTCATCCTTAATGAGTTCTGTGAGCTTTAGAGGTGTTTTAGTGGCAGCAGACAATAGGATGGTGGCCAGAATCAGGAGAGGAAAAACAAACATTAGAAATGCATGGGACTTTATCCCTGAAATCCCACATAAGGCAGGAACACTATACCATTATTATATTTGAATATGGAGCTTTAAACATGATTAGCTTTCAACAGTTTTATCAAATGCAAAGAGAATATTCCAATTTCATTTATTCTAAACATTACCAAGTTTATGGTAACAATGAAACCTTGTAACTTTTCTTCATGTTGATACACGCTGTTTTCAAAATACCTTATAAATAATGTTTTTACTTGTTTTCCCCAATCTAATTTTTATTATAGTTTACATATAATTATAATTCCATAATATCCCAAAGTATTCATTTTTATTTTGGTGGATAGATAATAAGCTTTTCTAAATAGTTAGAAAGTGCAAATAACAGAAACTACAGGGGATACGATTAGATTAAAAGAACATTTTTTTGTTAACAAAATCCCCCAAAGTGGGGATTATTCAAAATATGTATAAGCAGAATGAGACTAAGAATATGTGCTTGAAGTGCTTGAAGATAGGATCTCTCCCCAGCTCCCTAGCTCCCATTTCTACATGTCAATGTGCTGGCTGCATTCCACACTGGGGAAGCAGGGCATTAGTACCTGCACCACCTGATCAGTTCCAGCACGGTGAATTCTGAGCAGTGATGCTGAATAAACCATTCTGGAAACTAGATTCCATTGGGACCTTAACTATACCTAAGGAAAGGGATCATGAAAAAATGTTTAACTTCCTACTCCAGCAAGGGAAGGGTAAAGAATAGGAGGAAAGGTATCATTTCAAATTCCATGTATAAACACATCAGCTTATTAATTACTCCAATAGCAACGGTGAGATGCTATTGAATATTACAGTTTTAGCAGCAGACCTTCTCCTTCCTAACAGTTCCCGAAGACCTAGGGTGGAAGTCCTGGGCTACACTCTCAGTATTAGCACACAATCAGCAGAGGCCGCTGCACAAAGAATAGGTAACAATCCGAAGCACATGACATATCAGGGATATTGATAAGTTTCAAGTTACTCCAGTGAGAGAAGTCATTTTCCCTTTTTCCTGATGTGGAAACTGAAAATGAGAACGCTTCGATGTAACTTGCCCAGGCACATCCAGCTACTAAACTAAGAGTTGGCATTGAAATCCTGGTGTCGGACTCCGAAGTGCCATGCAAGAGTGATGATGATAACAATGACAGCAAGAATTTTATGAGCCACAGAGTGGATAGAAAGGTCCAGAAACATCCCCCCAACCCAGACTGACAGAAGCCCTAATTACCCCACAGTGCACACCAAGGACCCCACTGAGGAGAGGAGGACACTCAGGGAAGGAGACCAGTCATGAAGGGATACAAAACTATAACCTATGTAAAACGATACATGTATATAAATTGAAAAAAAGCATAATAAATAAAAATACTGAGATGTCTTTCTATTTCATATCCAGGCTTTTTTCAAAACTACGTTGAGCCCTACTTGGAACAAGCCAGTCGGATCTGGCCATGGCTTCTTGGGGCAGCCCTGGTAGGGGCTCTCCTCACGGCTGCCCTGTGTGGCATCGTTGGCAGGCTGCTGTGTAGTCACAAACGAAAGCAGCTCCCCGAGGAAAGGCAGCCACTGCTCCCAGAGAAAGACGATTGCCACAGCTTACTCTACCAGAGCCGCTTATGAACAGCCAAAAAGTCTCTAACTATTTACCCAGGTGATATCCCAACAACGAAAATCAACCATGATATTTATCAGTGAAAAACATTTTCAGAATTGTAATCTAATATGAAAGGTACTTCTTCTGTTACCCAGGCAAACCACGTGCCATCTTACTGGTTTTTCTTAGCCTCTTCACAGCATCTTCTCGAGCTCATGTTTCCAAGAAGAGCATGGTGTTTGGAAATGAGTTACTGTTACTTGTTATGTGGATAAAAGTTTTCTTATTACAACAAATTGGATCTTGGTTTCTGCATTAATTACTTAAAGAAGTGCTTCCTTTTGTTCTTTTACTTTGATTCTTTGATTTTAATAAAATATTGACAAAATTTGATCAATTGATGCTTCTGAACTTGTGATATAATTTTGCTTGCCTAGAAAAGCATACTATGTCAACTGAACTTACTGTCGCATCATGCATTAGAAGCTTCATGAGGAAAACAAACTTGAGAGATGTGGCAAAATACATATATTTTATTTTCTTTAGGAATCATGGGATTTCTGTGTAGTTTGCATTCCTGCTTTAAAGTGTATGTGAACTTTGGGTGGAAAACAACCTTTCCTTTTTTTACTCTGATTAAGAACAGGGCCCGTCTCCTATAACAATCTGCAACATACAGTACTCAATAAGATGTATTCACTAAAGACTTGACAAGGATAATAATAAGCCTGGAGGGCTGGAGAGATGGCTTGGTGGTTAAGCACTTTCTGTGAAGCCTAAGGACCCCGGTTCGAGGCTTGACTCCCCAGGACCCACGTTAGCCAGATGCACAAGGGGGTGCATGCATATGGTATTCGTTTGCAGTGGCTGGAGGCCCTGGCGCGCCCATTCTCTATCTATCTCTACCTGCCTCTTTCTCTCTCTCTGTCACTCTAAAATAAATAAATAACTAATTAAAAATAATAATGATAAGCCTGGAAACAGTTCTTTATGCTTCGTAAAGTTTTCTTATGAAAAGTTTAGAATGAAATAAAACATTTGAAGGCGGAAAAACTGTCTGAATAGCAGCGTGTCTGCAGTAAAATAACTTATTTCTCTTTCCCTTGGCTAATAAAACAATTAATAAGGATGTTCAGAAAATTGCACTACTTGACTTTTCATGGATTTCTGAGCTTTGAAAAATTATTAAATTGATATCACACTTATATTAGAGCTGTTTGTAACATAAGACAAGGGTAAGTTGGGTGAAGGTACAGGAGTGCACTTAGCTTCAGTGGAAGGAAGAATCTCCAGTGAACACAGTTTTCCAAAGCCAAAACAGACTTTCTTGGAAAACAATCAGTAACAGTTACTAGAATTATTCACAGGTAGGGCTGTGTTTCCAATTTTTCTTTGATTGATAGAGAAAAGATTAAATCTAGAGTAACATGTATTTAAACTGACAGACAAGAAAGTTTATGAACTCATTTTCTTTCTTTTTTTTTTTAATCCCTAGACAGTTCCCTACTTTGCCACTGCATCTATAGATTGGTTTGTTTCTCTAGAGGCTCAAGTTGTCTCTTTTTATCAGCAGCCTCCATGATTAGACCACCACTTCTTGATTCCATGTTTATTCTCAATGTTTCAACAGAATTATACTACTGATATCTCAAGATATCTAATAATTTCATTTAATGCTAACAAACCCTGTTATTTTAGTTTTGCTTTTTTCGTGTGGCTTTTGTAAATTGCTTCATTTTCTACACTGAGATTGCTTTGTTTCTACATTGTGTCACATTTTATTACAAAGAGAAATAAACAGTTGACACACTTTTTTTCCTCTTTCTGTAGCTTTATTTTTTGAAAGTGCATTTTTTTAGTACTGAATTTTTCCAGCAATTCAACCATGTATTTCTCCATCTGTAGAAATAAATATATGATTGATACAAGTGATTTGGACCACTGTCCTCAGCAGGCTGACAATAGCATTGGTGGCTGTTATTCTTTGACAGCCTGTGCCCTCTTTGTATGAGCTTTCATTTGCAGGAATGGTTTTCTTTGTCACCACAGAAAGGGCCTCATTGGGGCCACCTATTGTGAGCCTGTGCTATTTTGGAGAGCATACCAACAGAACAGAGTACTGTTCCCCTCCATTCAAACTCCTACAAGGGGCTGAAATACAATTATAAAAGAGGCATTGTATAAGGTTTGTATTGCTTATTTTTCCAAAAAGCATTTGCCAGTCTGTGCAATTTAATGAAAATTTTAAAATTGGATGTGGAAATCACTTGGGCCTTGGGAGCTTTCAAGCTGTTCAGCTACAAAAATACTTATGAACATTGTGAGTATTTTTAAAACCTTATTAAATTGCTGTATAGTTTTTATTCAACTTATCATTTTATGAGAAGATTTAGTAAGAGCAATGTGAGAAGTTAGTGTCATGATTTCACATTCATGTGACCCTCATGACTTGTTGCTTTGTTTTGTGTATGTTTGTGTGTTTGTATGTGTGTGAGTGTATTGTGTGAGCAGGTGCACATGCATGCATGTGTGTACACTTGAGAGGTCAAAGCCAGGTACCTTCCTCAGTTGCTCTACATCCTATTCATTGAGACAAGTTATCTTACTAAAATCCAGAGCTTTCTAATTCATCTAGTTAGCCAGTTTACTCTGGGGATTTACTTGTCTGTGCCACGCAAGCACTAGGATTACAGGGGGGCTGCCATGCTCAGCTGGCACTGACATGGGTGTTGGGGACCCAAACTCAGGTCCTCATGCTTGCACAGCAAGTGTTTTACCAACTTAGCTTCTGTCTAGACCAAATCTTAAAAAGAAACAACAAAGATTTTTCAATTTGGCAAACAGTCATAGTATTTTTAGAAATATGTTAGAACGTAAGTTAAAAATACCTTCCCAAATTTTCATCATTGTTCAATAATTTAGAGACTTTCTCTGAGATTTAAATTCAGTTCCTCTGACATTTTTCCTCGTAGAACATTAATTTTGTGTCTGTATGGTATATGTATGTGTATTTAAGGTATTTGTGTACTTATACGTGTTTTTACACTTGTACATGTATGTGCCTGAGGTCAACATCAGGTATCTTCCTCAATTGCTTTCTACGTTATATTTGAGACAATCTCTCACGAAACCTGGAGAACATTTTGACTAAACTCTGAGAGTAATGAGCCCCAGGTATCCTTCTGTCTTCATATCTCCTTAATTTACAAGTACGTGCCACCTGACTTACACATGGGTCCTGGAGATCTTAACTCAGGCCTTCATGCTTGCATTAAAGCAAGTGAAGCTGCTGCCCAACCTCTCTTCTGAGATTAATGTTAAATATAAGTGTGATAGTTTAATTTTATTCAATTAGGGGAAATGCCACAGTTTACAAATTCTCAATACTTTCTGCCTTCAGAAAAAGAAAACCAGATTCTCCAATGTAGAGTGAGATCAGCATAGGTTAAAGGGAATAGGCATTGTTACTTCAGAGAAATTTTTGATGGATATAGCCTCTCTTTTGGCCAAAGACTACGGGAGCTTCTCGTTGGAGTACATAATCTTGGACTCCATTGGATTCTTACTCTGTCTCCAGTTTCAGGTATGGGTTCCTTTCCACTGAACGGATCTTTCAGCCAATAAGAGAGCCATTGGTTACTCACTTAGGCAGCGTGCCACCCCTGCACAGGTGTGTACATCTTGTCAGGCTGGTTGCTTTCATATAGCAGGGTCCCCAGCTTGCTCACAACATTGTTGGCCATTTTCCCTCTATAGCTCATGTAGCAGTTTCTAGCATTATATGGCCAGATGATCTGGGAGCTGGCTTTCTTCTACATTCCAGCTAAATATCTAGAAAATCTGTGTCAGCGGCATATGGTGTCTTCAGCAATAGGGTCTGATTGCTTCTTCACATGAAATCTATGGATGTAAACTTTTGGGGGAGCAAAAACACTACACAAATAATGTGGTTTTCTTATTGCATAAAATCAGAAAACACATAATGTCGCATTGCCTCTATCCATGATATTAAGATTGACCAGTAGGTTCAGCTAGTATCTGACTGATTTAACTACTATGAAGTTCCATAATTCGTATTAAGCTCTGAAATTCATTACATACATTTTATAGGAGTCTATATATGCACAAACTTCACAATATTATCAGCAGTCTACAATCCCCCACACACAATGTTAGCTTCTTTGCAATTGAATGATAAACCATTGATAAAAAGGATTCAGATCTTTCCATTTAGCAAAAGGCAGGAACATGGAGGGTTCTTGTATAGGCAATGCAGGAGTAACTGGTTCATGGCAGTTTGTATGATCTGTTGCTAGAACAGAAATTTGATGACAACTTTCTCCTCCCATCCACAGTGATTTTTCTTTGGGACACATGTTTTATTCATCAAGCTCATGCATTCTTGTTGAGGGTGATCACTGATTACTTTTTGGAGGGGAAATATAAAATATTACAATGGGTTGTGTCTCTCCAATAGACCACAGAAACGTAATTACTATCAGAATAGCAACATACTCCTCAACAGGAAATATTTTTAAAGCCAGGAGAGCTTAAAATGATGTATTTCAAGTTCTGAAATACAACTTCTAAACAAGACTAGGATGTCCAGCAAAATTATCTTTCAAAAACAAACTAAATATATGACCATTAAGCCAACTTTACAGAAAATTCTTAAATTCCTTAATATTGAAGAGCTTTAAAAAAAAAAAAAAACATAAGGGCTGGAGACATGGCTTAGTGGTTAAAAGCTTGCCTGTGAAGTCTAAGGACCCTGGTTTGAGGCTCGATTTCCCAGGACCCACGTTAGCCAGATGCACAAGGGGGCACATGTATCTGGGGTTCGTTTGCAGTGGCTGGAGGCCCTGATGTGCCCATTCTCTCTCCATCTCTCTATCTGCCTCTTTCTCTGTTGCTCTCAAATAAATAAATAAAAATTTAAAAAGATTAAAGCACCAAAATGGGGACTGTAGAGATAGCTTAGCAGTTAAGGCACTTGCTTGTGAAGCCTAAGGACCCAGATTTGATTCCCTAGTACCCACACAAGTCAGATACACAAAGTAGACCATGCATCTGGAGTTTGTTTACAGTGGCTAGAGGCCCTGACACCCATTCTCCATCTGCTCCTGCCCCACCTCCCTTTGTCTCTCTCTCTCACTCAAATAAATAAATAATAACATATATATTAATTTTTATTTTTTTCTATTTTTTTAAATTACAGACATAATGTGGCTACATCATGTGTTGGTATCATCCTTTCTCTATTGCCTGCCCCCATTCTGCTGGGGTCCTACTCAGTAGGGTTGCTGTTATTCCCCATGGGATTGTGGGTTATGCACTGGGAAAGCAGCAGTCAGATAGTCGGGGGAGGCAATGACTCTGGATATAATGTCCCAACCTGTGGCTCTTATGATCTTTCTCACCTCTCTTCTGCAAAATTCCCTGAGCCATGGTGGGTATGTTTAAGTCTACTTCAGTGATGAGCTCTTAGGAGCCTCTGGATTTCTGATTTTGTATGTGTTGTGTATCCTCAGCATCTGTCTGCTTCACCATGGTGCTAATTGTCAGGCTCACCACAGCAACAGCACTCTTGCTCATCTCCCCAATTACTCTGTGATTTCACCTGAATCTTGGCTGAAGTGCAACAAGTGGTCCCCAAAACAAGACAGACTTCTGCCAAAGCATTTGAGATAAAAGTTAAGACCCTATTACTGAACACTCAATATACTGCCAACACAGAACAGAGGCCTGGCTGGAATCTGGAAGAGACCCAGTCCCCATACAGCCCATCTAGTGCTAGAAAGTATACATGAGCTACAAGTGGGAAGTGGCCAACAACAGTGTGAACAACCAGGGGTCTAAACCACTCAGAAACAAACACCTTGACAAGATGTACACGCTAGTGCAATGCTGGTGCAAAGCCTTGGTGGGTAACCAGTTGCTTTCTAAATGGCTAAGAGATCCATTCATTGTTAATGAATCCATATTTGGAGCTAGGAACAGGATCAAAATCCAATGGAGACAAAGATTATGGTCTCCAAAGACAAGCTCCCTCTAGTCTTTGATTAAAAGTGGGCCAATATCCATCAATTTCTCCCTAACTTAATAATGCTTATCCAATTTAACTTATGCTGACTTCACTCTCCATTAGAGAATCTGGTTTTCTTTTTCTGAAGGTAGTGAGACCTGAGGGGGGAAAAATGAAATGAAATATTTTTAAAAGCTGTTAATGAGGCCACACAAGAAAAAATAACTCATACTTGAATAACCATTAATGCAAGAGAGGATTGAGCAATACCAATAGGTAAATAGTAAAGTGTAGAGACTTTAAGGTATGTGCCTTGTTGTGGGTATTTCTAGGTAATGCGGTAGGTCATTCGAGAAACCTCAAGCTGATTTCAACAATGGCTTTCACAGTTTTCTCCATTACATTTAGTGAATAAAGGTACCTCTTTCCCACACCCTTAGCAGCATTTGTGTCATTTCATTTCTTCATATAGACATTCTGGCCTGAGTGAGATGGAATCCCAAAGTAGATTTAATTTGCATATTCCTGACTGCTGAAAATGTTGAACACTTTTGAAAATATTTATTGTCCTTTCATTCACATACTAACCAATCCAAACCCTGTTTAGTTTCTGAGTTCAGATAAGATTGGGAACATTCATGGAGGGAAAGAAAAATGGAGGTGGGTTAGCCAAAATTGAGGAATTTATTTTTAAAACGCATATAGCACCCTATTTCTTTGTTATTAAAGTTAAGTATATATATAACCTTTAAAAAAGTGTTTGGGAAGGAGTACCCTAGAGGGGAGAGTAACATTCTTACCAGAAGTAAATAAATAATAAGCTATTATTTAAGTGTTATTTCCATAATTAAAGAACTCATGACACCCAAAAATTAGCTGAGCATTTCAAAATCTGAAATTACTTATTGAACAAAATCTCTAACCAAATCTTTTGTCAAAATAAACTGGAAGTTTGGGCTGGAGTGGTGGCTTAGCAATTACAGCATTTGCCTGCAGAGCCAAGGTACCGACCCAGGTTTGATTCCCCAGGACCCACATTAGCCAGATGCACAAGGGGGCACATGCATCCACATTTGCAGTGGCTGGAGGCCCTGGCGTGCCCATTCTCTCTCTTCTCTTTCTCTATCAAATAAATAAATAAAAATATTAAAAAAATAAACTGGAAGTTAAATTTCAGAAACTGTCCTTTCAAAATGAAAAGTAACTTTGAAATCTGTCATAATTAACACTCATCCTGAGTCATAAAAAGTACTTTTCACATAATAGTTTGTGTTTCAAGTTCTGGAATGGACATTTGCACCTCCCATTTCATGAAACATTCATCAGCTGTAAAATGGCTTTGTCAACACATGTAACTTAAAAACTTTATTACAGGTTTTAATGCTTAATTAAATTCCAATGAGACACTTTGACTTTTGTACACTTTTATATTTAATGGCTTTAGCAAATGCGCTCCTGAAAATACAGTAATAAATATAAATAAGAAAAGACATTTTAGAGACACTTTTCATCTTCAAAATTGGTTGCATCAAAAGTTCTTTGATTTGCACACAAACACAACCAGAAAAACATTTGTCTCAGTCTTGTTTAGAGATCAATCTACCCTTATTGTTATTGAATAATTTTATAATACTTGTGCTATTAATTTATGTACTCATGACCCCACTGTGACACAAGCAGATAATGTAGATACCAAATGCATGCACATAACTGATAATCTTCTCTTCTAAATGCATTTAAACTTGACCTATGGAAATGTTCTTTGCAAAATGTGTGACATCTTTGTGAAAAGCTGGGGAAAGACATGGCCTTGGGAAAGCAGTCTTTGAAAGCAAATGACTCTAAAGATTATATGGTAAGAATTCACCGAAAAAAATCAGTATCTCATAATGAAGTAACCTGTTTAAACCCTACAAACAAGTAATCACCATTAAATCATCTATAAATTGGAACACTGAAGAGTCTGATTAGACTTAGAAATAACTTGTAGACTAAAGAAAGGAGTAATAATGTAGTATAAAAACCTTACATTTAAAAAGAAGGGTAATATAAAATCTTTCATTCTGCCCCAAATATTTTTTTTTCATTCTACTCCTGCAGGAACCAAACTAATTTTGTTTAACATACTCCATATGCCTTGGGACCTAATGGTGACCATAATCATGCACATCGAAATGTGTTTACTCCTCCAGGCCACTGCAAAATGAATTTCCAACTAACATAAAAAAATTAGAATGATCCATAGAAAGTTTCTGGCATGAACTTCAATGATGGAAAAGTCAATTTTCATGTGGTATTAGACAATTGGTGACAAATATCTTATTTCACCTATGTAAATGTCAGACACACCTAAGAGTGACTATGACTGTATGTATCATTCTTTACCATTTGCATAATTACAATTTAAAATTACAATTTTAAAACATGGAAATGGTAGTGCACTCAACGATGCAACTACCTGGAAGCAGGAGTTATTTCATCAATATAAATATGTACTATAAAACTTGGACTTTTGATGATAAACTGTAAAGCCTCATCATGAATTCATAATCAACACATTACCATGTATTAATTTTCTGGGCATAAAATATCTATATATTTGACATTTTAAATTTTCAAAAACATTTGATGTTTTAACAAATGAGCACCATATATATATATATAGATATAGATATATACATATATATATAAATATTAAATATGAGAATAATACAAAACTTAAGAAAGAAAATTAAAATCATAAACTTAGCATATAACCTTTAGAGATTGGGATCCTTTAGTTCCCAGTTACATCTCCTGCAGAAAGAAAATTTCAAGTTGGCAGTCAGAGCACTCAGGAAGTATTTCAAACAAACCTTCTTTTAATATTACTTGTGTGTTATCATCACTTGGATGACTACTCTGATTATTTGACCTTCCTTTAAGTAAAAACAGCACTATCTTGTAATCTAAATCGTGGTGAAGTTTCTGTCAAAAGTTAAGACATTTTTTTCCAATAGGAGGAGGGTGCATGTATTTGAGTCACCTATATTTCTTTAGCTTTCCAAAAGTAGATCATGTTCCAAGACACCAAAAGCTACAAATCTTTATGAACATGCAGGTGTAAAATATGTAAACACATGTGGTTTTAAACTACTTGCACACACCAGGTTTGGCTTGGTGCAGCCTCTCCAGCACTGTACAGCCTCACGTTCCCGTCCACAAAACAGAAATCCAGTACAACGCTCTTCACGAGCATCACACATTTGATAAGAGGACTTTTAACCACTCAGTATATCTCCAGCCCTTTACTTCTTTTTTTGAAATTAAGATAGAAAACTTTGGCTGGAGAGATATCTTGGAAGTTAAGCTCTTGCCTGTCAAGCCTAAGGACTCTGGTTCGAGGCTTGATTCCCCAGGACCCATGTTAGCCAGGTGCACAAGGGGCACACACATCTGGAGTTCCTTTGTAGTGGCTAGAGGCCCTGGCGTGCCCATTTTCTATCTATCTATTTGCCTCTTTCTATCTCTGTCTGTTGCTCTCAAATAAATAAATTAATATTTTTTCTTTAAAAGATAGAAAACTAGGGCTGGAGAGATGGCTTAGCGGTTAAGCGCTAGCCTGTGAAGCCTAAGGACCCCGGTTCAAGGCTCGGTTCCCCAGGTCCCACGTTAGCCAGATGCACAAGGGGGTGCACGCGTCTGGAGTTCGTTTGCAGAGGCTGGAAGCCCTGGCGCGCCCATTCTCTCTCTCTCCCTCTATCTGTCTTTCTCTCTCTGTCTGTCGCTCTCAAATAAATAAATAAATAAATAAATAAATAAAGATAGAAAACCTTATTTTTAAAATTGTGTAATCCTTACCACCCTCCACTGAACTTTCTTTTTTTAAATTAATTAATTAATTAATTAATTAATTTTATATTTTCCCTTTCCCTCCTCCATTACCCACAACTACCTGTTAGTGGGACAAATGTAATGCAGGTCTTGTATAGGAAAGACAGCTGCTGTGAGGTCATGAGTACAACTGCCACTAAGTGTTTGGGAGAAAGGGTTCCAAAGCATTCCTCTCCGTCATTTGGCTGTTAAGTTCTTTCACTTACGTCTTCCTGACAGTCCCTGAAGCACTGTGTGATAGAGATGTTTCATTTAGTGCTGAACAGTAAAATACTGCCTCTTCTCAGCACTCTGACAAGCTTTCAGTATCCAGAGCACTTTCCACCACCTGAAAGAGTAACTTCAACAAAGTGAGTACAGCACTAATATATAGACATAAACATGAGCTTTTACGGGTTTTTTTTTTTTTTTGATGGGCATAATACATGCATGTATCCAAAAAATAGAAGTCATTTCCTATCCTAATGTTTATGACCCATTACTATTTAATTTAAAGAAAACTATAAATAAAAAAAGAAGAAAGAAAATTTCTTTCCAATACTATTTGGTAAGCAGTCATCAGTTTAAATAAAGGTGTATTGGCACCCAGGGAAGCATCCAGATCTGTGAGAATGTCACATTGACTCTTGAGATGACTCTATTCACCCACAGTCCTGGGAGCCCAGAGAAAACAGTGCACAGCTTCACTAAACATCACGTCACGTCACAGTGCACAGCGCAGGCTATGGTCCAACTTGTGAACCATAAGATATTTTATATTCCTTTAACACTAAGGTCAGGGAGGCAGGTGGAAAATACTATACTACTCCTTCAGCCAATATCTTGGCCATATCACATTTTTAAGCACCTAGAAAACTTTCCAACTTTTATTCACTGCAGCGATCCCTCACCATTAAAATGAATTATATGGTTATATTAAATTAGTAACAGAGTCCATATGAGTGTGCTGATAGAAGTGAGTAGACATCCTGTTATAATACAATAGAGAATGTGTTTCTTGTTACGCTTGTTGAAATTTCTATTCCCTATGAACAAAGAAATAGGACCTTGAACTGACAATGTTTAATGATGGCATATGCAATGCAAGAAATGTCACCAGTCTTCCTTCTTCATGGCTGTTATGTAAGAGTGTTCATGAAGTACTTGTTTCTCTGCTCAAACAGTGACTCGGCAAAGCTCTGTTAAAGAAGCCAGGTATCACTCTGTAAAGGTAAATGTTGTTATAACCACTAATGTCAATGAAAATGTGAAAGACCCCCAAAACACAAACCAAACACATTGCTTAACATATCTTCCAGACCAAATAATATACTGTATCACCACAATGAGTATCTTTTGAGGGGCAAAAAATAAAGCAGATTGTCTTGATGTGTTAAGTGCTTTTTATCTTATTTTAAATTCTTCATTTATTTTTACATTTGCTCTTACATAATTTTTATTACCTTTCTCAATTCTTCAGTAGAAGGATCCTACATTTCAATTATTGGTATCTAAAGTATTAATTGCTACTAATTTAAAAAGAATACACTGTCTTCCTTTTAATTGACTTTGCTATTCTGGAGTATTTCATTTTTCCTTATAAAGCTTAGTTTTTGTAACATTGTTTTAAAATAGTACATGGTGGAATAAATAATTTGGGGGAATGAAGAGAAAATTGAGATGGAGGGAACAATGAATTCTTATTGTTTTGTGGTGATTGAAGTTAAAGTTAATATCATTATGCCTGATTTCGTTTCTTTCCTTTCTCACTTGTTTAAAAGGCTGATTCTTCCAGGGAAGAAAAACATTATGGTTATGTGAATATAGACTAATAATAGTTGTGGTTAAATATCAAATTTTCCCATGGAGGCCAAAAAGCTGGCAAAGTTATGACCTCCACATAAAGCTAAATTTATAACTGTGATCTTAGGTCTTCTTAAATATTTTACTACACATTTCTCCTTACCAACCTATGGAGAATCTTATCCCTTGGCATATTTATCAGATTAAAGTACTTATACCTAGAAATAAGTCCTATTGGGAAAAAATAAGAGTAACAAATTTATAATCATATGACCAGATTTTATCCACCGACATCTGGAATTAATAACACCTTATTTGCCGGGTGTGGTGGCGCACACCTTTAATCCCAGAACTCGGAAGGCAAAGGTAGAAGGAGCACCATGAGTTCGAGGCCACCCTGAGATTACATAGTGAATTCCAGGTCAGCCTGAGCTACAGTGAAACCCTACCTTGAAAAACCAACCAATCAAACAAACAAAAAAACCTTATTTTCCACCCAACACTCAAGGAATGCCTAAGGAAGATTCAAACTCCCAGAGCTATATTATTAGATGTAATTTCATGGCAAGGTAGAAAGAGACTATCAGTAAGAGAAATTTAAGAACATGCCTTTGGAATTATAATTAAGATAGTAACATAAAACAATATAATAAACTAGTTTGTATTAATGATACTAAATAAATTGTTCTTCAATTTCAATGGTTGTCTTAAAATATGACACCATCTCTCTTTGCACATGAGTTTGTTCAACAGAAAATGAGAGTTCTCCTAAGTTTAGTGTTTTATACTGTAAGGGTTTATGGAAATGTCTTAGCTGAAACAAGATGAAGAAATTGTTTATCATGCATAGCAACTTAATGCTTTATACCACTTGGCTTATTCAGAAGTAACTAGCCAGCTGGGTAACCATCCCTTAGGACAAAAGGGACATTTTCTTTCAAAATTTTGCCCTTACTATATTGACAATTATTTAGCACAAGCATTATAGAGTTATCTACTGATAACAACAGCTGTTCTGTCTGTAGTAAGTCTCTAAAAATGTGTATAATTAAAATCTATTAGTGTTGGCATTTACATTCTTATTCATGTATATGTGTAGGAATTTGAGTTTGTTAATATTATTTATATGTAAGATCACTCTCTACTCTTACAGGAATAAGAAGACACAAGAAGTTAAAAAAAAATGATAAAAGCCTATTGAGTTGTTTCTTTAGCACATATATGGAGAATTTTCTTTGTGTACCAAGTAAATTTGTATGATCCTATAAAATATTGATGGCCTCTTAAAAATTACAAAAGAAAAGAAACATAGGTAAAAGACAGAAAGACACTCATTTCCCCCTAGAGGTTCATAACTACATGCTCTTAACTATCAGAGATTTTAATTTTTGCACCTATACTTAATTATATGCTATGTGCTGCATGTTATAAGATGCATTTTGAATTGTTCTCAAAGCTACAATATACAATAATGATCATATAGCCAGGCATGCTGGAGCATGACTATAATCCCAACACCTGAGAGTCAGAGGCAGAAAAACCAAGAGTTTAAGGTCATCTTCAGATACATAATTAATTTTAAAGCCAGACTGATCTACATGAGACTCAATCTCAAAACTCAAAACCTAAAAAAATGAAAACTTAATGAATATGAAGGAGAAATTTTAAACCTAGTATGAGAAGTAGTTTTCTATTGTCACACCACTGGCCTGTGACCCCAGATTCCTAAAGCTATCATGATAGTGTGAAACCACATGCTCATTCCTAAAAATGGGTTGTTTCTTCAGCATTGCTTCTCTATTTGTTGCAAAGGCAAGGTGAGGTGTTCTCATTGTAATTTCACAGATACCATCTCAATTTTAATATTTATTGCCATCAAAATGTGTGATTTAGGAATTACACAGTAAGAACAATTATCATAGAAAGAATCCCTCAAAACAAAACAAAGCTGTGTTACATATACATGATAAAGCTTTAATTTTACTCTTGTTAAAAATGAACTAGTAGATTAACAAATAGATGTTTGAACTGTGGTGGAATTTATAATAGGCAAGGAAGTTCATCCACAAAGTTCTGCTGTATACATTGCAGTTTTCCATAGGAAAGTACTCTACCGGTAGTACTGAAATTGATGTTTTAATACAATCGCATAAGTAAGTTATGACCAGTGAAGAGTCGGTATTACATGTCAGGCCTAGATAATCTCAAGTTTCTTCTTACTGTTTGTTGTTGTTGTTGTTTTTCTGTTACATGTTTTCATGAAAATTCTTTATAATTTTGGATATGTTGTCAAGGTGTGCTGGCTGTTAGATATATCTCCAGAGCTCAATATGCAAGAGTATTGCACTTCTCCCATCATCACCTTTTCTAAGTCACCTACTTTCCACAGAAGGAGTAAAATTCCAAAGAGAAGAGTCATGTACATAAAAACGTGCACATGGTCGGTTGGTGCCTGATGGCTTAGCATGCTTGTCTCATTGCAGTGAATTTTACCACAAAATAAGAGTAGCATCTATGAAGTTTTTTTTTTTTTTTATGCTATATGCAGAAGCTTATCTAAGGCAAGGCAAGAAAGTGCTGGTTTCAGCAACATGTTATATTTGGTGGCAAGTAATAAATACCTACTAAATAAGATCAAGAAGCTGAGTGCTTTAATTCTCAAGGTAGTCAAACAGGTTTTTCTTCTGAGTCAGGAATATAGTAGTGAGTGATCATAAAAGGAAGAGATCACACAGCATACTCTCAATATTGAATGAAATACAATGGTTCACCACTATATCAAACAGTGCAAAAGTATTAATGATTCCAAAGTTAAATTTCAATAAATAATGAAGTAGTTCTACTTATGTAAAAAGCAAAATATATGGTTCCTCTTCAGAAATGTGACTTTCTCCTTTACAAACCAATTTGCAATAAAGCAATGAGACTTTGTATTTCAATGTCTGTTACCTGATAGGAAAAAAGACATATTAAATCTGAAGGATAAAAGTGAAAGAAATACCAATAGAGGAAAAATGCTAAATAAGAAAAACATGATATCCCTTTATAAGTCTTAGTAATGATACTTTCATTACTAATGCAGTAGTAGTGGATTTAGTGGCTAGATTTAGGTAGGAAGGACCAAGTAAATTATTGTGTTAAAGAAGGGCACATTTCCCTAGATAAAGGAAAATAGAAACATTAGTATATACCAACATTGAAAGAAGTTTTAGTGATAAATGGGCTACAAACATCACATGGAGGCATTAGCATCAGTAGTGAGCAAGATTAGATATGGACACAAAGTACCCGTATCAATACAAAGTTCTGTGTTTCATTTCCAAACACTGAACCTATCTGCCTGGAACTCCTCCAAATTAAAGCTACTCCATTTACACACAATGTTGTAAATGGAATCAGAGCTTCAATGAATTTTTAATTTTGTTGGAGCATGCATTTGCTCAGCCAAAAACAATTTAAAGAGGACCGTGGCTGTCAGCTTCACCATAAGCAAGCTGAGTTTCTCACCAGGGAGTTAGTGGCTTTGCCATAAAAATCAACAGCATGCATATAACAGCATATTTTAATTTGAGCATCAAAAGGTGAATCACCATGCCAACCATTCTTCTGGATCTCTTTGGCTTCTTGCTGCATTCTCTGCATCTTCATTTTAAATAATCATAAATAAGAAAACATTGCTATTCTTTGGCACAACACAGCTGTTTGATTCAGCTGAGTTTCCAAGTCTTAAAAATTGCACTCGTTCCATCCTTAGAGTCCGGGTATACTTCGGAGGGTTTCAGCTGAAAGATTCTTTGTTGTACTCAAATTTTGTCCCATATGAGTTACTCTGGTTACTCAAAATATGAAGAGTCTTGGAAATTGAACTAGGTCCACAGCAGAAAACACCAACTGTTTTCCTGGAAGGAGAAGAGAGGAAATGGAAAATTAGGTGCAGAATTTGGCAGAACAAGATAAGCCATGTGCTATACAAACATGGACTTACGGTATTGACAAAGTTAACTGCTTTCCACTTTTCATATTAAAAAAAAAAATAACACATTCCAGTCACTTCTAAATGAAAGGGATTGTAATAAAAGTATTTTATCATTTACTTTTCATACTTGAATTCATAAAACATTCTAAAAAATAAATATAGTCACAAATTGACTCACAATAGAAATTAAGCAGTGTCACTGGGTTTTAGTTTATTTATTTTTAGTTTGCATAAAAAGACTTAGGTATCCCTCATTATGGCATACTCAAATACCATGTGTTTTAGTTGATTCTCAATTTTCACTACATGTCATCAGTATGGACAGAGCCAATGTTAACTTGACAGACACTAAACATACTTAGTCAGGCCTATTCTTTTTGAATGTGTATGTGTTTGCATGTTCAGGTATATGAATTAATGCAGACATGTATGTGTCATGGCATGTGTGGAGGTCAGTGGATAAATTCAGGATTGATTCTGGTTGCAGTCAGCTTCTCATTGCTGGCAGAAATCACATGACCAAAAGCAGCTTATGTGAGGGAAGGGTTTATTTTGGTTTACAGATGCGAGGGGAAGCTCCATGATGGCAGTAGAAAACATAGCATGAGCAGAGAATGTAGATCAGTTTGTGGCCAATATTAGTTGGACAACAGCAGCAGGAGAGGGTGCCAACCACTGGCAAGGGGAGGTTGGTTATAACACCCATAAGCCTGCCCACAACAATACATCACCTCAAGGAGGCTCCAATTGCCAAATTGCTATCAGCTGGGGAATCTAGCATTCAGAACACAAAAATTTAAGGGGGACACCTGAATCAAACCAACATAGTCCTTTTATTGCACCTCTTATGAGGCAGAGTTTCTTGTTCACCATTATGTTTGCCAGACTAAGTGACTCACAGTCTTCTTGGGGATTAGACTGTATCTACCTCCCATCTTATAGTAGGCATGCTGGGATTATAGACACATGAACCATAGTATCTGGCTTTTACTTTACCTGGATTTTGAGGATCCAGATTCAGGTACTTTTATTTATGTAGAAAGTTCTTTATCCTCTGAGGTATCTCCCAGCCCCATTTCTTCTTTTTAATTTTATTTACACATGTGTCTGGTGTGTGTGTGTATGCATGTGTATAGATGCCTGTGTGCACAAGGGTGAATGCACATGTGTGTATACATATGTCAGTGCATATGAAGGTCAGAAGTCAGTGTCAGGCATTGAGTATCTGTTCATTAGAAGGTCAGAAGTTGATGTCAGATTAGTCACTCTCTATTTTTTAAAAATATTTTTTATTTGTTCGTTTGACCCAGAGAGGGATACAGATATAGGGGTAGATAGAGATAGTTTGAAGCCACACCAGAGAAAGTGTGGGTCCTCCAGGACCTCCTGCCACTGCAAACAAAGTCCAGATGTATGTGCCATTTTGTTTATATAGTTTTATGTCAGTATTGCAGAATCAAACCTGGGGCATAATGCTTTACAAACAAGTGCCTTTAACTTCAGAGCAATCTCTCTGATTTCCCCACCTTGATTTTTAAGGCAGGGTCTCTCTAAACCTAGAATTTACAGGTTTGGCTGGACTGGCATCCCCTAGGGATGGTCCTGTCTCTGCTTCCCCAGAACTTGGAATACCAATATGTGCCACCACCCCTGAGCACTTAAATGAATGATGTGGATCTAAACTCAGGTCTTCATGCTTGCACAACAAACACTTTACCAAATGAACTATGTCCCAGACCAAATACTTAATTAAGTATGTTATAAATACATTTGTAAGATTTCCACACAGATTTGTGTGAGCAGTGATAAGAACTAAAAGAAAGAAGGAAGACATTACCCACTTGAAAGTATAATTCGATGGCTAATTTAAGTCCAAATAGGAAGACAATATATTAATCCGGATATATTAATTTGTTATAATTGTAAGAAACATATCAAATAGGTTTTTGTATTCTCTAACATAAAGTTTTAAAATCAAAACTACATATTCATAACAAAGAGAGGAAATAATTTCCAAAGAATAAATAGCATTTCAAATTGATCTTCCTCAAGAAGCTTATTGATTTGCATTGGCTTCTTTCTAGGATCAAAATGATTAATATTTTCTACCATATATATACAAATATAATATATCCTCATTGCCTCTTAATAATAGATACTAGAAGAGAATGACAGAAAATATATTTTAATTCATAACAATGATACAAAGACTGAAAACACTTTAATTAAAATTTTACACATGGAAGAAATAATAAAGAACTAAGAGAATGGAACTTTTACAGGTAGCTAGGATGGCAAAGTAGACACCACACTTCATCTTCTTGTCTTAAAGAACCAGAAAAAGGGATGGGTTGCTACTCAGTGTTGGAAAAGTTTCCTAGCATGTGCAAAGCCCTAGGTTTTATCTCTTGTACTGCAAAAATGACAAAAATAAAGAAATAAAAATAAAAGGCAAACATGAAACAAGCATTTTGAGACCTTGGGCATAGAACTATGATCTATGAGCAGATAAACAATGACAGTTATCTCTGCTTATTGTGAACTGGCAATCTATAGGCTATGTAAGGTAAAAGTAACCTCATGCAGACTCACTTAGTTAAAGAGACAAAGGAGGGACTCTGTGGAGAACAAAATAGTGGGATACTGTGTGGCAGAATGTGCCAAGGGTGAAAAACCTACACAATGAAGTCCTTAAGCTCCGGAGAGGAGAATCCATAAGTCTTTGGCTGAATAAGAATCCGCTAGTGTGTGAGAAGAAACTACATTAATTTGGTTACAGAACTGCCAGGAATCAATAGGTCAAACACACAGTGTTTATACAGGGCTATGAATAATTCTTATAACCACAATGCAGAATATAAAGCCTTATGCTACATGGACAATAGTGAGTGGCTAGTATCACTTTATTTGCCAGGAGTATTAAAGATGTTGGTGAAGCTTGCCTTAGAATGAAGGCTGTTCCATATCTTCACTAACAAGTCATAAAGCATTATGAGTCCAATTTGAGCCACAGTAACACAACTGCATGCCAGAAAAAGTCCAACAAAACTGAAAAGATTATATTGAAATTTGACATCTAAAAAACAAACCAGGGCTGGAGAGATGGCTTAGTGGTTAAGCGCTTGCCTGTGAAGCCTAAGGACCCCGGTTCGAGGCTCGGTTCCCCAGGTCCCACGTTAGCCAGATGCACAAGGGGGCGCACGTGTCTGGAGTTCATTTGCAGAGGCTGGAAGCCCTGGCGTGCCCATTCTCTCTCTCCCTCTTATCTGTCTTTCTCTCTGTGTCTGTCACTCTCAAATAAATAAAATTTAAAAAAAAAAACAAAAAACAAACAAAGCATAAGATGTGCAGCAATCAATATTTCTGGGGAGGTTTAGGTGCTAGATGAAGCTTTTAACATGAGCAGCGTCCTGAGTTCAGATCTCAGAACAAAGCACACACCCACCCATACAGGAATGTTATAGGCTGATTTGTTTCCCTCAACTCATATGACAAAGCACAACTAAGTGCCTCAGAAGGTGGCTATCACTGGACACAGGACTCTTTAAGTGGTTAAACTGAAAAGGGACAGTAACTGTAGATGCTGATATAATCTAAAAGGTATCTGCATATCAAGAGGAAATTTGAATACAGAAAAAAAAACAAAACACAGTTGTATCTTAGCTGAGAAAAGGTTATATGGATGGGCAGCAAGAGAGACATCTGGAAAACAAAGGTGAAGTCCTCAGAGGAAGCCAAGCCTATTGACACCTTGATGTTGAACTTTTGCCCCCAGAACATAGGGGCTAGGGAGATGGATTAGTGTTTAAGAAGCTAGCCTGTAAAACCTAAGGACTTAGGTTCAATTCCCCAGTACCCACATAAAGCCAGATGCAAACGTGGCACATGCTTCTGGAGTTTGTAGTGGCTAGAGGTCTTGGCACTCTCATTCATCCTTTCTGTCGCCCTCAAATAAATAAATAAATAAATATATACATATATTTTATTTTTTTGTTTATTTTTATTTATTTATTTGAGAGTGACAGACAGATAGAAAGACAGAGAGAGCGAGAAAGAGAGAGAGAGAATGGGCGCACCAGGGCCTCCAGCCACTGCAAATGAACTCCAGATGTGTGTGCCCCCTTATACATGTGGCTAACATGGATCCTGGGGAATGGAGCCTCGAAATAGGGTCCTTAGGCTTCACAGGCAAGCGCTTAACCACTAAGTCATCTCTCCAGCCCAATAAAATATATTTTTTAAAGTATATTACTTAATGTACTCAGCTGATAACACTTTGTTATGATATGTCTATCAAATCCTTCACCAGAAACAAACCTAGAATAATGGAAATGATGGGATTGTCAGATGTGGTCATTGAAATAATAATGAAGGTTATGTTTCATTGATTCAAAGGAAAGCACCCACATAAGAAGAGAGATGCAAGATATTTTAAAGGCGTTTAAATATTTTCTAGGAACTGAATGCAATTTTTGAAATGACAAATACACTGCATGAGTTATCAACCTAATAATTCCTCAGGAATTTGAGGGAAATGGAATCTACTCAATGGAATGAAGAGAAGTAAATAGTGAATCTATGAACAAATATAAATTTATTCTGTTTTTAACCTTCTAATTCATGTTTGAATTGTAAACAAAGTATTAAGGGTGGAATTTACACCATATACACAGGTAGGATGAGTGGCAGCTACAGACAAATGAGTAAGTTAGGAGGGAATGGCAGCATGTAAAGTGATAACATGTATATGAGAGAGACGGTAATGGATGCTATACATCGAGAATCCCTAGGGGACAGATGGCAACATAAGATTGTCAAGCTTTCTGACTAAAGCTAAATGTGCCCTGCTATAAAATATACAGTGAATACACAGTCAGGAGATAAGAGTTCATGTCTAAATTCTTACTCATTAACTATAGCATTTAAGAAGCCATTGTCTCTTTGGACCTCTAATGATACAGGCAAGATCACTTCAAAATCTCCTCCTCTTTTAGTGGTCATATGTTCTCATTACATAATTCATTTTCCAAATTTAAAAATGCCACAGAAGGAAAGAACACAGAAGTAAAGAAGGTATGTTGGCTCATTGTTTTGACAGTATCTATATGTGGGTACTGCTTGAGCCAGAAATTTTATTTCAAAGGTCTTAATACAAAACAATTATGCAAAAGGATAATTTATTTTGCAATTTGTCACATTAAAGAACTAGAGGTAATCAAAATATTAATAAATTAAAGTAGCAATGTTTCATTATGCATATTCTATAATATGAGACCAAATTACACAAAAATTATCCACGATCAATATATGAGTATAATATTTAAAAGTAAGCGGATGAATTCCTATAAGGTCATCTACTCAATACTTACTTAAAATCTAAGGCTTAGGCTGGGCGTATGGTGCACGCCTTTATTCCCAGCACTTGGGAGGCAGAGGTAGAAGGATTGCCATGAGTTTGAGGCCAGTCTGAGACTACATAGTGAATTCCAGGTCAGCCTGAGCTACAGTGAGACCCTACCTTGAAAAACCAAAAAGAAAAAAAATATATGAAAGAAAGAAAAAAAACTAAGGCTTATGTTTTAGTATATGTACTCATATATAGTTATACTGAACCAATTCAAAGTTTCTGTAAGAATTCCTAGCAAAAAATTACAAGTTATTAACTTTATTCCCCCCGGGAGTATTTCGTGTAAATAAGCACAGTAGATCATGTTAAATGGATGTGTACTGGCTAAATAAATAAAACTTTTCTGAAAAAAAAAAAAAAACACCTGACCATCATACAATATTTAAAAAGCTAAATTTATATACTAGTCATACCTCACTTATCTCTTATTGTTGTTTCAGCAACTTATGTGCAGGAGGTTAATCAGATAATGCACCTTAAGTGAGAACTTCCAATTATATAGTGCTTATTTTCCAATGAATGAATCCTCAAAATGTTAACCCATTATTTCTCTAAGTGTGCTATATAAAAAAATCCATTGAAGCAATTAATGCCAGGGCCTGTCCATAATAAAAACAAGATGAGAAGTTGTGCACAATGTCAACAGTACCTGGTACACATTTATTCTTACCATACCAGTTTTTCTGTACCAAAGAGAAAACAAAACATACAAAATCATAACAAAATCACTCTAAATCTTCCACTGTCTTTTAATTATGACACTAGAAGGGGTAGACTATCTGGCACAGATGTGTTAAAGATATACAGATGTAGGCTGGAGAGATGGCTTAATGGTTATGGTGCTTGTTTGTGAAGCCTAAGGACCCACGTTCATTTCCCCATGTCCCACATAATCCAGACACACAGGGTGATGGAAGCTCAAGGTGGCACATGCCTGGAGTTCGAGCGCAATGGCTTGGAGGCCCTCATGCACCAGTTCTCTATCTCTCTCATAAAAAGGTTTTAAAAAGATATAGAGAGCCGGGCGTGGTGGGGCACGCCTTTAATCCCAGCACTCGGGAGGCAGAGGTAGGAGGATTACCATGAGTTCAAGGCCACCCTGAGACTCCATAGTGAATTCCAGGTCAGTCTGGGCCAAAGTGAGACCCTACCTTGAGAAACTAAAAAAAAAAAGAAAAAAAAAGATATATAGAGCTAGATACACATGTGGCAGCATTTTATGTATTTTTTATCATGTATGAAATCTATATTTTTATAGTGAATGAATCTATAATATTTGTATAATTATGAAGTTGCCTAAAAATTTACTTGTTCAAACATGTCTACCTCATTAAATGGCTGCACATACTAATAAGTGTAATGGTAAACAAGGTGCTAAGAAAAAAAATTATCTCTAGGCTTTATGTTCACAGGATATTTTTTAAATGAGAATTACAGTTTCTTGATGCAGAAGTTCTATTAGTTGAACAGTGAGACTATAACTGGTTTAAGTGTAAAAAGTACATTTAATTCTGACAGAATTCTGTGGGCTAATGGAGTGAAAATACAAATTACAAGGGAAAATTATGCTCAGTTTTCAATTTCTAATGACAAACTTGTTTGTGTATCGTCTTAATAATGAGTTTAGAATGAAGTAGCTAAGACATTCATAGTCCAGTGAGTATGTTTAAAGAATCTATGTTACTTATAAAATATTCACATCTGCAATATTATAAAACTTACATCCATTGTAACTTATGAAATTTGTGGTGAAACTAAACATATGATTCAAACTTAGTTTTCAAAATGTTTTAGGATTCTTTATTATATTTTTCTAGTTTTGACAATTTCACATAGACATAAAATACATTTTGATCTTCTCACTTAACCTCTCACTTCCCTTTCCCCCTCCAACTAAAATCCTTACTCTCATTAAATTTCCATCCTAATTTCCTAACTTGTTGTTTTTTTTTTTTAATTATTTTAGGCCATCTAATTTAAATTAGGGTTGCTTGCATAATAGTGAGTGAAAGGTTATTTACTAGAGAATGAGAACTCCTCCAATGGTTACCTCATAAAGGATATGTCTTCCCATCTCACAGCAATCATTGGTTACTCTGGGAATATGAGGTCTTATGAGCCCTTCCTTTATCTTGTTGGGATATGGTCAGGCTCAGTCATACACAAGAAACTCCATTTGCTGTGAGTCCATGAGTATAGAATTCTTATACATTACTGCTGTGAATTTTTTGATAATTTCAGAGAAGACCAATTAGCTGGATATTCTCTGTCCTAAAATAAATTCTTTTCCGTCCATAGAAATTTTTCATATCAAAGGCATGCTAAGATTATTAATAGAATTATAATTTCCAAAACTAAAAATTGCATTTGGAAATATTTCTGATACCAAAAGTCCCCATTAAAATGATTTTTAAAGCACCCTGATAATAAAGTAGAAAGATGTAATTTCTAAATACATTCCTTATAAGACATATTGGTGAGTGTTCAAATGAACTTGTGATTTGTAAACATATTGTGATTCATCATTTTTTACTTTATTTATTTGAGAAATAGAAAGAGGGAGAGAAAGAAACAGAGAAATAGAGAGAGAGAATGGGCATACCAGAGTCTTCAGCCACTGTAAACAAAATCCAGGCACATGCGTCACCTTGTGCATCTGGCTTAAGTGGGTCCTAGGGAATCAAACCCAGGTCCTGTGGGCTTCGCAGACAAATATCTTAACCACTAAACCATTTATCCACCTGTGATTCATCATTTTACAAAGTGAGCTCAGAAGATTTTAATTTTGACCAATATCCAGGTATCAGTTTTTAAGGTATAGAACTTACCCTCTGTTACATTTTGCAATTTCATCAAACAGAAGCTTCCATCGAGGACGTCCAATAAAAAGTCTTGAATTCAGTGCATGATATTTTTCTCCAATTATCTTCTGCCAGAAAAGAAGCATATGACTCAGGGACATGAATCAATAATTCATTTCTCTTAGCATGAATTCTGTTGTTGTTATATCTTCTCACCAAATTGTTGTGACATGAAGAATATAATTACCAAATATAAAAGCCTGTTAAGTACAACCATTCCAAAATGTCACTTTTATTTTGTTTTCATTTAAGATCTAGTATTTTCTTGAGTGTGATATGTACAAATGGTTGACTCCCTAGACCTTAGCTGGCTGATTTATTTTTTAAAAACTGCAATGTAATAGTGAACTGATCGCTTATTATCAAGTAGTTTCAGAACATAAACTTTACTAAAGTTCTTTTTTTAAAATACCTGTTCATTATATGAGTAAATTCACACAAATTATCATCATACTAGAAAATACATTCCAAGACAGCACAGCTCCAAATCTTGGTCCTATCAGTAAATGATGGATAATGGACTCATTTTTGCAATTAACAGAACTCTACACTTTCATTGGTAGTAAAGAGTCACAGTGAAGTGAGAAAGAGAGAATGCTCAACTTGCAGTAAGGTAGACTGTGTCTAAATACAATTTTGTCTAAACCTTAATTGCACTGATGTCAGAAAGAATAATAATATTATTCTACTTCATGAATATGATAGAATATAAGTTTTTAATGAAACATTTGCAAATTACTTAACAAATTTTATGATAGTTTTAAGGTAATTTATAAGCAATAATAATTTGTATCCAAAAGAATATAAAGTGGAAAATAGAGTAGTTAAGTCTGGGTGCAAATTTGCCCCCAGATTTGTTATACTATGTAGCAATTTGATGTTTTTAAAACTCAGTTGCGGGCCGGGCGTGGTGGCGTACGCCTTTAATCCCAGCACTCGGGAGGCAGAGGTAGGAGGATCACCGTGAGTTCAAGGCCACCCTGAGATGACAGAGTTAATTCCAGGTCAGCCTGGACCAGAGTGAGACCCTAACTCAAAAAACCAAAAAAAAAAAAAAGAAAAGAAAAGAAAGAAAAAAAAAAAACTCAGTTGCTTTATCTCTAAACTAAGAAGAAAATGGCCTTCACAGATCTGTTGGGATTACACAAGATGATGTATGCAAGATGATGTGGCAGATTTTTATAAGTTAAATTAAAGCATGATGACTATTAGTGTGTAGTTTAAGATTTGTTTGAAATATACAAAGTTCAATCTTGTATGATTTTATATTTCCCCTCCACACTGCAATATTATCACAAGCTGTTCACTTATAGTCTGATCTCAAGGATAAGTACTTGAAGAAATCCTGAAGAGGACAGATGGAATTAAAAGCCCTACTCTAGCATGCAGTGAGAAGAACAACTCAAAGTCATGGCATGGTGGACTTCAAGGACAAGTCAGGAGGACTTTGGACATACGCCAAGGGAGGCCTTCCTCTAGGAAACTTCTGCTCAAACCACCTGCAGAAATTGTTTTCTAGCACAGCTTTGACAGTTAATCTTCTGTTATCAAGAGTCTTTTTTAATTAACGATGACATCCAGCCACATACCTGTATCCCATCTGTCTGACTGAGGTACAGCTGGATGTTGACATAGTCGGGACGGTTTTCTTGCCAAAGCTGGGAGAACATAAAATTAATAAACTTATTAAAATTCTTTCCAAACACTTGGATTTTTCTAACATATGGGACTGTGTATTGGAATGCATAACTTAGATTATGATAGCAAATATTTACCAGTAAACAAAATATGGAAGATAGCCCCATGCTGGGGGCAACCATCCATAATGAGCTTTTGATCAGAGAAACCTACAAGGTTTCCTAAAAGAATGACAGATTTCTGTCAGAGTACTTGATGACCCACCAAAGGTCAGTGATAAGACCCTATTGCTGAAGACTCCATACACAGCTGACGCGTAAAATGGAATGGCATGTCTGGAAGCCAGGAGAGAGTCAGTCCCCAGACAGTCAATGTGTCTAGTGCCAGAAGGTGCTACATGGGCGACTGGAGAAATGACCAATATCTGTCCAAGCAACTCATGCTCTAACCTACTTAGCAACAAATAACCTGTTGTGATGCCCACACAAGTGCAATAGTGGCACAAAGCCATGGCGGGGAACCATCTGCTCTTGATTTGGCTAACTGAAACCCTCAGTGGTATGGGACCCATAGCTCGAGCTGGGAAACAAGTCAGAATCATATCCAAACATAAGCCCAATCTCGAATATCAAGCTACCATCAACCATGGGGTACAAGAGGTCCTACACCTATTAAACTCTCTATAAAAAAAGTAAGGGTTATCTCATTTGTCCTGGTGCTAACTTACTCTCCGTTGGAGAATCTGCTTCTCTTTTTCAGATAGATGCAGATCCTAAGGAGAGAGCCACCCCATCATACCTCTAAAGGGCCCGGACTGAAACTAAGGAAAATTGGCGAAACAAGCAAGGGTGCTGTTCTCCTGATGAACCCGATACCAGCACAAGGGGGAAGGAGACCAACACAGAGAAAAATCAATTCCTACCAAATCAGAGAGCCAGAGCCTCAGTGGTCCCCAACACCTCATCATTGAAGCAGACCAAAAATGAACCCAACACAGCTCAGGGAAATTTTGTGGAAGAGGGGGTGGAAAGAATGTCAGAGCCACATGTTGGGTCATGATATGCAGAGGCATTTATCATACCAATAACTGTGGGCTAACACCACAATGCACAACCCATATACATCAACAAGGAGGAGCCATTGGGGAGGGATAAGTCACGGATGAGCCTAATAATGGTACCAAACTGCCTGTATTTGCTGAATAGAAAACTAATAAAAAAAATCTGGAAGATAATAGAAAGATGATAAAGTGTTGATGGAAATATGATAGATAGATGGATAGATGATTGATGATATCTAGATAAATAGACAGGTGATGATAGATGATGATAGATAGATGATAGATAGATAGATGATGGATGGGTAGATAGATAATAGAATGACAAACAGGTCTCACTCAACCTTCCCCTGATCTTCTGGTGAGAATTAGGCACAATGAATGTAAGAAGAAGTTATTATTCATCCTTAACGCATGTGTTCATTTAATAAAGACCCTACAGTGACCCAGTAGAGTCAGTCTAAGGAAAACAAATGAAAATATATAATTTCTTTTTCCTGAGCTTTATCTATTCTGTGCTGGTTTTCCTAAAATAAAAATGTATGAAGTAAGAAATGAAGAAATAAGCTTGAAAAAGAATTCATCTTTTAAAAAGCAGAAATTAAGCTTCACACTCATTCCTGTCTCCCATTAGCCTCTAGAAACTATCATTTTACATTGAGAATAAGTGAATAAACTATTCCCAATACTTAGTGTAAATAGAATCATAAAATACTTGTCCCATCATGCCTGGCTTACTTCACTTAATATGTTCAAAGTTCATCCATGCTGTGGCATGTGACTGGAATTCTCTCCTTTGTAAGGCTAAATAATTTCAAAGTTTAAATTTTGTTTTCTAATTCATCAGTCAATGCACATTTGGGATGTTTCCATTACATATTATAAAAAAATGCTTCTAGGAACAGTAGTGCGGTAATTGGAATGTATGGCCCATAGACTCAGTCACTCTTGATTAAACCTCCTACTTGAGCCCCTAACAGACAGATCCCTGCTACAAGGGACTTGCCTCTGGGGCAGATCCTGGAGTCCAGCCCTCAGGTATGTTGGGGGGCATATCTTCAGTCCAGCCCTACTATTTATGTCCAGAGCAGTTTGAGCTCTAGTGGTTCCTACTTGCTGCTTTGGTCTATGAAAGTGAGCCAGCCTCTTCCACCATTGATGGAGCTTCCGTTGGATTTTTCAAACCTGAAATAAACCTCTTCCTCCCTTAAGCTGTGTCTGCTTAGATGTTTGTCCCAGCAACAAGGAGCTGACTGCATCAGTTAATGTACAAACAGCTGTTTTATAGCCCGCCTTCAATTTTTCTAGGTACACCATCTTTTTTTTCCCTAAAATAAAGCTACCTTCTATAATCTATCTTTGCACAGAAAAAGCATATACACATATATATCTCACTTTCCACTTGCCTGTCCCATAATTCCTGCCCTTGCTTACAGTACACAGATGCTCCTCCTCTTTTAACAATGCACCAATTATATAACTGTACCAGAACTCCTGACCAGGAAGGTAGGTACTTGTCTCATCATTTTCCCCAAACACTTCATTAGTCTGCTTCCTTACTCCACTCTCTCCTGCAGTAGCATTTTGTTTGGTGGGCTTTTGAGAATATACAACCTAAGTGGACACACCCTTTATGGGTAAAATTGCATTGCCATTATTTTTCTTTTTGTCTTCATCTCAATTAAAATCCTCTAATCAAGCATCCTACATATTTACTAGTTTTGTGGTCTATTTCACCTATTTAGAACATAAGTAAGGTCAAAGACTTGGCTTTATTTTTTTCTTGTTGTATCTCCATATCCTGAAATAGTTCTTATTCACAGCAGCCAGCTTATAATATGTGTTAAATGATAACAGGACTGGCTGAATAAAAAAAGACACATTGCCAGAAGGCACGTGTAATGTTAACCACTGAAGCACTCTTAGTAATAATGAATAATGAATGTCCTAAATTAGGAAATTCTTATGTAAGTCATATATACCTGTGCCATGGAATTCTCTACAGCAGTGAAGAGAATAAGGTGACTATTCTATTTAATTAAAAATATAATAATATGAAAGGAACCTCATAAGAAAGCTCTCATTAGTTAGACTGAGTAGGTATGATTCTCTCCTCCTATCTTCCCTAAACACCTCCATGCTTAACACCAAATATTAGAATTTATACATTCATGCTTCCATGTAAAAATATGTCATATTATATTATATATAATCACAAATGTCCATACACGAAAAATGTTTATCTGATGGTTATCAGATTTTATTTCCACATTTTTACTTAAATGAGCATTTTTATTCTATAGCAAGGATATATTGTTCTTTCAAATATGTAAGACAGCTGTAGAGATGGCTTAGTAAGTGAGGCACTTGCTTGCAAGCCTGAAAGCCCAGATTCAAATGCCCAGCACCTGCCTAAAGCTAGGTACAGAAAGTGGCACTTGCATATGCAGATCATTTGTAACGGCAAAAGGCATGTCTCTCTCTTTCCCTCTCTCTCCCTGATTGCAAATAATCATAAGTATTTATTTTAAAAAAGAAGATATAAAAGTAACTGCACTTCAAATAAAAATGACAAAATTAAGAAAACAATCCCAATATTACCTTGCTATGCAACATACAAAGTAGGTCGGCAAACCAACGGAAGGACTGGATGTCTCTGCACACCCAAATAAAGTACAGTCTTCTAAGTTTGTATGGTTTCCAATCATCCCTTTAAAATTGTAACATAGTAGTCATTAGAATTATAAAAGCAAAACAGAATCCATATATTCCTGAAAATGTTCTTTCACTAGTAAGTAAACAACATAAAAAAGGTAGACACAAATATGCCAGCATCTATCATAGAACTTAGTATCACTCTCCAATGAATGTAAAAGACACTGTATTGACTCAAAGATATCAACAAGTGTTATGATTATAAATCTTATATGCATTCCACCTGTTCCCATCCAAAGACCATAACTAAAGATTACATTGGTCCATGCACCCCAGAAAAAAAACAATTCTGTAGTTTTAATGATTTCTATCACTGAGCAGGACTCAAAAGGGCATTTAAACTTATCCTCACTTCCAGGCAAGACCATTCCAGAAACTTAGTTGTTTATCCCTTTTTTAATAATATTAAAGAACAAGATTTCACAACCATGTACTATGTAATGCATTCCAGCCACTCTTAATTCCATGTCTGGATTCTTATTTATAACTATGAAGTAGACATGAGGTTAAGAAAATGTTCTTGTTGTTTCATAACATTACGTATCCAAATAACTTGCAATGTGCTGTTCGAAACAAATGATTTCTGGCTTGGAATATGACTATTTTTCTAAAGGGTTTCCAACAGTCCTGAAGTCACATCTAATATTTGAAACTGAAATAAAATATCATTCAACAATTTAGTTATTTATTTTTTTTACTTTTGAGACAAAGGCTTGGCTTGTATCCTACACTGGCCTTGAACACCTGCATCCTCCTGCCTCAGCCTATAAAGGATTTAGCATGGTTTTTGATACTCTATAAAACTATTTTAATGCAAACTGTATAGACTTGAGAAGTGAATGACATAGATTTGAGAGTAATTTCTTACTCATTTTGGTTTTTATTGACAATGACTTAACTTTTACTTATAATTCTAAAACTGAATAAAAAAAGTATTTCCCAGTTGAGAAATATCACCTCTAAAATTTCTTCAGTCTGTTGTAAATTTGCTAAGTAATAAAGGAAGGAATTGTCTGTTCATTTGTCATTGTCTCATAAAACATTTCCCCTGACCATATTTCTACAATAACACCAGCACTTTGTTTCTATCTCCCATTAATCTGTATTCTTTTCTTTGTGATTAATGATACATCTTATGACTTTCTTACTGCTTACTTTTTTTTAATTGCTACAACTGACGAACCTAAGGTTTCTAATGGCAGGGACTATATTTCTATTCCTAAAAACTTGATCAGTTTGTACAAAAACACACCAAAGTATTTGTTGAACACATGATTAGTGTCATCCACCTATGAAATAAATAATGGTGGTAAATGACATTTACCAGAGGAAGATGACAGACTTATTTTTATAGAGAGAATTAAGAGAACCATAGACAACGTGCTGAGAATTATTGAAACATTTTCCCTATTGATTAGTAAACGATAGTCCTTGAATACTGAGTAAAAAATTCTGGAAAGAATTATTTTATATTAAAAATGGAACCATCTGAAATGTTGCCTTTTGTCTAATGGTCTAATGAAATAGATCAAGGTGACATACAGCAGGGTATTGAGTATCGATGCAAATGGAGTGACCCCAATGCCTCCAGCCACACAAAGGCTAACTTCATAATTCAGTGATTCCTCAAATGGACTTCCAAATGGACCATCAATATAAAGCCTGTAAAATAGAAAACGTTGAAAAAGTTTTAAAAAATGAGTTATGTTAATTGTCTTAAAAACAAGAATCATGCCTTCTAAATCCAAATCCAAATTCTAGCTATTATGACAGTTCAGGCCTTATTTCATTGTTTTTCATTGTGAAAAGACTAAAGTAATAAGCAAGTTGCTTTTGAACTATTGATAGTAAAACAAGTAACTTTTTATTTAAACATTTCCTGAGGGAAATATTTTTAAAAATTAGATAATTCAACACAGGACTATTCTGGATAAGCAGGGACTAGATAAAGATCTAATCATATTTCAATACTATATTTGAGAAAATTAAAACATCAATTAATTCACTATGGGTACCTTCAATAGCATACTCTTCTATACGAAATGCTGTGGCAGATATATTTATGAAAGCATTTACTACATGAATGGAAATGTAACAAGAAACAGGAAAATAATGCAACACTTTTCATCCTCTTGCCCTAGGTAGGTTAATAAATTTAGAAACTAAAAAAAACACCAAAGAAGTTGTACTTACTCAAGATTATACACTCAAATGTGTGTGTGCATGTGTGAAGTGAAAGAAGTTTCTAATTGTCCACTTAACATTCATCCTCCATGACTTAGTAACAGAGCATTAATTTTACTCAGGAAGCAGAGTGTCCAGCCAAAACACTACATTTCTCAGATTCCATTCATCTGTTTGGCTGTATAACTATGTTTTGGCAAATGTGTTATAAATCCAACTGCAACTGGAACAACTGGAAAGGCTCCTTGAGAAGCTGTTGCAGTTGGAAGTTGCACCACTGTTCTTCTTCCTTGATGTCTGGAATGTTCATTTTATGGTCAAAATAGTTATCTGTGATCACTGAGATATTACCAAACTTTCTATGGACTCCCTCATGTGAAACATCTTGACAGAAAAAAAAAAAAAACAAGTCTATATGTATATAAGACATACCATTTTATAGCACTTCTTTACAAAAAATAATGTTCCTAGTAAAGTTTTCAACAGTGCATTATCTAAGTTTTGTGATGTGCATGACATTTATGCTAAGGAGCCACTAAAATAGTGACCAGCTAAATAGATCAGCATGCATTTGTGGGCTGAATGGTTAGATGATTGGTGAATGCCTAAGAAGTGAATTCATAAATGGACATTGCTTTGAACTCCAGGCTCTAGTCTGGGTTATATAGTATTAGCCATTGATGATATCTGTTTATTTTTCCTCATTTTCAATGAGGAGACTATAAAACAATATTTCTCAGGTTTCTGTGACCACACTGGGCCAGATGTCATCCTCCGCCCACTGGGTTCTAAGTGGAAGCAATATTTATAACTTTTGTATGCAAGAGCCTTTAGCTGCTGAGCCATCCTCCGGACTTTTGGAATGGGACAGGAGAATATCATTTCCTATCTGTGGGAACTAGAAGGCATAAGCTGACCCAGAAGCAAGAAACAGACTGCTGTCTGAGCCATCACTCAAAGGATGCTGTAGTAGAGATCAAAGGCACTCACAGAAGAACCTGCACAAGCAAGGAATAAAATGTTCTGAGTCTCATCACATTCCCAGTGGTACTTCTGGGTTGACTGGTGACTATGGCAGAACTTCAGCGATCATTCACAATACATGCAAGCCTTAACTGGCAAAAGTGTTCTTTTGTAAAAATTCTATATCAGAGAAAATAAAATTCTTTTACTCCAAGGAACCATAATCAAAGTTGCTATGTCTAATGTAGTGTCTAAATGTGATAACATGAAAGGAATACTAAGCATGTTATGTCATTATAATATGTACAATTCTTTGTGTGTCCACTTAAGTCATGTCGTCCACTTAGTCAATAAAAGTGTAATTTGTGCAAATTATTTGTGTGCTGCTGTTTTTGATTCAAAAATAAAAATGATTACATATCCTCCCCAAAGAAACTTTAAGTGAATTAGAGTATAAACTAATTTAATGCATTGATCTTTTAAGAGGTTAAACGTTTACGAACCTCAATGATAAAATTGAGACTTTAAAAAAAAATGAGAAGAGTCATGAAAAATATCATTTTTCTAATCATCTGCTTCTCAACAAGAACACTTTCCATATTTCCTACATAGTTATTCTCTGGTGCTTTATAAATACTTATTTATTTGTTATTTCAGAGAGAGAGAGAGGGAGGGAGGGAGAGAGGAAGAAAGAAAGAGAGAATGGGTGTGCCAGGGCCTCTAGCCACTGCAAATGAAATCCATATGCATCACCTTGTGCATATGGCTTACTTGGCTACTGGGTAATCAAACCTGTTTCCTTTGGCTTCTCAGGCAAACCCTTTAACAGCTAAACTATCAGTACAGCCCTTTCTGTTGTTTTAAAAACTTTTCAAGAACACTGCAATTTGGAGGTTTAGCCATTCATCAAGAGGAGGATCTCAGACAAGCTGCTTATCTTCTCTGAAAGGGTGACAAAAAATGCCTGTGAGGAACTGTGTAATGTGATTAAAAACATCATGGAATTTTGTTGATGACCTCAATGTGTCTACAGTGAAATATCTGGCCATTTGAGGTGTCTTGTGTAGATATAAGAAATGCACAAAGCTCAATATGAGGCAGAAAATGTTGGTGAGAATTTGGACTGATGAATGCTGAAGAATCAGCTGATTTTCCTTTTTCATAATTACTTTTAAATTGCTACATTAAATAATAAAAATTATACCTATAAATGTGTATTATGTGATATTTTGGTACATGAATGTATTATGGAGTGTTTACATCAAGATAAGCATACCTATGTATCTATCACAAATAATTATTATTTAATTAAGACAAATGCATGCAGAACTCTTTATCCTAACTTTTGAAGTATGTATTACATGTCACCTACAGCCATCTTCCTGTGTAATGGCATACAAGAATTTCATATATTTATTTAACTGCAACTTAGTACACACTGGCAAGGCTCTTCCCCATTCTGTCCCCATTGTATCAGTCTCTTTTTTTTGCATAAGACAAAATTTTTCTTTGACTGGAGGAAATATCACAAAATTGCCAGTAATTAATTACTTGACAAGACCTAGCTTTTAGGGAAGGTAGATAGAGGAAAATAACAAGTATTTTCTTATATATTTAAAATGGCTTTATGCAGAATGCACTGCCCTTCAATTGTGAATAGTGACTATATCTTAGTATATGGCTTTTACTATTATCAGGTATTTGAAAAAATTTAGAGGGATTAAAAACTACTCAAACAAAACATAGAAAATATCAACTTGAAATTTTAAAACTCCAGTTGATAACTAATGAACAGATCATTCTCGTTGGGTGTCCCATGCCAGAGACTGAATTAAGAGGATCACCATGAGTTTGAGACCAGCCTGGACTATACGAGTTCCAAGTAAACATGGGTTACTGTGATACCCTGACTCAACAACAACAAAGACCTTTCTTGAAGAATTGTAGATTTAAGAAAATTCCCAGCCAATACTATATAAATATAACCTGAAAGAATAATGAATTATTTTTATTAGTAGAATCTATTAATGCTTTCTAAATTGGTTTTATTGTTTTGTTAAGTTTGAATAAATTAAGCATTTGCATGAGATCTGTTTCTTTCAATGGAGGAATTAACAAATTAATCTAAACTATAAAAATAAAGATAAAAGTTATATATCATAAAAATCCTGCTTTTCCACATTTTACTCTCTCTCAAACACACTGATATCACAACAAATTAGAATATAATTTTAATTATTTAATTTATTTCATTTTAATAAACAAAAACAGAATTATGGTAATTAAAATGGAATTTTGATAACTCGGAAAGAAATGTGGTTATAATATTAGAAGAAGCCTTAATTTGTAAAAGTTGATATTCATTTATACCAGCATTTCCAAAAAGGGATTCCATAGAATATCAGAAGATTGAGTAAATATGGCATGACAAATTTGAGGGATCTGTTAAATGAATACTTTTTAGTTTATTTTCAAATCGATGACACAAAACTCCACATTTTGAGCGATATGATATCAATGTGCCCACTTAAGATGAAGCAGGACAGAACTGCCATTGCTATTGTTACAAATGGCAAGGGTCATATGCCTTGGCATGGTACAGTTAGATTAAGGAGTTCCGTGGACCACCATTAGCGGGAGGCTATGTTATATGCATGCAGCTTTCCCAACCTTGTGCACCACTTTCTTCTTTTGCCTAGAAAGAAGATATAATGGGAAAAGCTAAAAGAGCTGTCTTGTAGTCATGAGAGGGAACAGGTAAAAAGTTGCAGAACCTTGGGTTTGATTTACTTATAATATACCAGTTGCAACTGGTATTTATGTTGGCACATCTAATCACAAGAGAAAGCAAACTTCATCATGTTAAGTAGCTGCATGTAAACACATCAAATAAAACTTTTAGCAGGAAGCCTCTAAGTCCATACAAATAACACAATACTATTATAAATTATAGAGTTTTATGATTTATTTACATCCACTTGATGTTGACATAATGCTTATCATTGGAAAATTATTTGTGTTATTTTAACTTATAGTTCAAAGCTTCGTAATTAAAAACAAATATCTATGTTTACCTCAGATACTTAAAGTAAGACATAACAAAGTAGACACTATTCACTTTATTTCATACCCTGTATTGAGGAAAGTATTCCATATACAACTTAATGCCTGATCACATATCTTTCAAGGGAGGACAAAATAAATTATTTTATTGAAATGAGAACTGAAACTTGAAAATCTTAACTAATTTCTCAAAGCCACACTTCTATTTTGGATAAAGACTGTTGTTAAATTCCTTGTAAGTTTGCCTTCAAAATTCATTTCCTTAATGATTAGACATTAGTCATGACAGTAAATTACTAATTATTTTGATTAGGGATTACATATTAAGTCAAAAAATGGGAAGAGGGAGTTATAAACTATCAATCGAGTAACAATTTTTTTTCATATGGATAAAAATAATGAAGATTAGCTGTTCCACAGGAGAAGATGGCTTTGCAGTTCAGACTGATGAAGAGAAAATTATAACAGTGAAAGTTATTTTTCAAAAGGAAGGGAGCTAGAGATGGTCTTCAAAATCTGCATTGTGTAACAATTTTCAAATTAACATAAATCAGAAGCTTCTAGAGTATGTATTAAAACACATAAAACTAGGTCCTACTTCCAGATTTTCTACTCAAAGCTAGTGTGACTGAGGTGAAGACTGAGACTCAAATTTCTTTTCTTTTTAATGTTCAATATTGCTTTATTTTTCAAAAACTCAGTGGTTTCTTATTTGGTGACCTGATCCCACTGGCTTCAACTTTGACTCTCATTTACATTTTTTTTATTAAGGAGAAATTTTGTATGGATAAATCATGTGTAGGTACCATCCCTTCCTCCCTGCCCCCACTCCACTGAAGGCCCTTCATAGTGGAGGGGACTGGCATTCCCCATGCGGTTATGGGTTATGAGTTGTGAGAGCAGCAGTGGGTTATTGTGAGGGGAGGGCACTGCCTCTGGATATTCTTTCCCACCCTGTGGCTCTTCTCTAACAGGACCCCAAGTAATACCATGTTACTGCTAGAGGTGAACTCCTGTGGGCAGTAATTTCAAAGACAGTTGTCAGGCTAGGCACTTAATATTGAGTTAATACTTTATAAGAGGACTAGAGAGAGAACTCAGTTATAAAGTATGGTAGGCAGTAAAGCAGTTTTTGACCTAGGACCCTCATGAACCAAACACACACACACACACACACACACACACACACACACACACACACACACACACACACTTACTAAGGGAAGAAATGCTACTAGAAAAGGGCTAAGAAATCCCTGACAGACATCATTAATCAACTTAAGGTCTGTAAAGAGAAAAACTTTCTAGCAAGGAGCTCCCATAAGAAAGCATAATATCGAAATAATACTTTCATATCCACTATCAGCTAATATCTTTAATTTAAGAATGGCTTTTAACTGCTATTTTAACATTCATTTAAATAACATGAATTACGAACTCTTTCTAACTGGTCTAACTCGAAAACACTGCATTAGTCCACAGCTAAGAATATGGTTGAACACCTGAACACGTTAAGAGGAGGTCGTTTCTGTTCAAGGACATTAATATGGGATTTCATATATTTTCTTTCTGTGCTGGCAACATAACAGAGTACTTCTTTGGGGGGGATGAGACAGGGTCTCACTCTAGCTTAGGCTGACCTGGAATTTACTATGTATTCTCAGGGTGCCCTTGAAAATCCATGGCGATCCTCCAACCTCTGCTTTCGGAGTGCTGACATTAAAGGCGTGCACCACCATGCTCGGCCCTCCAGTTTTTGTTTTTGTTTTTAATATTCATTTATTTATTTATTTATTTGCGAGTGACAGACAGAGAGAGAGGGAGAGAGAAGCACATAGAGATAGATAGAGAATGGGCGCGCCAGGGCCTCCAGCCACTGCAAAGAAACTCCAGATGTTTGCGTCCCCTTGTGCATCTGGCTAACGTGGGTCCTGGGGAGTCAAGCCTCCAACCAGGGTCCTTAGACTTCACAGGCAAGTGCTTAACCTCCAAGCCATCTCTCCAGCCCCCCTCCAGTTTTTTTGTTTGTTTGTTTGTTTGTTTTTTCACATACAAAGCAAGCAACTCTCCCATTGAGTTATGGTCTCAGAACTTACAGGATGCTTTCTCCTTCAAGTGTCAACCAAAACCACATCCCTCAAAAAAGCACACAAAACACCCAACAAACTTACAATCACTGGAGTCTGCAGAGATGTACCTAGGTTGATAATGTGGGATGTGGCAGAAGCAGGAGAGTAACGACTCTCTGGGACACTACACGGCAAATTCCATGTGCTAAACTTAACTCTTAGAAGGCACCTGCCTCCCCAGTGTCCAATTCCCCAATGGCTGAGGTTGCAGCCACCTAACATGCTGCAGAAGACTCCGGGTTCCCATGTGCAACCAATATCCATCTGACTCAGGAATGCGTTGTTTTCTCACTCAGCACCAGGGCACCCTTCTTGCTTGCCCCATGGCCTTATATTACAAGCTGCTGGACTTATCACATCTTTCAAAACGTAGCTTAACTAAAATCAGTAGTGATTCAGCTTGTAGACTTATTTCATTTTAGTGGTTTGCCTTGTTTTTACAATTCCAATGACAGCTTTCATTTGTGAGTTGTCTGACAAGGATCTTGGCACCTACTAGCTGCTAACAGAATACTTTTATTCTGACTTCTTGCTTCCCTAGTCTTGAGAGTATCCACAGCACTGGGAATCTTCATCATTCCATTTCACACTCAAGTCAGAAAATTAACATTTATTTTTGTTTTCTTGATAAGTAGGAATTGGGATAGCACCTAGTACAAATGCCTAAATTTAGAAAGGAGAAGAAAACAGACAGTAATTCTTTAGAGAAAGACAGCATTAAAATATTCCTTATACTGTGGTTAGAAGGAACTGTAGTGGGGAAACTACTAGAGGAGATCCCATCTCACACAGGCAGGCATGCAGTAGAGAGAGCTGCTCCCTTACTAATTCCCCTAACAGGTCTATCAAGGTGCCATCTTTTACTGGGAAAACAGTGCCCCCTGTGGCAGTGACAGGACTCTGCTGTGGCCCTCACAGAAGGCACAGTTTTGATTTTTTACTAGTTATGTACACAGTGTGTATACACAGCCATGTTGGTACCACCTTTAGCCTCCTCCCTGCCCTCCCCCTGAGAGAGAGAGAGCAGAACAGAGCTAAGAAATGAGGAATGTGAGGAGAATTCACTTTTGAAAAGGGCAGTTGCTTTCTTTATGCCATTTTCTTTACATCATAAAGCTATAGTGCACAGTGTTAAATTAGGCCACACACTGAGTATTTCTTAAAGCAACATTATGAGAAAGATCTCTTATACAACCAAAATATAGAAGCCAAACGAAAGAATAAAGATGCTGAGAAAGGCTGCCACTTGTGTATCAGTAGAACAGTGAAGCTCTTGGAGTTTCCCCACTGTCACCACCCCATCTCCTCCCTCCTCACCAAGCTACGGAATTGTCATTACATTCTGTTGATTGTGACCCCTAACATCCCAAGGCATCTATGTCATATTCCCTATTACCATCACCACAACTTAATTCAAAACTGCCAATTATAGAATTACAGAATTATCATCAACATGTGGTATCACATGTCTGTCTCCATGATTCATGATAGGTCTGTGAAAATGTAAATCTAACTTTTTTCTGCGTTTCCTCAAAACCATTTTAATGTTTCCCCATTGCCTTCAGAAGAGAGTCCAAGTTCCTTTAAACCTTGATGCAAGCCCTTTGTGGCCACACTATCTACTTTCTCCTTAAGCCTCCACACCCTGAATGTGTCTTTGGATATGAGCAACTTTTCAACTGCTTGGTGGCAGTCTCTCATTCATTTCTTCAAGTACATGTCCAGTTACTCTCTTGGTTTTAACTAAAAGCCTATTCTTATCTGGACACTTTTACTCAAGTGAAAAATTAAAAATTATATAAATAATTTAGTAGATACATTCTCTTCTCCAATATAATTTAGTGCATGTCCCTATATATGTCTTCTCATGTTGCTACAATTTATCTAGTAAACTCTAATTCTGCATTTCTCCTAGTAGAATAGAGATACCTTAAAGTCATATTCTATGTCTTCATCATTTTGGTCCCTTAGTAATTATGATTGCTTTTGGAGCATGGTATATATAATTAGATGAATGGAGGATAGATGAATGAAATGCAATAAAAGAATTCATTTTAATTTGAGCATCAATTAGATATGGGTTTGAGCCCCAGTTATATCCTATGATTTTGGTTAAGGCATTTATTTCTTTGATCCTCAGTCCTTTAATGTGTATAATTAGGAAAACAATGCTGCTTAATTCATAGAGAAATGGTTAAGATTCAATTAAATATTTATGAAAAATATATATCATAATTCCTGTCATATAGGGTATTCTATGTATATTGTGACTTCTTTATTATTATAAATGTAAATAAAATTGGTTAACAAATACAGATATATACATATTGAACAAAAGTTACTGATTAGGGGGCTGGAGAGATGGCTTATCAGTTACTCACTAGTTTGTGCAGGCTAAGGACCCCAGTTTGAGGCTCGAGACCGCAGTACCAACGTAAGCCAGATGCACAAGGTGGCACATACATCTGGAGTTCGTTTGCAGTCACTGGAGGCCCTGGTTCTCTCTGACTCTCTCTCGCGAGTGTGCATGTGTGCCTCTTTCTCTCTCTGTCTGCCTGTCTGTTGCTCTCAAATGAATAAATAAAAATAAACAAAAGTTTTTAAAAATTACTGATTAGGAATTAAGGATTTCTGGAAATGCAACTCATTTTTTTCTTTAAGGAAGAAAAAAGAAGATAAGCTGTTGAGCAAATAAAGCCTTTAGAGGTTATCTGAGGATTTGCAATTTAAGAATATTACCCAATTTTATCATTTGAAGTCATTTTTAAGCAGCCTACTGGAAATTAGATTGAGTTGAGACACTGTTTTGATTGCCCAAGTGATCAAGGTCATTCTTTGGCAATAAACCAAGCTGAAGAACAGCTTTGAATTTTGTCATAAATAATAATCCCCTCTCCAAGCAGCTCTAGCACTAGGCACAGGTGCAAAGAAAATTTTTTTCTTATAGAAATAAAGTATAAGTATTTTATTAATATATTTTATATAACTTCATGCATATCTAGACTAAAGCTTCAAGAGCTGATGCATCATTTTGCTGTTTTAATTATCAATATGGTTACACATCATTTCTGAACAAAATCATGTCAAGTTCTCTCAACCATTTTGTACAACCAAACTGTGTTTACAAAGATAAGAATATATGTATCCCTTAAGTATAGTATAAGCCTAAATCTTTTGACCTAATGACAACACCAGTAAGGAATAAATATTGGCTACTTTATTTCTTTCTTCTAACCTATCAACTAAAATGTATTTTTCTTTAACTGTACTTTTCCTTTGCCCCTTTTCACAACTGACATTTGTATTAATACTGTGAGAATTTTTAGAAAACAATGTTTACAGTTACACTCTAATGAGAGATGGATAGCTCTGGTTTTGGCAGTGGGTCAAACAAGAGTTCATAGATGTATGAATATGGTTAATGAAGATGTTATGCTTTAGAAAACTGTTCCCCAGAACCATTAGGAAATACTTTCAAATGGCATTTTCTTAACATTTCCTCCACCTCCACAAACACAAGTTTCAGTAACTAATAATTTTACGTGAGTGTTTTTCACCTTAAGGACATATTTTTATATCTTTCATTTGGTAGATTTATCTTGATAACAAAATGCTAAATACCACAGGGAAACCATGCTACCTAATTGGAGATCCTACCAAAGCATATATTAACCAGAGTAGAATGAGTCCATGCTGGCTAAGTTATGCTTCATAACTATTATTCTCTTTATATGTAGCATAAGGTATACAATTTCTTTTTAATTTATATTTTAAATCTCTAAATGTATTTCTCAACAGTTTAGTATATATCTGAGTCAATAAAACAACCAGAAGAATAAGAGGAAAATTTCAATATAAATAAATATATCAATATATAAATATAAATCTCAATATAAATATATTATAAATGAAACAGAGAAAATTATTATAGTATCTTATAAATGAAAGAGATAAATTTTACTGTGTGACTAGATTTTCAACTTTCTAGAAATTTTTCTGCCACAAATTTTTAAATTCATTAGCTTTCAGTTATATGTAGTAATAAATACATGAGAGTATGTTTAAGGGAAAATAAAATTGAGAGGATACTTGAGAATTTAAAACAATAGGTATACAATACTACTTTAAATAGAGTTTGTATAGACACAGTCTTTCTATTCATACATATTAACTTCACCCTTTTCAAAAATTTCCACTTATTCTCATATTCCATACATGTCTAGTGTCCTTGCTCCTATTTCCCCCCAATAGACAAATTCAGCACATCTTGGACAAAGTACATGTAAACAGAACCCTGGATATTAACCCTTCCTTGCTTTCTTCATAGTTTATGATTCTATCTCAATACCAAATATTGGATGGAGAGAAGAAAGTGCTTAATATTCTGTAATTTAAATCGAGTATGCAATCCACAATTTACATAAGCATCATTCAGACCCAAATATATTGACATGCTTTCATTGGATAGTTTAGAAAAATCAATCATATAAAGGTCACAATAATAGTGTCTCACATTAGCATGTAAAGATAATTTACAAACATTAAATACCATTTCCCTATGAATTAACAAATAAGTGTTGACAAAGTATCAAAAGATAGAGCTTACTTCAAGATCATTGAACAACCTATTCCCTGTATCAATTAGAAGCAGAAAAACCTAATTAAGTTTTTATGCAATTTTGAACATACATAATGACAGTAGCACTGTCTACTAAAATGGACTTTTACTACATGTCACATTTGGTTCTAAATACTTTATGCTTATTGATAACTGAATTTCTGTAATACCCCTGAGTAGTAGGCATTGGTGTCTCCCACTTCATATAGGCAAAAGCAAGAATGAATTGGTAAGTTGTCCCGGGGCAGTCCATTGCTAAGACAATCTGCTACAGATTGTATACTCTTCCTTACCATAATATAATGGCAATATCAGTGAATGACTTTTGTTTTTCTTTCAGAATCCAAAAGAATATCCACCACAAAGCCTACACACACTGCATAAATATTGTCACATGGTATCTCTGACTAAAGATCAGAACAAAACGTGGACTGACTGATATTTGTGTATCTTCAAAATTCACGTGCTGAAATGCTAATGTGATATTATTACAAAGTAGGGATTACAAAGATAACTATGACATGAGCATGGAGACCTTGTAATGAGTAAAGATCATACATGATTACTCTTCCTTGAAGAGACCATAAAGAGAACCTTCACTAGCCACCTGATCTGCCAGCACCTACTCTTAGACTTCCAAAACTATGAGAAAAATACTTGTGATTTAAGGCATCCAATCTGTAACCAATTTATTTTAGCAACTAAACCTTACTACAACACGGCCAGTAAAGAACTCCAAGAGCAAGAGGAATATACATAAATCAGTACAGTTAAGGAATTCTATGAACATAGCTGGAAATTATTACTGGAAAAAGCTTCAGTGATGCCCTCTTCAAACCAAAGTAGCAGGCAGATAGCGTCAGAAGAGTGGCCATCTTCAGCCTTTGCAGATAACAGTTACACATAGATCCCATCAGCTAAATCACCATCAACACACACCTAAACAGTAATGCATACATATAATGTGTCATGAAGGGACAGAAACATCACTGCTAATGATTAAATGTGTATTCTTATCTGAAAAGATGCACTAGCAAGATAATTAGAATTCCATTTTTGCTCTTTCATCATATTTAAGTATTATAAAAGATAAATTATGGGAGGTGTCGCCTCAGGGGAAAAAAAAAAGTCCTATGAAAACTAAAGCAAGCAAAGAGCATAGCATTTCATTTCTATAAAATTCTAAATCCTTTAGTTGCTAACCTTATTTTTTTTGTGTCTCACATACTAATGTGTTCATTCTTTTTAATTTTTTTTTTTTTTGCAAGTACAAATAGAGGAAGATAGAGACAAAAGAGATAAAGGGTATGAGAGAGTGGATGTGCCAGGGCTTCCTGCTACAGCAAACAAACTCTGGGAACATGCATCACTTTGTGTATCTGGATTTATGTTGGTACTGGGAAATCGAACCCAGGTCATTCGCCTTTGTAGGCAACTGTCTTAACCACTGAGCAATCTCTCCTATCCACAAGGTGTCTACTTTTTAGCTCATTATATACTAGCTAGGAAAGAGAATCCAACACCAATCATCCAAGATTCCACA